>NW_006285248.1:3435864-3456975 GCF_000327345.1 Myotis davidii | reverse complement strand
TGAACTGTGTCCCAAACAAGAAATAAAAGTGTAAGTGTAAAGTTACCAAGATGCTCTGTTTTTTTTTTAAAAATATATATTTTTATTGATTTCAGAAAGGAAGGGAGAAAGAGAGAGAGATTGAAACACCAATGATGAGAGAGAATCATTGATTGGCTGCCTCCTGCACGCCCCCACTGGGGATTTTGCCTGCAACCTGGGCATGTGCCCTGATTGGGAATCAAACCATGACCTCCTGGTTCATAGGTCGATGCTCAACCACAGAGGCACGCCAGCCGGACAAGATGCTCTGTTTGTGAAAGCAGTTAGTCACGGTATCAGTTTTGCTGTCTAATAAAGAACACCCAAGCTTAGTGGCTGAAGACAAAAACCACCCTGTGTTGGCAACTGCGACATGGCTCAGCTGGAATGGCTCATCTCTTCTCAAGGCTCTGACTGAGCTTACTCATGGGGTCATGGTCAGTTTGCAAGTCAGGTGGAAGCTGGCTGGTATCAAATGGTCCCTCACACATGTCTGGCAGTTGGTGCTGGCTTTTGCTGAGCTGTATTTCTAGCATGCTAACCTGGACTCCCAGAGGAAAGGCTCTGCTTCATAGGCATTTACTAGTATTCTACTGCCTCAAACAAATCGTGTAGCCCAGCTTAGAGTCAGTGTGGGAGAACTGCACAGGTCACGGGTAGGGAGAGGCATGACTCATGGGGAGCTAGTATTTTAACAATCCCCACACCACACTTGATGAATGAATTGCTCTTAAGGAGCTCAGCATTCTAAGAGAGAGGCATATAAATAAATAATCACAACACTGTGAGAAGTGTTAGAAACAATGCTATAGGGGCACTAAAGAGGAAATAGTTAACTCTGCTTGCCCTGGGCATAATGGCAAAAATTTCTCTTTAAAAAGGAGTGGAATTTTGTAGGAGCACCAGGAGCAGATGGTGTGGTTGTGGGAAAGGAGGAAGGATGGTCCAGAAAGGGAAAATAACAGCACAGGAGAGAGCATGGAAGTCAGGAAGAGTAAGGCCTGTGTGGGAGCAGAGAAAAGTTTAAAGCAACTGAGGATTTTGTAGAAAGTATAAGGAGATGGGCTAGGTGGTGCTAAAAGTTTATGACAAGGAGTTAGGAATTTACATTGAAAATGTTGGAATGTTGAATGCACTTTATCAGGGAATTCATACTTACTGGTAATTAAACCACAATTGGTGACACCGGAAGACTAACTTGAATTAGACTTTTGGTGGAAAAATAGGTGAAGGGGATACCCACTGGCACAGGAGGAAGAATGAATCTTGTTTTCTTTTTTCTTTATATTTTTATTGATTTCAGAGAGGAAGGAAGAGGAAGAGAGAGAGCAACATCAATGATGAGAGAGAATCATTGATCAGCTGCCTCTTGCATGGCCGCACCCTGGGAATTGAGCCCTCAACCTGGGCATGCACCCTGACCAGGAATCAAACTGTGATCTCCTGGTTCATAGGTCGATGCTCAACCACTGACCCACACCTGGCCGGGCTGTTTTCTTTATTTTACTTATAATTTTATTATACTTATTTTATTAATCATTATACTTAATTTTAATATAATTTGACATATTTTCTGTCTTACACCTCCATTCTACAGGGGTGACAAAAATTGATCAGTAATTTTAGGGCTACCTTTTTACTGCAGAGGTACAGATAGGCTTTGCAGGGCTGACCGAGTACGGAAGTCTCCACGCCTCTGCGGGGCACATCCATAGGCTCTGAAAAGGTCTGCAGTTCTCTCTCTTCCTGCCATGTACTTTGGGGATATAAGGGTCACTCTAGGGAACATGTGCCATAGAGAACAGGGTGGTTCTATGAGTCTCTGCCTGACCCTTTGTGCCTGGACACACTACAGTGTTTCTTCAGGGGACTTTTGTCTTCCTGGGCTCCACCCTGGAGATGGACATAAGTCTTCTTTGCTCCCCGATTCTAAGGTGGACCTGTGAGGTTTATGCTCCACGAGGAATTACTCAAAGACAGGGAAGCCATCTTCTCTGTTCCAGTTACTATTGCTACATAATAAAGTAGCTTAAAGTTAGCAGCTTAAACAAGCTTTCATTTTGTGTAGAATTTGGTGGGTCTAGAATTCAGGCCAGGCACAGGTATGCTGGCCCTGCTCCACGATGCCTGGTCCTCGACTGGGGGGCTCCCAGGCTGTGGGCTGGAGTCACCTGTTCCGAATCAGTCACAGCAGCTGGAGAATTTGAATATAGTCATCAGTCCCGTATTTGACGGGTGTTGGCTTCCTGGAAGACACTTGGCTGCAGGACAGCAGTGAATACCTGGGGACTATTAGATCCTGCTGTGGAGGAAGAAGTATTCATGACAGAGAAAAAATGGAAAACTTGAAGCATGTAACCAAAGGGCCAATATCAATGGCAAGTGCCTATGAGCCTAATATTAATTCAAGAAATGGCCAGCCATTGGGTTCAAGGACTGAAAGACTAAGCATGTTGAGAGCGCTGCTAATTGAATTTGACACGACATCAAGGTAAGGGGCAAGGCAGCCGGTGTAGACAGCAAAGTGGCCATCCCTCTGCCAACTTGCGAAGATTACCAGGAGAAAGAGTGAGCTTCCACAGACCGCCAGCAAAGTCAATACTAGACTCTTAAAAAACGGTGCTCACTAGATCCTATATCAGCACTAGACCCTATATCTTTTAAAGATATGAAAGATTCACAATCCTATTTGGTAGAAATACAACAATGGCTACAAGCTTTAACCTATTTTAGGCAACTGGGCCTTAGAAAGAGATTTGAAACAAATGGACGAGTGGCCTTTGGGAACTTGACGTGAGCTTTTGTATATTCAGGGCACTTTGCTTCGGGGCTGAATGGCTCTTTGAAATCCCAGGACCTGTTGGCCAGCGTGAAGCACAGCATTAAGAGGCTAATGTTGGGGAGCCATTTTTCTTTTGAGCTAGAACAGGAGTTTGAATAAAATCCAGGCTGAGTCAGCTTCTAAACAAGGATGAAGTTCAAGTTTATGAAGCTAACTTGCAAGCCTGAAGCAGCATATTTATATATTTTTAACATTTGCCTTAAAAAGAAACATCGGTCTGCATCTTCATGAAATGCTGAGCTAAATCCTCAGCAAAAGCAAACTTCGACCGCTTTTAAAATTTTTTTCTAAAGACCAGGGCTAGTAGCAGTGCCGTGGTGACAGCACAGCGAACAAGACCCCGGGTGTCAGACAGGACTCCCGAGAACCCTCCCTGCCTGGGCACCAAGGAACCTTTGACCTTGGACAAGTCACTTCCCTTCTCTGGGTCAGAAATAGACTAATTTATTAGACAGGATGCCTAAGGCACTACAACATGTTAATTGCTATTTTCATCTGACTTTAGGGTTGAGGAATCTGAGCACAGTTAAGCCACTAGTCCCCAGTCAAACATTGAGTCAGTAGGCTAGGAATGGCCTGCGTGCCCCTTGCGTCTCAGGCTGCGACTCTCTCTTTCTCCTCCACTGCTTTCTAGAATGCAGTGGTAAAGCTGGCGGTGTCTACTGAAAGGGGTCCCACTGCTAGTGCCGCCCACAGAGAAGCACCTTTCACTCTGGAGCTGCCGGTCTTTCTGGCACTCAGGGAGGCTTACCCCAGGAGCTCCACCTGCCTCGGCGTCTCTGAAGCACAGTCTGTAAGCAAGCGCAGGGCGTGAGAATAATCCTTTGCAGTGAACAAAGATCTTCTGAGCATGCTCAGAGGAGCATCACTTGGATTAGTGGATTAAATACATTAGCCTAAATGATCTTACTAATTTTGCATTATATAATACTGGCAAACCTCAGAGCAATGGGAATGTTACTTTGAAGAACCAGCTATAGCTTTCTAAAGGAAAGGAGAAGAGAGGAGATTGTGACATAAACAGCATTTCATCCTCTGGCCATTGCAATGCCTCTAATGCAGTGTAAGAGGTAGGAAGGCAAGGTTGTGATGTACTCAGGTTGGTGAGGATAAAGAAAGAGGCACCTGGCTCCCAGACCTGTGACCTCCCCATGCAGTTCTCTCCAGAGCAGTTTATGGTTCACTTTACTGGGCCTTGTAAAGCTATCTCCTCTTCTGAAAAAACGTCAGTTATGGTAAAATGCTCATACCATATATGAAAAGCTTTCATTTTATTTTTTTAATGTAGAATACTAGAGGCCTGGTGCACAAAATTCGTGCACAGGTGGGGTCCCTAGGCCTGGCCGGCAATCAGGGCTGGGCTGATCAGGGCCCAAAGGCCCAGGCGGGGTCGGGAGAGGAGGCGATGGTTGCTGGGCTGGGTGCAGAAGGAATAGACGCCTGGCACTGACGCTGCCACCACATGGTTCCCCGCCTCCCCCATCCCCCTTCTCTTGCTGCCCTGAGGAGGGAGCTGGCCCTCAGCCTCCCTGGGAAAGGGGCTGCATCTGCCACCACCCCCCACCCCCCCATACCCTGTCCCAGTCTGGGGCTGGGGGGAGGGACCGCAGGAGGTTGGCCGGCTCAGGGAGGTTGGCTGTGGGAGTGCACTGACTACCAGGGGGCAGCTCCTGAGCGTCTGGCCCCTGGTGGTCAGAGCACGTCATAGCGACTGGTCATTCCGGTCATTTGATCTTTATGGTCACTTAGGCTTTTACTATATATATAGATATTTTTTACAACCTCACAGTTGAGAGTATGATCTTAAATGCTTGGCACCCAGGATTATGACAACCCTCTATTTCACTCACTGAGTGAACACTCAGCCTATTAGGTTCTTGTGGAGATAATCTCAGGATAGCACAGGCCCCTGGCTTCCATAACCTGGGATCCCGAGGAGAGGGGCTCAGTGTGTCAGACCCTGACAGCTTCTGGCTTCTCTCTCCCTCCTCTTCATACATTCAAGGGCCAACTCACTCCTCTGACAGGCTTAGGATGGCCTCTGCAGAAGTTAAGTCTTTTTAACCAAAACAGTTCAGAACTGTGCCTGGATTCACATTGGCCTGGCCCTGACCTTGCCTCCCCAGCTGAATGATGGGCTTTGACTTTGAGTTTTGGACATGAAATCTCCTTTGGTTTTGCTCCCCTGGGACCCTAGCACCTTCTGTCTTACACCTGCCAGTTCCTCTGCCCCAGTAGCTGAGGGTGTGGGCAGAGGAGTCAGGGAAGCTTAGGTTCAGGTCTTTGCTTTATGTTTATTAGTAGAATGACCTTAGGCAGATTGCCCTTATGGCGTAATAATAATTAAACCTATCTCCAAGGGTTGCTATGAAGATTAATGAGATACAGTATGTAAAGCACTTAGCACAGAATCCATAAAAACTGCTCAGTAATTTTAAGCAATTAATATTAGCATCAATCAAATATATACATCTCTGCTCCATTTATGTAGAATAGGCCCCCCCCCCAACTGGATTTTATATATTTTTTAAATCATGAGCTATGTTTGCAAGGGTTTTCAGATTTCCATCAGAACTGAGTCAAAGTAGGGTACCTGGTGGGAGTGAATTGAATTTTTGATTGATTTGAAACCAGAGCAAGATAGAAAATAATATCCTATCACTAGAGCTCAGATTGAACATTTGTGCATGAATACTGAGAAAATGCAGAGTAAGTCAGTCTTCAGAAAGCAGGAATTGTGAGCCCCATCAGTACAGAGCCCTGTTATCTACATCATGTCATGATCCCAGGACACACCAACCACAAAGGACAGAACCGGGTCTTCCGTTGGCCCGCAGTTACCAACCGCTCTGCACAAGAGCCTGCATTAACATTGAGCTGTTAGACTAGACACTCAGGAAGGATTGCTCAGTTTATACACTAAATTTTCTTCAAACTGGTTTAAGTAAAACACTCTTGCTCATCACCTTTGACTCCTAACCAGCAGTTCTCAATTGTGGGTCGTGACCCCTGAAAATACATCCTGCATATCAGATATTTACATTACGATTCATAACAGTAGAAAAATTACAGTTATGAAATAGCAACGAAAATAATTTTATGGTTGGGTCACCACAACATGAGGAACTGTATGAAAGGGTCGCGGCATTAGGAAGGTTGAGAACCACTGTTCTAATATATCAAGATCTGCCCTCCTCAGATAGACTTCCTCTCCCCCCTCCTCTTCATCTGCAATAGGAAGGTTGAGAACCACTGATAGACGATCTAGCATTGTAAAAGCCCAACAGGTATTGCTTCCCTCTGTCAGAATTCACTGGAAACAGTTCTCAGGGTAGTAAAAGCAACACACATCAACCATCATCAGCATAAAACAACTCTTTGGGTATTTATGTGTGTGGAAAGTTTTTTGTTTAAACACAATGTGGTTAATAAACACAGATTTATGAAGTCCTTCCTTTCATCAATGAACTATGGCAAACTAGAAATACATGGATTATATTTCTGAGTATTGGAATTCAAAAGACAAGAAAAATGTCCCAGGAGCAGATTCTCAACAATAATCACAATTTTTACTCATTTGGAGATTTAACCCTGACGTTTTTTCTCGATTGTATTTAGGCATCTAAGCATGGGTCTTCTTCTTGACTTTTAACTAAAATAATCTTCACAGTCTATGTAGGTTGCCTTGGAATGTAGCCAGAGAAAGGAAAGGTAAAACTATCAGGCATATTGCAAGGGTTGCTATTAGTAATTTGGGGAGCTTGAATATGTAATTAGACTCAAAGATGATAATCACGAGCAGGTATTCTTTGGAGTTGGAATGTCTCATGAAATTGAAGGGACAACACTGTAAACTCTATAGGAAAAAATATTTTGCTTGGCTTGTTTCACTGCATGGGTAAAGCAACAGAGCCTCTCCCAGCACCATGGGCTTTACGATTAATTACGGAAGGGGAAGCGTGGACTTTCCCCCATGGTTTTCTTTCTTTCAGTTATTTGTTCTGATATTTCCCAGATATTTTCATCTGCCCCCGTCTCTTTTAATGGTAATTGTTGCGAGGAACACTGGGCCGTTTCTTTCTATTTTAAAATATATTTTTATTGATTTTAGAGAGATGAAGGGAGGGGGAGAAAGAAAAACATCCATGAGAGAGAAACATCAATCAGCTGCCTCTTGCACACCCCTTACTGGGGCTTGAGCCTGCAACCCAGGCAAGTGCCCTGACCAGGAATGGAAGCCGTGACCTCTTGGTGCATGGAACGATGCTCATTCCACTGAGCAACACTGGCCAGGGCTGGGTAGTTTTAAAAATCAGGTAAAAGACAACTTTTTTTTTAAAGTTATTGCCTGACGGTGTTGCTCAGTGGTTGAGCGTTAACCTATGAACCAGGAGGTCACGGTTAGATCCTCGGTCAGGGCACATGTCTGGGTTGTGGGCTCGTTCCCCAGTGTGGGGCATGCAGGAGGCAGCTGGACAATGATTCTCTCTCATCATTGATGTTTCTATCTTTCTCTGTTCCTCTTCCCTCCTCTCTGAAATCAATAAAAATATATTTTAAAAAGTGATTGTTCAAATAAACGAAAGTTTAGCAGGGATTAAGTCAGTGTATGCTCTGAAATATCAGAACTGTTTGTCCAAAGAAGAGTTTTACAAACATGGTTCTTTTGAGCTGATGTGTTTTACGGACTTGCAAGGTGCTGTATTGGATGTAAGCACGTCCAGGTAATATTTATTGACATAAGGGAAGCAAAGTTCAGGACCCTCCGCCTGCTGGTTAAGCACCGGGTACCAGATGGAATGCGGACTCTCCAGGGGGCTCCCAGATCATTATGTGTGAGTTTCCATGTGTGCAATTGTGTGCATTCAATTATACTTCCTGTAGAGCAGTGGTTCTCAACCTTCCTAATGCCGCGACCCTTTAATACAGTTCCTCATCTTGTGGTGACCCCAATTTCATTGTTACAAATTGAACATAATTAAAGCAT
This sequence comes from Myotis davidii, assembly GCF_000327345.1. NCBI lineage: Eukaryota > Metazoa > Chordata > Mammalia > Chiroptera > Vespertilionidae > Myotis > Myotis davidii. The sequence goes on along the minus strand of NW_006285248.1, from coordinate 3,449,125 downwards.
AGTGATCAATCACAAAAACAATATGTAATTATGTATGTGTTTTCCGATGGTCTTAGCCGACCCCTGTGAAAGGGTCTTTCGACCCCCAAAGGGGTCGCCACCCGCAGGTTGAGAACCGCTGCTGTAGAGGGTATGTGTTCGCCACGCCATCTTTTCTCTGTGCTGCCACTCTGCTCCTTGTCCCTTCCTCCCTTTGGTTGCTGTATGGCAACTATGTCAACATTTCTGAATCAGGAAGGCAAGTCTATTAAAAAGCTGTGCATATTGGGAATTTCCTCTTGTTTCTCCCTTATCTGCACAGCCCAGTGCAGCAATACTAGGTATTGTGGATCTATTTTTTCACAAGGCCTGGGTTCAGGATGTGGGGCATGAATGGTTAAAAAATAAGCCATGGGCTGCATATCTAATCCACTACCTCTGATTTAGCTATTGCACAAAACTGGCATTTTAATCACTAACTGACTGACTCCTCATTCACATATTCAGAATGTAGGCAATTGTTGAGAACCCAGACAGGGAAAAGGAGTGTCATTCACTGGGCACCCTCAAATCCTCACAATTATGTGAACAACTATAATTCAAATTTTCCAGTTATCCCACTGGTTTATTCAGCTTAGAGATTTTCTCAAAAAAGGAACTGTTGAAAATAGTTCCCAGGTTGAGGTGGCCTCAGTCCTTGGCAAGAATGTGAAGGTGTTTCCTTTTGCATTCCTACAATTTTTATTAGGTGACTTTTTAGTAGCTGTAAAATAGTTGTAGTTTATATCACTATATGATTATTTTATCAGAATTAGGTCCCTTTAAAAAAATCTGTAATTTTCTACAATGTAAAATTTCCCAGAGAATTTCTAGAATTTAAACTATTTATAGATTGCCAACATGTGTCTGCAATTAAATTCTTATAAACAATGGAGTTTAATCATACCCAGGGAAGTTGATTTCTGACAGCCTTGGGATAAGCAGTGGTTTGTGAAGCAAATGAACTAGAGTCAGAGCATGTGGCTCCTTAACACATAAGCTTGGGCCATCCCTTAACTTTTCTGGATGTGTTCTTCTTACCTGGACTTTGAGAAAAATAACATGTGTCTTGCCTACCTCAGAAGACTGATATGAGGGTCAGATGATGTGAAAATTGGATAAAACGTGAAGTGTTTGCAACTTTCTTCATTGGACTTGTCCTCTATAATTCGGCATAGTTGACACGCTCCATTTTTCCTCTGGGCATTTGTGACACTGATTTTTCTGTTTCCCCCCTACTTCATTGGCTTTCCTTTCACATCTACTGACCTAGCTCACCTGGTCGTCTTCTACCAGACTGTCTTAGCCTGAGTTTCCCAGAAAGGAGAAAAGCTTGCAGACAGAAACTTTTTTGGGCAGTGGTCCTAAAAAGCAAGGTTGAGAGAGGAGAGAACAATAGGAAAAAAACACAAAAATAACTTGACAACACGTTGGGAAATTAGTCCTGAATCCTGCAGGATCTTTTGAGGAACCTTATGAAATGCGTCTCAGAACTGTCTGGTGGAGATGAAAAGCAGATGCATCAATCCATCATCTCTTGACCTCCTATTAGTACTCCCATGGGCAATGACTGTTCTTGACTTTCAGGTTATACTTACATGAGTGCAGAGTGGTTCCTAGAGTGTCCCGGGAAGCACAGCACAGAAACTCCAGTGTTGATTAGAAGCTCCAGGGCTGAGAAGAGACCTTGTCAATTTGCACCATAGAAGAGTGCATGGCACCAGTCACCATAGCAGTGGCTGAAATAAGAGGGGGTCAAATGGACTAAAGGGTGCAAAAGAGGTGCAAATACAGACACCTAGAGATTTGGGTTTCTGGATCCCTTTCTTTCTTAATATATAAAACTTCTTCTTGGTGATCACATCTATTCTTATGGTTGAAATAATCATCTATAAACTTATTCCCAATTTTATACCCCTAGCTCAAATCACATTTCTGATTTTCATATTTATTGATTCTGTTTTCTACATGGCACCAACTCTAGAATATTTCAAGGAATACAGAGTTCTATATGTGTAAAACTAATTCTTGACCTTTCCCCACAAATCTATTCCTTCCATAGTCTTTAGCTGGTTAGTACATAGTACCCCCATTGCTTAAGCAAATGCATTACTTATCTTTTGCTATGTAACAAATCACCACAACATTTAGTGGTTTAAAAAACAATTAGTTGTCTTCCTGTTTCTGTGGGTAAGAAGTTCAGGAGCAGTTTAGTTGGGTGGTTCTGACTTGAGGTCTCTCATGAAGCTGCAGTCAAGATGTGGCTGTGCTCCAATCATTTGAATACTTTACTAGGCCTAGAAGTCTCACATGGATATTAGCAAGAAGCCGTAGGTCCTCAATGGCTATTGGCAGGAAGCCTCAGCCCTATGGCTGCTTACTCAAGAGCAAGTGATCCAAGAGGGAGGAAGCCAGGCAGAAGCTCCCATAAAATGTCTTTTATGACCTCACCTTGCAAGTCACATGTCATTACTACTGCCTCATTCTCTTGATCATACAGACCATCCTATTACGATATGGAAGGAAGTTATACATGGGCATGGTAAGGAGGTAGGGAAAATTGGGGGCCATTATAGAGGCAGTCTATCCCCACAAGAAACTTAACAGTAATCTTGAATCTTTCTTCTTCCCAGATTAGTTTTGTCTCAAAAAGTCTTGTTGATTTACCTCCAAAATATATCTCAAATATGTTTACTTCTATCTCCACTGCCATGCCACCAATTATGTCCACCATAATATCTGGCTTGGACTACAGTCTTCTTACAGGTCTTTTTTTCCCCCTCCACTCATGCTCCCTTATAATCTCTTCTTCAGAGTAGCCAGAGTGATATTTTGTTAATTAAAAATAATTAAAAAAATATTTTTTTATTGATCTCAGAGAAGGGAGGGAGAGGGAGAGAGAGATAGAAACATCAATGATGAGAGAGAATCATTGCTTGCCTCCTGCCTGTCCCTTACTGGGAATAGAGCCCACAACCTGGGCATGTGCCCTTGACCAGAATCGAACCTGGGACTCTCTGGTCCACAAGTTGATGCTCTACTGAGCCAAACCTGCTAGGGCCAGAGTGATTTTTGAAAATATACCACATTATATCACACTTGCGATTCCCCAGTCCTGTCACATTACTCTTAGAATAAAATTTAAAACTCTTACTGGAGCCTGCAGGCCCTCTGGTTCTGAGCCCTGCCCATTACTTTGATCTCATCTTTCACTGCTCTCCCCTGATTCTTTATGCTACAGATCCCCATCTCCCCCTCCCTACTCACTTCTTCACCAGCTACCACCACATCCACTCTCTTTCTTGGACTAACTTTGACTAATCTTCAATTATCAGATTAAATTTTAGGGAGACTTTCCCTAGCTCCTCAATTATGTTCCATCCTCTTATCCTCATCCCTTGTTTAGGACTTGCTGATATTTATCACTGGAAATGTTGCGATGTGATTGCTTGATATCAGTGGTCAGGAACCATGTCTATTTTGCTCACACATGTCTATCCATGGACATGCACAATACTTAGCATAGCATAGTTATTAATTAAACACTTGTTGAGTAAATGAATGCTATACCAAAGAAAGTCTTTCTGTTGTCACAGTTCAAACAAGACATAATCCTGCCTATGTCAAAATTTCCCACAAGTTATGAGTGACTGTTTATTAAAGAATAAAGAAGAATTCTACTAAAGGATATAAAGTATGGGTCACTGTCCTCATTGCTATAAACTTCATGGAACCAGATACAAGCAACCAGAAAGATAACAAATACAAACAGAGAGAAACAAACAAAAAGTTATTTCAAATGAGGCCATAGAACTCATCAAGGATGTTGTTATAAGTGAACATGCCAACATAGACTTGCAATATAGTTAGAGTCAGGGTCAAACTGAAAAAGAAATGACTTTACATGTAATGTTTTGCTTTTTAGATGATTAATCTCCTAATAGTGACAAAACATGGAGATAAGGCTAACATCTTTTTAAAAAATTTCTTTATTGTTTAAAGTATTACATATGTCTCCTTTCCCCGCCCCTTGACCTCTCCCTGGTGGTTTCCACCCCCCAGCACATGCCCTTACCTCCTACTGTCTGTGTCCATTGGTTATGCTTATATGCATGCATACAAGTCCTTTGGTTGAACTCTCCCCCTCCACACACCCTCACCTTCCCTCTGAGGTTGATGGTCCGTTCAATACTAACATCTTTTTTAAAAAAATATATATTTTATTGATTTTTCACAGAGAGGAAGGGAGAGAGACAGAGAGTCAGAAACATCGATGAGAGAGAAACATCGATCAGCCGCCTCCTGCACACTCCCCACTGGGGATGTGCCCGCAACCCAGGTACATACCCTTGACCGGAATCGAACCTGGGACCTTTCAGTCCGCAGGCCGACGCTCTATCCACTGAGCCAAACCGGTTTCGGCAATACTAACATCTTTGAAAAGTTTGCTGTTCATATGCTGTACCCTGAGCATGATGAATCAAATGTATTTTTTATACAAAACAATCCTTTTTTCATTCTTAATGGTATCAAGCTGAAGCTTATTATACATAGAAAAACGGAAGTGTTCACACATGATCTTCATACAATAGGCCACTCCTTCAGACCAGAACATTTCAAATCTTTATTAAGTTACAGCTTTTTGAAATTATTTCACATTCTCTATCATGACTTGTCTTTCACCCATAAACACCTGTGTTCTGCATTATGCATCTCTTACTCCTTTTTTCAGGAAAACATTAAGTATTTTTTCCTTTAAAATTCAATTGCTAATTATACAATATCTATTGTGTAACACCCAAAGGCATTAAAATATTCTCTACTCTCTCCCTTGCCCTATATTCTCTTCCCTCTCTTCTCTTCTTTACTTTTTAACCACCCACACATCAACTCAGGGACCCAAAATAAATTTAATTATCTTTTTCAATTTCATCCCCGTACAAATTGTTTTTTCTATAAACATTTTAACAAACCTAGCTGACGAAGGGGGAAAATGAACTGCTCTAAAGCTGTGAAGGGCCAATCATAACCATTTCATGTACATATATAATCAAAGGAGATTTCCAATTGCTGAAGTGAGAACTGAAGCCTCTTTGAGAATATGAACTTTCAGGGTTGCCTCTATGACTGCTCTTAGCTTAAAGAAGCAAACTTAAAAATTACCTTCCCATGGTCGGTTGAGACCTAACTCCTTGGAATATACATATAATTTCTTAGAAGGTGATGAAAGAAACAGTAAAAAGAAAATGAATTTCAGCTCTTGGTCATTTAAAACATATCTGGAAGCTCTCACTACATCTGCAAAGTTGATCTGGCCTAATGAGCAAGTAAATGTTTCCTTAAGTAAAGGGAAATATATTAAAAACACACACCTATGTACCATTTGAGTTACAAATATCTTGTAGCAACAAGATGATGTTCCAAATCAAAATTGTTTTTATGCATTTCAGAATTATTGATACAATGAGACCATAAGAAATATGAAGGGGGACTTGTTGATAGAATACACATGTTACTATGGTGATATTTTTGGATCATACTGTTTGCCAGGAACATGGTGTAATTCTGACTAATTTCAGTTAACATTAAAGGCTGTTGTGACAAAACAGAAATGTCTCTAGGTCACATCAGTGTGATTTGCAGTGGGAAATTAGATTAGTCTTCATTGCAAACATCAGCAACAAGGCAACTCTGCACAGCCTCATAAATCTTTCTGATTTGGAAATGGAAAATGTGCTTTTGTAATGTAATCATTATTAATAAGTGTTCTACATTCTCAGGATACTCACTAGAAAACCCTTCTAACTACTATTCTAACAAGTCCTTATCAGAGTTCTGATTATTAGCTGATGGGATAGGGAGCACACACAAAGAGCAAGCACAGATGCAATCTGGATCATAACTTTCCCGGATCACGTGTACAAATTTTTTGTTTTTAAATCCTCACCCAAGGATATTTTCTCCCATTGATTTTAGAGAGAGAGAAAGGGAGGGAGGTGGAGAGAGAAAGAGAAACATCTATGGGAGAGAGACAGATTGATTGATTGCCTCCCGCACATGCCCCAACTGGGGCTGGGAATGGAGCTTGCAATCCAGGTAGAGGCCCTTGATCCTGAATTGAACCATAATCCTTCGATCCATGGGCTGACGTTCTATTCACTGAGCACACCAGTCAGGTCTCATATACACATTTTAATGCACATCCCAGCAACTTCTGTTTCATAGTATACTTTATGATAGATTCTGTAGGACCTTGCTTAATTTGATGTCTTTGTGTGGATTTGCAAAAAGCTTTTGGAAGATAGATTTATTGTTTCTGCACTGTGGAGGATTGAAACAGCTGGCCCCACTATTTGCTATGTGACATTGGGTGTCGGTGGGTACCTAGGGGCTAATCCAAATGCACACTTACCTGACATCAACCAAAGTTCAGAATGTTCTGGTGTTAAGAAGATAGAACAAACGTTCATTTGAATAGTATTTTTTGCTTACCTTCTGAATATGGACTCCTAAGTTGTCCTTTGTATGTCTCAAGTATAGATTAAACCAGTACTTCCCAACCGTCTGCAAATGGAACACAGAGGAGATGATAACATATGTACAACACGTTGAGGTGGGTGGATGGGGTTGTGTGAGGCTGAGGTAACCTACCGAAGACTCTAGGCCCGACTCGCTGTCAGGAGGGCTGAGGTGATCAATAACCCAGAATTCCTATGGACCGGGACACCGGAAGGTGCCATGGCTGAGGAATGAGACACTCTGGAGAACCAATCTGTTTCTCTATTTTTCCCACAGATGCCTGCATGAGTCCCTCTGACTCCAATCTAGTCACCTGTACCAATTCAAAGTGCACAGCTCGGAACAGTAGCCAACGTAAGGAAAGTAATGTGATAAATTTGTTCAGATATTTATCTTTTAGTTCCTACAAACGATGGCTCTAGGTTAAACATTTTAGTGTCACTTTTATTTTTCTAAATAACAACCATAAGCACCAACCAATAACAGTAGAAGTACATCCTTTAATGCAGTTCTTTTGTCAACTAAAAACCCTGGAACTTTAAGTCAGGTCCCTATTACAATTTCCCAAGGGCCAATAAGCATGAGATACATTCTTAAGGGTCAAAATTTGAGAAATACTAAATTGTCTTTAAACATAAGCCATCAGTTAGATATTTGACCCCCAAATGATACCTTCAATATGCAAACAACTGGTTATTTTTCCGAGTTGAATGAGACTTATTAGTGACCATAATTCTCTCTTTACTCAGTGGTTTGGTAGGTTTCATATCCCCACTGGTGAAGAGTACTTTACTGGACTTTATTTTCTATAATCTGTACATACTGCACTTTCTCACACCTACCTTGGGTGTGTTCAGTTTCTATACATCTGTGTGTATGTATACATGTACATACATACCGTATGTATATACATGTTTATGTGTATATATCCTTAATGAAAAAATATTCTCTGAGCAGAATTTGTGGAAACAGGATTCTGTAGGTTTCATGGAGATTAGATGTTACAAGTTGCACTTTATTTTATTTTAAATATTCTTTCCTTTAGCACAGTGGTTCTCAACCTGTGGGTCGCAACCCCTTTGGGGGTCAAGCGACCCTTTCACAGGGGTCGCCTAAGACCATTGGAAAACACATATATAATTACATATTGTTTTTGTGATTAATCACTATGCTTTAATTATGTTCAATTTGTAACAATGAAATTGGGGGTCACCAGAACATGAGGAACTGTATTAAAGGGTCACGGCATTAGGAAGGTTGAGAACCAATGCTTTAGCACTTGTCTACATAGATTCAAATGAGATTTAGTACGTTATTTTATTGGGAATGCTTAATTCCATGGGTTTCATCTGCTGAATAAGGTTGAAACCAACTTGTCAAAATAGCTACATACAAAAGTGAAAAAAAATAGGCCATGTTTCCCAAAGGCTTCATTTCCCCGTCCCCCTCCCCCCAAGGTACTTTTATCTCTGACTACCTAGAACCAATAGTGAAAAACTCATCCAATGCCACAGGACCAAGAAACTACAACTGGAGAATGTTAAAGCTGAGGAAAAAATCTTAGAGGTTAACTTGTTTAATTCTGTAACTAAAAAATAAACCTTAGAGATTGACTTGTTTAAGCTCAATGGAAGGATTAAGTGATTTTCCCTCTCAGGTACTAGTGGCCAAAGTAGGACAGGAACGTATGAATTCTGTGCTTCTGCTGGTATACCAGCTAATTATCAGAAGAAAATAAGATTAAATGAAATCTCAGGAAATGACCATTTAGTCTTTCATTTGATGTATATTTTCTAAGTCCTCTTCTTATTAATAGAAGTGCCAGCAATATTTGTATATTTGTTCATCTGAGTAAATAAATGGTATCTTAAAAAATACATTCATTATGAAAATACACCAAAGAAGTTGAATATCAAGCGTTTGTGAGTTTGGTTTGTGTATGAGGATGGGTCATAGAATTCATACCTTGAAAAAGCTGTGGGATTTCCAGTGACCTTTTTAAAAGCTTTCATGTCATTTACATGATGGTCTACCCTCTTTTGGAAATTCTCTCCTCCCCTTGTATACCTGGACAGTTAATTCTTAGGTCTGCACTCTTGCCCTTTTGCTGTATACACTTCTCATCTCAACTCCTAAGGGGAAGCTGCTGTTGGCTAGACCCGTTCAGTGTCCACCAGCTCACACAGGCACTCGATGGGGTGGGAGAAATGGCTTTGCACTGGATTCTGGAACTGGTGCTGTCCCTTCTCCAGTTTGTAAAAGGTTAGAAGACACGAAGGTAATTTCTATTCCCTCGGCTCTGCAATGTCTCAGAGTTCATTATTAGAGTTTTGCCTGGACAGCAGGAACCGTGTGCCCACTATCTGATGTTAGTCTGGAATCACCAGCCTTCTTTGCCCCTTCCTTTTGCATCTCAGGCCTCAGGCAGTTGGGGCCTGGTTCGGTCTCCTCCGTGGTTTTGCCAGGGGGTGGTGAGAATTTGGCGTGAAGCCTTTGATGGACTAAATTGCCACAGTTACTCTGGGTCTCCGTTTCTCCCTGCTTGTCCACACGAGGAAGTAGATATTGATACGCCGTGACTTTGCCCTGTGTCTCCAATCAGATTCCAAACCAAACTGGGCTGGTGGGAAAGGGTATGGCTGCCTGACTCTGCAGTCAGCCGGGCCAGGAGGAACCAGGCACGCAAGTGCGGTATGGGGTCATCTTCCCACCATTTCCCCTACGACCTCTCTGCACCTTTGCTCATAGCTTCTCCCTCAGACGCAACAGCTGATCACTCTTATGTCATATTGAAGATGGCTTTTGGTTCTACTCCTTGGAGTGAAGCTGTTCGGCCAGTTTGAACTATCTTCTACTACATCCTTGGTCCTAAACACGCACCCTCGTATACTTGCTCTTATGTAATCGCGCACAACCTTGTTTAGAGCAATGTCTTAAAAAGGATGATCATTTTTTCCTTTTAAATATTCACGACCATATAAACTTGAATAGATATCTATTACAGCATTTAAAAACAGTATAGAATGATGTAACATTCTGAAAAATGGGTAAAGTTATGAGCAGCTCAGCTGAGTTAAGATGCCTTTATAGCGCGGCCGGCATGGCTCAGTGGTTGAGAATCAACCTATGAACTAGGAGGTCCACGGTTCAATTCCTGGTCAGGGCACATGCCTGGGTTGCAGGCTGAATTCCCAGTACGGGGCGTGCAGGAGGCAGCCGATCAATGATTCTCTCTTATCGTTGATGTTTCTATATCTCTCTCTCCCTCCTATCTGAAACCAATAAAAAAGTATTAAAAAAGATGCCTTTATATAAGGTGGTATAAGATGATAAACTCCAACTTAAGGCAAATATCAGACTGAATACATTACTCTTATGTAATGATTTTATGTTTAATATTTCATTTAAATGTCCTCCATTTGTTACCCAAAGATTTAAATTTTTCTCTCTTTCCTTTAAGGATAGGGAATGCGTGAGGAAATGGGTGTTAAGAACAAAACAAGAAGGTTACTGAAAGTGATTCCATGTAGTTTTAAACTGTGACCATGCTATTCTCTGGTGTTTTAAAACACAACCCTTTTCCACATTCCAGAGCATCTGTGGTTGTGTTTAAGTTCATAAGGATCTAGGACATTTTTTCAGCAATTTGAAACCTACAACCTATGTGCTTTTTGAAGAGATATGGCCGCACAAATTTAGATTCAGAGAGGGGCCCACCCAAGTGTAAATGTAAGTAAACAGTAGAGTTTAAGAAAAAAAGGCAATCCAGATTTCTGTAAAGAATTCTAGAACCCCTTAGCCAGTCTCCCATAATCTATGTGAATCTCAAATAGTTTCCTGACTTTGTGTTTGAACTTTAGTGGTAAGTTCTGGTTTTCTAATAGTGAGGCATTAAGAGAATTTGGCTACCATCTCTTCCCAAATCTGGGATCTTTGTCCAGCAGATGTTTTCAGTTGCGTTAATGGTGTTGAGCTGTGCGTGGGGTATGGTCATGTGGAAACCCAGAGAAACCCAGAGAAGAGTTTAAGAACAGGCCAAACATTGTTGCTTACAATGGGCCAAACTTGAACTCATGCTTCCAAAGGTTCAAAAGCGAGCACATTTAGCTTCTCCTGGAAAATACAGACTCCAGAACAATAAATCATTCTCAAAAGAGAGCTCAGTTATTTTTGTACACCAAGTGACTACTACACGAGCCTATTTTAAAAGTGGAAAGATGCGTAATGTGTCAACTCTCCAAAACCCAGAAAGCAAGCTCCTTCTGCAGACTGAAGAGACTGTGTCCTAATGAGGCAATAGCCTAAAAATACTGTGAGTGTAAAATCCACAATTGAGAGACCTGGTAACACATCCAGTATCTACAGGGAGGATGAAAAAAAAAATTGAGCCAAGTGGTATTATATTTCTTTTGGGGTTTTCCTCTCTCTTGGTGTGGATGGGAGCTTGAGGTTTTATCATAAATGGATAAAATGGCAAGAAATCGTTTACTGGCTTGCAGTCATGGAGAAAAGGCATTCACATCTGTTTCTGGTATTCTGCTAAAGAATCTCTCCAGTTGATAATTTGGATTGGAAGCAAATTGGTTTGTTTTCATAGGTCCTTTTCTTCCAAGCTCAGATAAAACAAACCTATCCTGTGGGTCCCATGGTTTGCATTCTGAATTCTCTTGGTTTACATGGCACAAAATCCCTCTATTATATTGCTAACACATTATCTATCTTGAGGAGAATGAACTGGCTAAGTTTTAGCAGGACTTATATTACATAAGCTCCCGTGTGTGTGTGTGTGTGTGTGTGCGTGTGTGTGTGTGTGAAATTACAATTCTTATGGATTCCTAATGTAATTCTGTCGGTTAATTTTATTTTTGCTTTAAATGATGACATGCGCCTTTAATAGTTATTACCTCTTGCTTGGAAGACTACCCTAACATTTACCTAGCAAGATGAAAATGAGAATGCAGTCACGTGATTAAAGGTGACGATAACATTTCTTGTGATAAGGTGTGTGTCCTTTTCCTTGTTTGACTTCTGCTACTTGAGGAATATGGGGCATTTTTTCTTATGTTTAGTCGATCACTAATAGATAAAGAGAATAGCATTCATAGACACGTCTTCTTTTTCTTTCTTTCCTTTTTTATTTTTTGTTAATCCTCAGCCGAGGATATTTTTCCATTGATCTTTTTCAGGGAGAGTGGAAGGGAGAGGGAGAGACAGAGAGAAACACCAATGCGAAAGGATACATTCATTGGTTGCCTCCTACACACACCCCAACCCGGGCCGTGGAACCTGCAACCGAGGTATGTACCCTTGACCAGAATCGAACCTGGGACCTTTCAGTCCACAGGCTGATGCTCTATCCACTGAGCCAAACTGGCTAGGGCCATGGACAAGTTTTCAAGCTTAAGTTTTTAAGGACAAGAAAAGACAAAGTCTTTGTCTTCACAGACAATCAAATACACTAAAGGGGACAAATTGAAAAATAAATGAAGAAAAAGTGAAGAAATATGTAAATACAAAAATACACAAGAACATGTATAAACGTGCTAAATATATGGCTGTTTATTAGGTTTGGTGGATAGACTGAAATGAATGAGCCAAGTAGAAGCAAACTAGGGAGATAACAGGAAGTGGTATTTTTCAAGGAGCATTAGACCAAAAGAGAAGCCTGCTTTACAGGGAGAAAGGGGTAATGTCTTAGTGGAAAGATGCTTTAATGAATATCTAATTAATCAGGGAAGTTATCTGTACGTGGTTTGACTTGAGTTATGCTGAAATTCTGCTGTTGTTTCTGCTAAATAATGGGTAGAATGAAAATATTTTCCAAGATTATTACAAAATTGAGTGAAACTCTCCAATATGGTTTTGGTTCCTTCAATTAGATTTTTTAAAAAGAAATTCAAATTGGGTAAACGACAATTCTTTTGAAGTAACAGACCTTTTAAAAACCTTTACAAAAATAAATATGGGGAGTTCTAATAAGGACTGAAAAATGTGAAATGGTTTTAGAAATAATGTTGTCTCTTTGTCTTTCCCAGGACTCCGCAATATAAACAAGTAGCGGATTTCCTGTGTGGCCTAATGAGACATAAACACAGATAGTAAATGAGAAATGAACACCAGAACACATTTTTTTCTTTTTAATTAGGAAACTGGTGACATTCATAGATCTCTTGAGACATATTGTTTAGGACTACTGTATTTTTCTAGCTAAAAAGATATGTTAAACTGCCTCAGCCAGGAGCAACCTGGTTTGCTGATGCCACTTGAAGTTGTTTACCATCTTGTCAGTGGACTCGTTCTGAGTCCCTATAACCTCTATTTTTCCTATATACAATGGGATATGTTCTTTTTTTCTATTGTAAGAATGCATTCTCCACATGAAAATATTTTTTCTTTTAGATCTCCTGAACTTCAGAATCTAAAAAATAACCCAAGCAGACACAAACCAGTAAAAAAAGAAAAAGAGCCCAGCTGGTGTGGCTCAGTGGTTGAGCATCAACCTATGAAGCAGGAGGTCACGGTTCAATTACCAGTCGGGGCACATGCTCGGGTTGTGGCCTCGATCTCCAGTGTGGGACATGCAGGAGAAAGCAGATTAATGACTCTCTCTCATCATTGATGTTTCTCTCTCTCTCTCTCTCTCTCTCTCTCTCTGAATTGAACACAATGGATAAATCACATTCTTATAAATATGGCATCCTAATAAAGAATCTGAAACCGGGCG
>NW_006285248.1:3435448-3435790 GCF_000327345.1 Myotis davidii | reverse complement strand
CTTTCTCCCTCTGTGAGTTCAATCGTTTCATATTTTTATTATTTTTTTTCCTGTCAAGATCAGCGGTTCATTTTAACCATTAAAAAATGTATAAAACATCAAATGAAAAAATGTAGTAAAACCACCCTGAGTATTGTTAAAATTTATAACCTGAGTCACTCAGAAGAGAAGTGAAGATGAGTTTTATAAGGTTAAAAAAGTGGTATTACCCATCCAAAATATTTGGGAAATGTTCCAAGTTACGAAATATTCATGTATCATAACAATATATTTAGGGCACGGAGCTTAATTTTGAAAATGACTGCACATAAAAATACAGGCAAACTGAATTATGACTACTCT
>NW_006285248.1:3427854-3435418 GCF_000327345.1 Myotis davidii | reverse complement strand
TACTCTTCATGCTGACAGATCCATTTATTGGGTTCACATAACTGACTCTACCTCCTTCATTGGCAGAGACTTTCCTGGTGACTTTGTAAATAAATGGTTCCTCCGCGGTGGCAGCTCACGGGAGGTGGCATCTCTCACTCTAGCGAAGGTCTGCTCTTTCTAGGGGCACGCAATACTCTCATTTTTTGGTCCCTAATTGGTGTAGAGGGGAAGGTTGGTCCTAAGCAAAACCACTTTTCATAGTTCTTTTAAAATCTCTGACTCATAAGTAAATTAGCCTGTTGTAGAAAATCCCCACCCTTCTCATTCTTCTGGGAAAGATAATGATGCTAATAATAATAACTCTAATAATAATGAGGAGAAGGAGAAAGGAGTACAGAAGCGGGGAGAGGAGGAAGAAAAAATAAGAGGGAGAGGAGGAAAAGATGGCCAAGGCTCAGCCTACCGGCTCACTTTCAAGGTCACCTTGAGGTTAAAAATCTCCAACTTTACACTGCAGGAGAATTGCTATATTGCAGGGAACTATGTTTTAAGTGCAGATTCCTTTTTTAAAAATATGTTTTAATTGATTTTAGAGAGGAAGAAAGGGGGGGGGGGAGAAACATCAATGATGAGAGAGGATCATTGATTGGCTGCCTCTTGCACACCCCTTATTGGGGACTGAGCCTGCAACCCTGGCATGTGCGCTGACCGGAATCAAACCTTGACCTTCTGGTTCATAGACTCCTGCATGCAGCCACTGTCTGTGGCTCCAGCTCTTTTGAGGGCCACTGCTCACCTCATAACAATGGACTGCCTGACTATCCTTCATCTGTGCAAAGAAGTGTAGAGCTGTCCATGCATCTCATTGCCTCCCTGCCCACTATGTGTCTTCACTCCCCTGCCCCACAAAGCTATATGGTTTAGAAGATGCCTGGTACCTTTTTTGCAAGAGTCCAGAAAGCCTAAGGATTATTAGCAAACCACCGGAGGTTAGAAACAGGCGAGAAAAGATGCTCCCCTGCAGATTTCAGGGGAAGCACTGCCCTGCAGACACAGTGACTATGGCCTTCCGGCCTCAAGAACTGTGAGACAATACATCTCTGTTTACACATTCTCAGAATGCCTTTGTATTCGCCTTTATTTTCTACTCCTGTCTTCCAGCCCCATTGGCTTTCCCTTTTTGTACTATCAATTGTTATTTAGACAATGCTAAGTTTAAACAATTCATTTGATTATCATTGCTTCTTTACTATTTTTCTTCATCAATTTGGTGTTCTAACTGGCAAATTTGTTACTTAGATACACCCATGATGCTAGTCAATCAGTCTATTATGTTTCAATTTTGTAACTGTTGATTCTTCCTTTCAGATAAAGGCAATAGCCTCTTTTCTCTCCAAAAAATATTAATTCTCTCTATTTAAAGTCCAATTTTGGATGCTCTATTAATTGAAGTGTAAGTTCTCTTCTTTGTTTTTTTACTTTTATAGTATTCATCATAAAATGATAGACTACATATATATTAAAATTGGCCCTGTCCCTAAAATGAGTGAAATGTATGTGTTTATTCTTTTTAAAATTAATTAATTAATTAATTAATTTGTTTAATTTGAGAAAGAGAGAGGAGAGGAATGGGGGAGAGAGGGGAGAGAGAGAGAGAGAGAGAGAGAGAGAGAGAGAGAGAGAGAGAAATATATATTTGTTGTTCCACTTATTCATGCATTCATTGGTTGATGCTTGTGTGTGCCCTGACCAGGGATCAAACACACAACCTTGGCATATGGGGAGGATGCTTTAGCCAACTGAACTACTTGCTCAGGGCCAAAGTATGTGTTTATTGTTGACACCTCAACCTTGTCACTGAAATTTCTGGCTAGATAGCTCCCCCCCTCCCCCACTCCCCCCTTCGCCAGCCTGTCTGGGAAGAGGAAATAGAAACTGCTGAGGCTTCAGTTCTTTGCCATTTTTTTGGTGCAAGAGATGGGCTGATGAGAGACATGCTGCTTAATGAGGAGCTTGGGCAGGTGGTTTTCTATGTGAAACAGCCAACTGTTCCTTCCTGGTCACCAGCCACCAGACATCTGCTGTGCAACTTGCTGTTGCAGAGTCCCATTCTGGAGGGGTGTTGTGCATTTGGGGCAATGGACTTGGCCGATTCCACTGTAGTTTTCCAAATATCCCCGGTTAATTGCTCCTCAGCCTCTTTCCACTCTCTCTTTGGCCATGTTTAGGACAAATTTCCCCTGATGTTGCCTTCCATGGTAGAGCCTTGGCCTGTGGTTTCCTCAATCTTTCCAGTACTCTAAGATTTACCCTTTACTTAAGATGTGACTATGGAGTCACTTGAGAAATCTTTTCTATCATTTCTAGAGTTTTGTAGAGGGAAGGAGACTATACTGTGTTCTTGCCATCATCTTGAAGCCAAATGACCACTTCTGAAATCTGTAAATTTGGAAAAACATCATTACTTAAGTTGGAAACGTAGAGGTCATTCAAAAAGAGAAGCATTAAAAATCTTTGTATTTTGGGTCAAAATTTTAGAAAACAAAAATCTTGTTCCATGAGCACTTCTAAGACAGTGTAAACTGATCAAAGTACAATATAATTTGGAGGAAATCAGGATATTATAATAAACTAGAGGCCTGGTGCATGACATTCGTGCTCTGGGGGATAGGGTGGGGGTCCCTCAGCCCAGCCTGCGCCCTCTCGCAGTCTGGGACCGCTCAGAGGATGTCCACCTGCCGGCTTTGTCCCACTTCTGGCTGAGCAGCACTCCCTCTGTGGGAGCACAGTGACCACCAGGGGGCAGCTCCTGCATTGAGCATCTGCCCCCTGGTGGTCAGTGTGCATCATAGCGACTGGTTGTTCTGCTGTTCAGTTGATTTGCATATTAGCCTTTTATTATATAGGGTGTTTGGCATATGAAACTACTTTATAATTATTTATGTATATATAAATAGTAATATTATGTTAAGGCACATAAATTAATAATTTATTTTCAAGAAATCATATATTAAGACATTTTGTAAAATAAAATTTCTAAATTTAAGATATTTGATCTTAATGATAATGAAAATTTTAGCCCCTATTTCCATAAAAGACAAATAGAACACAAATTTTCAAGTTTTGAAATTTGAAAGGTTTAACTACAGATGTTTCTAAAAGTTCTAACTTTGTCTAAATTGATTGATAGCCAATCTACCTTCAGTTTAATTTTTCCAATGTTTTCTTTTACAGCTTTTATTCAACATTCTATAATTTTACCTTTTAATTCTTTACTTTCTGATAGTTCAGCTTGCCATTTTGTTAGTACCTTTATTCAACTTCCTTTTTAATAAAAATCCTGTTCTATTACATTATCCATCATGGTCCATCAGTATTCACTGAGCACTTATTGTTTAGAACCACACTGCCTCATGGTAACAATGATGATAATAATAGCAATTTTATTTATTGAATATTTACTGTGTATATGCACAAAGCACTTTATAGGTAACATCTGATTGAATTCACACAAAGGTTCTTCATCTTTTACAGAAAAGGAAACTAAGGCTAAGAAGTTTTAAATGACTGTGGGAGTTATAGGGACAGGAATGGCAGGAAAGGATTTGAACCTGAATCATTTTAACTCCAGAGCCTTGCATATAGCAGATGTTTAATAATTATTTTGTTTCTTTTTATTTCTCATTATTTTTTCTTTATCATCTAAGTTTAATTTTGGTCCCCAAAGTCTGTTATCATGTTACGATATTTTTCAATTGTGTGTTTTCTTTTTGGACAAATTTCATTTAAAAAAAACTATGTAATTCACAAAATTTCAAAGTAAACACTTTTGTGTAAACAATCATGCTAACGAAACCTCAGGTTAGACTCTAGATTATCTTTCTAATTCTTTAAGGGAAATGACTTAATTCTCTAGGCTAAAATTAAACATTTGTGAAAAACTATGGGTCACTCTAAAAGGGCAAAGTTTCTTGGTTAAAATGATATTTATACTGTTTCCAATGCACTTTCATTTACATTATCTCTTCCCTGATAACCAGACTGTGTAATAATCAGAGAGGTTAACTAACCTGCCCAGGATCAGGGAGAGTAAGTGGTCTAGCTGAGAGTGGACCTCAGGTCTTCTACTTTCATCCTATTCTGGGTTCTTTCTAGTGCACAGCATCACTGGACCCAAGGGGCTTGCTTCAGGGCTTATATTGGGCACATCCATTTGTCTCCTATGAGTCACCTCAAAACTCAGTGATAAAAACCCACTGTGAAATGAGAAACTGCTTTACCCATGTCATTATCCATCCATTATCCAGTGTTTTTGTTGTAAAAACATGGTTAGTCTATGTTCTGTTCTAATAGTAGTTCCAAACAGTACAGCAAAAATGGGGCAAATAAGTGTGTCCAAATATATGTTCTCCTTACTATTATTTTCTACTTAAAGGATGTGTTTGGTGATATCAATGTTTTCGGTTTATCGCAGACTCTTGCAGATCTGATATAAAACTCTATATTCCCCTCCACAAAAGGCAGACATTCTTGAGGGGAAATTAGGGGGGCACTTTTGCATTATCTCTGGAAGTAATAGGTACAATTGCCTGCGAAACATACTTTATCAAATAGTGCTGAACGAAGGTGAAATCACATTTTGCTTAGAGTTAAATTTCTGGTTCAGTGCTTTTGACAAACTATTTCTAAATGGAAAACAAATGTGTTCTAAATGTGAAACAAAGGGGCAGTTACAAACTATTTTCCTAATAAAAGAATGGTTATCAAGCATGTGGTGTTTTCCATTGTAAATAAATCTAGAAGATACCTTACTGAGCTGTGTTTATTTGGTCTTGCACATCTTGGGTGAATTTGTCTGTGACTGGTAATGAAAAAATATATGTATGACTAGAGCAAGACACTAACTTTTTTTTTCTTATACAGTGATAATCATGATCTCTTCTCATTAACATTCCTACAAACTTCAAACATACAGTGAGATTTCTTTGTTCCACTTCATCAGAGTTTTTCTACACATGGAATGGTCTTTGAAGTTAATTGGGGCCCTCCATGTTGAAGCAAGATGAGGGTAAAAAGGGGAAGCAACAATGTGTGAGAACCTTTATTGCAGGACCAGATACATTCCATTCACTGTACAGAGAGCCCTTCATGCAGTTGAGGCCTGAAGGTCAATATATTACAAAGACAACAGCACTTGGCTGCTGTAGACAAGGACAATGTTCTAAATGTGAAAAGTAGATGTTCTTGTTTCTCTTATGCATTTCTCTTGTTTCTCACTGAATATTTGACCTGAAAATAGAAACAAATCAGGGGAATCTTATTCACATGTAACCTAACAAATAAATAATACCCATCAGAGAGTTGGTTTAAAGCTATAAATTACTGATCATCTCATGTATCCATTCCTAACTAAGTATTTGCTAAACTAAGTATTATCACACTAGAGGCCCGGTGCACGAAAATTCATGCGCTGTGGGGGTGGGGAGAAGGAGCAGTCCCTCAGCCAGGCCTTCCCCCTCTCACAGTCCGGGAGCCCTCAGGGGATGTCCTCTGCAGGAGGCGACCGGGCTGATCAGGGGAAGGCACCACCCCCATCACCCCATTGCTGTTGCCACTGCCGGCCACGGTGGCTGCAAGGCCTGAGCCCTGGGCCTCACAGCTGCTGTGGCTTTGTCCGGATGGGTGTTGGAAGATGTCCACCCTAATTAGCATATTACCCTTTTATTAGTATAGATGTTCCTGGGAGGAATATTGTAGTCTTGGATGACTAAATTATCTTTCTAATTCTATTGTGCCCTGCTTTGATCAGCACGTTGTTACTTGCACTGAGGCTGCGTAGTTATAAAACTTGAGGATTTGCCCATCCGGTATAACTCAGTGGTTGAGTGTCGAGCTATGAACCAGGAGGTCACGGGTTCGATTCCCCATCCGGGCTCAATCCCCATTGTGGGGCATGCAGGGAGTCAGATGATCAATTATTCTCTCTGTTCTTTTATATTTCTGTCTCTCTCTTCCTCTCCCTTCCTCTCTGAAATCAATAATATATACATAGTGGCATTTAGACTCTGCTTAATGTTTTTCTGTGTCTTTCTGTCTCTTGCTGGTCCCTTGAGGGTTTTGATGATAAGGGCAGAGGCAGAAGGTACCACTGCAATATGGGCCTGTCTGTTTTGAATGGTCAGTTTCACTTAATCCTGGGACCCTTCCAATCACCAGTTGCTTTGGTGATGTCATCACAAATCTTTTTTGGAAGACAGACCCAGGAAGCCAATCTTGGGGGCCAGGGCACACATGGCACTGACTTCCCCACTGGTGCATCTCAGGTATATGACTTTGATCTCATTGAGGTCAAACTCCGGCGGCTCCTGTCAAATGAACCTGAATTCATGATGACAGAAGAAAGTTGCACTTAGGCCTCCTCTGAGCTGAGATAATGGAAGAAAGATTCTTCACAATAATGAGCACTACAAATTAATAATAATAATATTAAAATTGGGCCTTAAAAACTTCAAAGTTAGAAAATATTACTAAAAATTGCCACAATATAACTTCTAATAAAGATCCTTACAACAGCTGGAAAAGATGATAATCTTGTCCCTTTTACCAATGAGGAAACAGGTTGAGATACATCATACATCTTGCAAGTACCACAGCCACTTTTCCTCTTGAGGTCAGGCACAACTTCCCATGACATAGCAATTTGTGTCACCAATACATTTTTTATTATTTTGTTAAGTGTCTTCCAGAAAATTATAAGTAAGGCTGTTAATTTGTTACAATATAAAATATATTCTGTCAGACTAAAATTAGGCAGCCAGTGATACAGTTAGTTTTCAAAAGAGAATATATTGTAGTCTGGAATAAACCTATAATGAATTAATTGTTTTAAAAACATTAATTTAAAAAATATAATAAAGGAAGAAACCAAGATGACAGCGTAGGTAAACACTAGAAATTGCTGCCTCGCACAACCACTTCAAAAATACAACTAAAAGACAAAACGGACATCACCCAGAACCACAGGAAGGCTAGCTGAGTGGAAATTCTACAACTAGAAGGAAAGAGAAAAGCACACTGAGACTCAGAGGAGGTGCGGAGGTAAAGTGCAGAGGTACAGAGGTGCACGAGAAAAAAGGCTGGCAACTGAGAATGCAGTTGTACTTTTCAAGACACAAGCCCCCGACTGCTCTGAACTCCAGTTCCAGGTGAGTCTCTGGGGGCATACGGGGAGAAACTGGACTGTCTGGCATCGGTCGGAACTCGAGGGTGGCTCTCTCAGAGGTGCTTGCAGCGATTACCGGGACACTGAGACCCGGGGCCTCTTAGGGCAGGCCTGAGGATCAGCCATAGCTGTTTGCTCCACCCTGTTGATTCCCTGAGACCCTGCCCCACCCAAGATGTGAGCAGAGGCTTTTGCATATGAATGGCCTGGCCCTTTGCAATCTAAAATTACCTAACAAACTGCAGCTGGGTCAGAGAGACCAAGAACATCCAAAAGAAGGCCCAAGGCCCCACAGCAACTTGCATTACTTCACAGCTGGGCCTCATCTGGGCACCTCCAAAACCCAACAAAGAAGAGGAA
>NW_006285248.1:3426720-3427129 GCF_000327345.1 Myotis davidii | reverse complement strand
GTGCAGGCCAGAAGGGAGTGGCAAGAAATATTCAAAGTGATTAATGCCAAGAACCTACAACCAAGATTACTTTATCCAGCAAAGCTATCATTCAGAATTGAAGGTCAGATAAAGAGCTTCACAGATAAGGAGAAGCTAAAGGAGTTCATCACCACCAAGCCAGTATTATATGAAATGCTGAAAGGTATCCTTTAAGAGGAAGAAGAAGAAAAAAGTAAAGATACAAGTTATGAACAACAAATACACATCTATTAACAAGTGAGTCTAAAAATCAAGTGAATAAATAATCGAATGAACAGAATAAACTGGTGAACATAATAGAATCAGGGGTATAGGAAGGGAGTGGAGTGGCTGTTCTCGGGGGGAAAGAAATGTGGAGGTACGGGAAGAGACTGGACAAATCATACAC
>NW_006285248.1:3395247-3426693 GCF_000327345.1 Myotis davidii | reverse complement strand
AAGAGATGTGGAGGTACGGGAAGAGACTGGACAAAAATCATACACCTATGGATGAGGGCAGTGTGTGTGGGGGGGGGTAAGGGCAGAGGGTGGGGTGGGAACTGAGTGGAGGGGAGCTTTGGGGGAGAAAAAGAGGAACAACTGTAATAATCTGAACAATAAAGATTTAAAAAAATTAAAAAAAGAATTACCATAAAAATATATAATTAAATTCTCTAGCATTTCAAATATCATGCTGTTTTCCTTATTGGGAATTTTACAGTTCTTGTAACAAATAATGGTATTCCAAAAGAATTCTTTTAATCATAAATTTGTTAGTATTTTATCTTCCTTTCCACAGGACAAATTTGGGGATTTAAAACCTTTTTACTCAAGATGGATATATATATTTATCCATCTCTGCTTTAAATAAAAAATAACCAAGACTAAATAAATAATCTGCCTCAATAAGAACAAATGTAAAGAAAAGGGATATGAAGGGAAAAAAAAAGGTAGTTGGTAAAGATTAAAAAGGTAGCATAAGTTTAACCTTTGGGCTCCCTTCTACTGCTAAATATTCAGAAGTGTGTCCCTTATTGTTTGTTAATTGCAAAATCAATTAAGATTTGGTCTAGTCAATGGTTTCCAACATTATCTAGGAACTTGTTAGAAATGCAAACATTTAGGCTATGTTCTAGATCAACTGAGTCAGAAATGCCAGGGCTTAACCATCCAGGCTGTAACAAGTAATCCAGGTGATTTGGAAGCACCTCAAGTTTGAGATCTGCTGTTCTAAAATAAAGGTTCCAAGCTGGGTACTGTGGACAAGCAAGGAGACCATGAAAGTAGTTCCTATTCTCAAAGAACTTATAATCTAGTTAGGGAAAAATACTAACAGGGTGGAAAAATCATTTATAATTCTGGGACAGCTAAATGCTACTCCCACAGGCCCACAGACAGAGAGATCCTATCTGGGGAAGGTGAGATCTGACATGGGCTTCTGTGGCTGACACTACCGGCTGTTCACAAAATCCGTTTCCTTTTTTCCTTGGCACATAGCAAGGCCACATTCCCAGCTTCCTTTACCGTTACATGTGGACAAAAGACTAACGTTTCCCAGTGGAATATGAGAAGTTATATTTGCTGTCCCTGAGCCCTGGTTTTTCAGAAATAGGTGTTTGCTCTTGCTGAGCTTCTTTATCTTTCCAGGCTTTGAGCAAGTGGAAATGTCGAGGTTCTAGGAATGGTGGATTCCCAAAATGGAAGAAGTCCTATTTCCTGATATATTACATCAAAAAACATCTTTAAACTCTTCACTTAATAAGAATTCAACTTATACGTAGTTTGAGCAATTGTGTACTTTGAATTGATTTGATATAGAAGCTTAGTCTGCTCTATAGATAGGTAGGATTATACTATAGTATTAGAAATGAGCCTGGCCGGTGTGGCTCAGTGGTTGAGCATTGACCTATGAACCAGGAGGTCACAGTTTGATTCCTAGTCAGGGCACATGCCTGGGTTGCGGACTTGATCCCCAGTAGGGGGTGTGCAGGAGGCAGCTGATCAATGATTCTCTTTCTTCACTGAGGTTTCTCTCTCCCTCTCCCTGCCTCTTTGAAAAATAAAAGTAGTTTAAAAAAAGAATACCAGAAATGAAAAAAAAGATGCTATTCCACTGAGAAAATGTTAGTAAGATTATGGAGGTATCATCAGAGGGTAGCAACAGTCAGAAATGGTCATAGAATCTGTATGTGGGCAAACCAGGTTTAGAGGATAGGACAGAGAGAATTGAGCAGATCCTGTAATGTTTTGGTTACAAGTAACAGAAAATGGAAACTGGATTATTATTATTGTTGTTGTTGTTGATTTTAGAGAGGATGGGAGAGAGAGAGAGAGAAACATCAATGATGAGAGAGAGTCATTGATTGGCTGCCTCCTGCACTGGGGATGGAGCCCACAACCCAGGCATGTGCCTGACCAGGAATAGAACCATAGCCTCCTGGTTCCTACGTCAACGCTCAACCACTGAGCCATGCCAGCCTGGCTGGATTATTATTATTTTTTTAAGGCAGTTTATTATAAAATGAAGCAAGAAGTTCTGAGCAGTCAGGTTCTGGTCACATTCACTGCCTCCCTATAATTAAGTCTCTTGTGTCTGTCCTCTTCTCTGTGTTGACTTTATCCTCAGGCCTGAAACAAGAGGGCTGTGGCAGTTTCTGATCAGAAATCCAGACCTAACAGCATCTGGGGTGGGTGGGTGCGGGGAGGTCATTTTCCCCGTGACCACTTTTTTCAAATGAGGGAAAATTTCCTGGAGTTATGTTCCCACATATACAGACTTCTCTTGTCCCATTAGGATGCCCCTGTCAGGAGCTCATTCCTAAACCAGTGATTGGCAAGAGGGAACGGGATTGCTATATATGACTCAGATCACGGAGTCTCAATCCTGCTTGCAAGTAAGGATCCCCCAGAGAGCTTTGCTAAAATGCTGATATCCAACAACAGAGATTTGATTAATTGGTCTGGCTTAGGCTTTTGGTTTTAACAGTCTCCCCAAGATATTTTATTCTACAGCCAGAATTGGGATGGAACGTATATGGATCATTGGAGATGGAATAGACATTGTGGAGTAAATGACAAAGAGGACTATAAATTGCCTCATTTTAATATTTATTTTATATTCTAGGCTGAGAGGAGCCATGGAAGGTTTCTAAGCAGAGGCCAGGGTTATGTTATCGAAAGGTAACTCTGTGAGCTCTGGGCCCCACTGCCCAACAGAGAGCTGCCTAAGTCCTCAGGTATTCAGTCAATAGTGTTGGGTGTGGGAATGGATGAAGGATGCTGGAATTTAGCACACGGGTGTGAAGGTCCAGCCTTCCCATCCACAGAGCATGTGATATATTAGGACAGGTGAAAGATCCATCAAATATTTCAGTTTGTCTTCAGTGTAAGCAAACCTAGAAACTATTTTGAAAATCTAGATACATAATTAGATGTTTTTTTTTTCTTTTAAAAACATACAATATTTTTTTTATTGATTTCGATCGATGTTTCTCTCTCATCGATGTTTCTAACTCCCTCTCTCCCTTCCTCTCTGTAAAAAATCAATAAAATATAAAAAAAAAGAAGATACTATTTTGTCATAAGAAAAGGTAATAGATGAAGTAACACAATCAATTAAAACTGACTTGAATATGTTTTGCTATTTTTGCTTCTCTTTTTGTTTTTTTTTTTTTTTTTGTCCTCACCAGAGGATATTTTTTTCATTGATTTTTAGCAAGTGGAAGGGAGAGAGAGAGAGAGAGAGAAATATCGATGAAAGAGACACATCGATCGGCTGCCTCTTGTACACCCCCTACTGGGGATCAAGCCCACAACCCAGGCATGTGTCCTGACTAGGAATCAAATCCAGGATTGCTTGGTCCACGGGACAATGCTCAATCCACTGAGTCACACCAGGTGGGCCAGATGTTTTTCTTTTTAGGTTCTTATTTTATGTTCTTAGAATGCAAATTCTGAGACTTTTTTTTAAAAAAAAATCTGGTTCTCTGTTCTTAGAGCTCCTTTGATTACTCTATGGAATGAAGCAAATTTTCAACCCTGAGATAGTGGTTCTCACCTGGGGGTGATTTTGCCCCTGGGGGACCTATGGCAGTGTCTGGAGACATTTTAGGCTGTCTCAACTGGGAAGTGCTGCTGGCGTCCAGTGGGAAGAAGGGAGGGATGCTGCAAAATATCTTACAGAGCACGGATTCACAAACAGGGCGATCTGGCCCCAAATGTCAATAACGCGGAAGCCAAGAAACCTTGCTCTAAGGTATTAATCAAGCATATTTCTGTAACCACCCTACAGTGGATGCTGCAGTCACTGAAATCTCCTAGAACTTCAAGGATTCTTGAAGACACATTGGTTAATAATAGCCAAGACTCAGAGACTAACTCTTGACTGTTTCGGGTTGATCTAGCGTCTTATGTAAACCCTCAAATAAGCTGTTCCAAGCTTTGAAGACCCAAGACAGGGGAGCTGGGAGGCTCCCATCACCAGCTGGCAGCCCCGTTGACGATATTGTACACAGGCGATGCCAGCCAGACGATTTTACCCTAATCAAGATTAGTATGAACATGACATTTTGTTTATTCTGTTGCCTTTTTGTTCTTCTGATTCATAAACAGCAATAGCAGAGCCAAACAATGACCCCTTGTTGCTGCAGACACAGATGTGTAAATGCATGGGGGCTTGCAACGAGGCCAGTGATGCCAAAACAATTCATATTATACCTCATCTGCCCGGTAATATTTCAGACTGCAAAAGTGTGTGAAGCATTGTAAACCTCTATATTTATATTTAAATATTCTTGGAGGGGCCCCATGGCATTCTGTGTAGGCACACAAATGTTGACTTGTACTAAGGTAAGGTCGCAAACTTTCTGCACAGGCCCAGATAATAAATATTGTAGACCATACAGGCTATTTCGCAACGACTCAACTCTGCTCTTATTACAGGAAAGCAGTCATGGCTAATATGTAAATGAATGCATATGACTGGGCTCCAATAAAACTTTATTTATGGACTTTGAAATGTAAGTTTCACATAATTTTTATATATCACAAGATACTATTCTTTCTTTAAAAATTTTCAACCATTTTAAAAATAGAAAAAACATTCTTAGCTCATGTGCCACAAAACCTAGTAATGGGTTGGTTTTGGTCCATGGGCCATAGCTTACTGATCCTTGATCTAAGGGACAGGGCTGTTTATATAAAAAACCCCCCATAAAATATAGCACCAAGCAGAAGGAAAAGGATTACAAGGAGAACAGAAGTCTTACTTCAAATTTTTATCATTAGCATAAAGACATTTTAAATAAATTATCTTAATTTAACAGTAAAAATAATTTGATAAAAATAAAGATATAGTAAGTTTGCTATAATGCTCATTCATTAAATAGAAATTTTTTCAAGAAGATTCAACTTCCTAACAGTATTCAATTTTTAAAATGAGAATAATGATGGCTGGATTTGAAAAATAATCTTAGAGAAATTCAATTGAGAAAAATCTGTACAAACATTAAAGTTTTTTTCCCCAATACACCCTCTCCCTCATATTTTCTTTATGCATCATGTTTTAAAGGATTTGGATCATGGTTCATTTATTGTAATTAACCAGAAGTAGCAGTTTTATTTTTTATTTTTACTTTATTTTTGTTAATCCTCACTAAAGGATATTTTTTCCATTGATTTTTTGGGAGAGTAGCAGAGAGAGGGAAAGACAGAAAGAAACATCGATGTGAGAGAAACACATCGATTGATTGCCTCCTGCACGAGCCCTGACCAGGGCTCGGACTGGGGAGGAGCCTGCAACCAAGGTACATGCCCTTGACTGGAATCGAACCCAGTACCCTTTGGTCTGCAGGCCAATGCTCTATCCACTGAGCCTAATAGGGTAGGGCCAGAAGTAGCAGTTTTATTCCTAAATCTATTTTTACTTCAGTGTCTGTGTGACTCATTAGCAAGAATAAGAGGGAAATCAGTGAAGGTATTTGGTTTCTATCACTTCAGGACACATTCTCTAGCAGAAATGATACTTTTATTGTGTGTTTATTTGGAGTAGCTTATGGGCTTTCAGAGGTAATAGGGAGAGGCGCTAAACCTCCAGCCAACTCTGTAGGATCTACTATTGCTCTTGTCTATTAGTCCCTTCTGTTTGTACCAGCATAACATTCTGGGCTGCAAAACACAAACATTTGTCCTCCATGGCAAATGAACTCTCAGAAGGAGGTGAAAACGTAAGAGTCACACAATTTCTAGCTAATTTGAATTTTCCCTTGGGTTGTACCAGGAAGTCTGACAAATTAGCAATCAGAAAGGAAGTTCTTTACTTTCTCCCAACCAAATCTATACACCTACCTAAAATTCCTCCAATTTTTTTTGGCCATTTCTCTCTTTAAGAGGTAAACTTTTATTCTCTACTCCTTTAATGTGGGTTAGCCCCAGCCCACAAGCATCTCCTTCTTCCAGTCTCTTAATTCACAACCCCTTTCAAAAAGTTTCTCTCATTCCTTGGTGAGAGTCTTCTAAGGCATGGTAACAAGTCCTTTAATAAGGACTCTTATTCAACTACTAGTGGCCTGGTGCATGGATTCGTGCACATTGTAAGGAAAATAATTAGAAGAAATATTTTAATATTGCTATTTGCCCTTTCTCCCTCAGCACCTGGGAGCTTGGCACAGCCCCACCTCCGGCTGCCCCACTGGTCACCTCTGCCCCTCTCCTCCACCCCCCTACCCCCCACTGCCGCCACTGGTTACCCTGCAATCTTATCAGCAGGGCGATCGGGCTCCCACCCAGTGACCAGTGGCTCATACCAGTTTTGGCCTGGTGTTGCCCACTCACCTGCTCCACCATCCCTCCCTGGTCCTGCTCTTGGCGGGGCCCCTCAGGGCCTGCAGCGTCTCCATTGCCACCCTGCTGCCAGTGCACATCGCCAATGCCTGCCATGTTTCATGCTGCCCCCTGGTGATCAGCGCATGCCATAGCAAGTGGTCAAACTCCTGGCAGAACTCGCGGTTGAGGGGACAATTTGCATATTAGGCTTTTATTATAAAGGATATTCCATTTTAAAGCATAGCTTATGAGCAACATTTTGAAGAAAGAACATTCCTTTTATTTGAAGAATTCTAGCCCTTCCTAGTAGGTTTCATAATTCCTCATAATTGGACTGAGACTATCAGGTTCTTTCTTTCTCTGAAGACCAGGGACAGCAAACAAGAACTATACTGCCTTTAATGTCTTCTTTCTTTGTTTGCTAGGGCACGATGCTGGCTCTAATTGAATTCTTTTGATCCATTCTGCTAAATTTTTGGGGATGATAAAATTGTGGGGATAAGATGAAAGGGTGCAGGAATTTCTTATCAGAACACCAATAAGAAAGGTCTGAGGGTGGTTTGTCTAGAGTTTATCCTCTCCAGACAATTGTTGTCTCTTAGCGTGTGGGATCGTGTTGCTTTTGCATCTTTCTGCAAGAGAAGCATTAAAAGAAGTAAATTCTAATGACCAGCCTCATGCTTGCATCTAATGCCAATTGGACAGATGAGTTAACTACTTTGTATTTTATTCCCTAACCCTGTCATAAGCCTCATCTCATTTTAATATATTAGACAAAATGTGTTCTCTCTTCCCTTGCATCTCTGCCTTAGTGTCTAATGCAACATTAATTTAATGTTCATAAATCTAACCTATGGATGTGGCCATCCCCTAGGCCACAGGAAAAGGAAGCAGCCTGCTGAAGAGAAATAAAAAGGGCTGAAATTCTAAAAAGGGAAGATGAAAAATTAGAAGAAAGCATACTGTTGCTGCCCCAGACTCGGGAGAAACAAAAACAATTCTCTTTCTGTTCCTAAATTATGGTCAATCCCACTTTGCAAATAGGTTGAGATGAGAATGAGTCTATAATTAGGGATAAGAAAAAAGGAATCAAGGTGAGCAATTTACCTTTCTAATTGGATTATGGTGCAGAGATAAGGATGGTCATCTGTCCTCAGAGACTGAGAAAAAGAAGGTTATGACAGAACCAATAGGCACACCTTAAAGAAAGAAATAAAGTTGTTTAGATTTTCCAAACAAGGAGAGTATGTTTATTAATCTTGGTAAAAGTAGAGCTGGAGCCCAGAGATATTCATTTGAACTTTGTGTGAAAATAGGTTGAATCCATGAAAAAGGCTCATGGGGTCATTTCTGTAATTTCAAATTTTGGTGTGTGTGTGTGTGTGTGTGTGTGTGTGTGTGTGTGTGTGTGTGTGTGTGTTTATTTTAGAGAGAGAGGAAGAGAGAGAGAGACAGTGAGATAGAAACATTGATGAGAGAGAAACATTGATTGGTTGCCTCCTGCATCCTGGGCATGTGCCCTGACTGGGAATCGAACTCGTGACCTCTTGGTTCATGGGTCAACACTCAACCACTGAGCCACACCAGCTGGGCTCATGGTGTCATTTTGGTGAACCAGTCCCAGGTCTGACTGTTTGAAACATAACAAGGGACTATGGCTGCACCACAAGAGGCCAAGACCTGCAGAGCCATAGAGCTCTATTCTTCTAAAGCAGTCAGTGAAAGCAACAGGAATGAGCACTCCCAAGACTTAGGCTTTGGTCAAAGTGGGTAGATGTTAAAATAAATGTTGATCTTTGGGGTTAAAGGGAAACTCGGGAGCCTACTTTACAAAACCAGAAGAGTCCTTGAAGCTTTTAACCTTCTTTTCAGAGTCTAGAAGTCACACATACGAGGCTTTAAGTTTATTCTAAACTCTCTAGTCTGTGAGGGACAATAATGTGGTTTCTGTTTTTGCTTGCTAGATTGCCTGTCTGTGTTTATTTGTGGGTTGCAGCTAACTGATCACACACCATATCTGTTCCCTTGCGGTAGACCAGCACTATTTGCTTTGTTATTTTCCTGGAGGTTGTTTGTAAAGTGTTTCCAGACGTCAAACAAATGGGTGATTCCAAGCACTCTTGTTTTCTAAGCATTTAGTGCACCTCCTCCATGGACTTGGGTGGAAGCTCTGATCTGTTGATTTAGGTGGCTAAAGTATTTAGACGGGAGATGGATGGATGGATGGGTGGGTAGATAGAGATATTTAGATAAACTTATTTTTAAAATAATTTGTTTATGGAAATCTGGAGAACTAATTCTGGGGTCATACATCAGAATAGAGAGTGAACAGGGATAATGAGTGCAGAAGAACATGAAAGGAAGAAAGAGACAGAGCCCAAGAAACAGAGTGAAAGTCAGTTCAAGTGGGTGACTCTAACCTCTGGCAAGAGATCAGACAAACAAGTTCAACCCAAAGTCAATTTAACTTTATTGGACCACACTGTCTCAGGCAATTAGAAAAATATTTGTAAAACATCAGATGAGAAAAAGGAACGTGGAGCCCAATAATACAAAACAATGTTTATAAGAGAGAAATCATGAAGTGGGAAGAGTAAACACAATTATTCTATCAGCACCTCCTGTTCTTCTAAAAATTACTTCACTTACATGTAGAGAACTCATCCCAACAAACAGCCCAAATCATTTCTTTCTAGCATATTTCTACCCCCAAAGTAGTTAGTTTGAAGATTAAAAGAAAAACACCAAAGTTTTTAATTTTGAGGAATTAGAAATAATTACATACCAGATTCCATGGGATTATTGATTATTTTTAGGCCAGTGGGTAGCACCAAGCCAAAAGGAAAACAAAGATTGTCTTCATAGCTCCCATTTGCTCTTACTTTTCACTTAAGTGAAAAACGAATTGATAAACACACACAAATGATAATTTCAACATTGAGACTATAATTATAGGCTTATATGGAGAAGAGAATGCACTTCAATTCTTTACCCAAATGGGCTTTCAATGTTCTTCACAGTTCATGTCAACTTAATTCAACTCAGTGTGGTATTGGATAGTTTAGCTTGTTTTACCAAGTCTTACAAATTGCAATAGTTGAGTATCTCATAAAGCTAGAAAGTATGATGCACTGTAATTTTGCCATCTTCTGTCACACAACACACACACACACACACACACACACACACACACACACACACACACTATTCATGGTCTACTCCTAAGTTATGTTCAATAAATGGTGGTTCTGCATATCTTCCTCTTCCAAATTCCTCTTTTCCACCAGGCCTCACTCTCTTTAAAGAACTGTCCTTGTCTTTAAAGAACCTATTCTTGCTCCTTATCTAATCCCTCCTACCACCAAATTATGTGCATGCCATTGGGTAAAAAAGGTCATATAGTTTTCTTCTCATATCACAAGAAACATACTATCTATGTAAAAACAAAGCGAAGTTAATGGTGGTCTTTCACTCCTGCCATGGACATTCCAGATCATATGTCAACCCTCAAATCAGTTGTGTTTCTCTGGAAAAGCAATATGCATAACCATCTGTGCCAGGTTCTCTTTATTTCATAGAATAACTATTATGAACTACACAAGAAAATATTTTTCATGTATTGTGATTCTTAGAGAAATATTAGGTAATAAAATTTAGATTTTTAAGATTTCTAATGTCATATAGTTGAATATTTCCAATTTGGGAATCCATTTGTAATCATTATTTTTCTTTGAAATCCAATGAGCTTCTTGACTTAAAAAATGCTTTTAAAGGTGAGAGAACAAGTCTCTGTGTATTTACTACGATTATATACAATTAGTAGGAAAATTTGGAGATGAACAGAAGGATTGGCTACATGCCTATATTGACAAAATGCTGGAGAAATAGAAATACCAACTAGATGATAAATTGATATGTGTGTATCCATGAGCCTATTTGTGTGTGTGACTGTGCTTCCTTCTGTATTGTTCTGCTTCAAATAGTTTTAAAATTTGAAGTATTTATTATACCCTCCAGTCAAAACAGTGGAAGAGGGAAGCTTCCATGGGCATCTGGTCACTTTTTAAGTACTATTATTGAATCAGTGTTCTTGGAAGAGACTGATGTGGTAAAACATTTCTGTTAATTTCCCCTGAAGAATGTCACAATGGGTAATGTTCTGTGGGTGGTCATGTAATGAGACACTGGTGTCTGTCTATGACACATACTGTATATGAAAGGAGGCATAGATAAAGGTAACTTGAATTCCATCCCTTTCTGTGTTTATGTGATGCTTATCACCATGCTATCTAGACATCCAGGCTAGAAGCTTTACAACAAGTAAATTTTCCACCTCCATTCATTTGAAACCAATGGACAATGAGTCTGGGCAGGCTCTTGAAGGGTTAATGTGCACATATGCTTCTAGGTAGTTAGAGATGAAAATGGACTGATCCAAGTGGCAGCAATTTCCCCATTTCCAATAGTGTAAGCAACTGCTTTAGTGAAATACCACTGGAAATGAATCTTTTATATTATAAACATATTCTAAGTGCATTTGCAGGCATCTAGCTATTTAAATTGTTTTTACCTAAACCAGTGACTTTTGTAAAAAAAATATAGCTATTCACAGACCTAGTTTATTTTGAAGAGTAATAGCATGGAAAATTTCAAAGGAAAATATTTAGCTATTTTTCCTATTGGAGAGAGAAGTGTTATGGTGACTCTGTGTATGTATGTATTGTGTGAATGTATATGTACGCATATATAATATATTATATACATATTACTTTTAATTTAAAAAAGTATATATTCCAATTTTTGTATGTAAATATAACTTTTCATAAGACTAGCCCAAAGATATTTCTTTTTCCCTCTCTCATGATGGAATTGACACAATAGAGCATGTTGTTAATCAAGACCAAACATCACTAAAGTCCAATTGGACTTTTTACGAATTCAAATTATAACAATAATGAGACTTTTAGAACATCTGTATTTTCTTTTGGGAATCTTTTACTTCCTTCCTCTTTCTAGCCTCTAACTTACTTTGTTTTCTTTTAGTCTTGAACTGTAACTGGGACATTCTGGAACATAGATTTATTCATCTTGACCTCAGCTGTGATTAATCCACCCGAGACAAAGATCAACTTCTGGCAAACACTGGTTCCTCTCCCTATATCAATAATATAAATTCACCTAGTTGTTTGCAGTATCTGCTCTAGGTATGGTCGAAAAAGAAAACTCAGAGAGCAAAGATGCAAGAATTGTCCATGATTCATTTACAATACACATGTATTGGGTACCATTTATGTACAGGCACTAGGTAGACAGTATTTTTAATTAACAGACATTAATTTTACTGTACCTGAAACTCTGAAATGCAAATGAGGTTCAAGAGGATGATTAGCAGCTTACAGACCACACTTGTAAGGGCTGTTCTTATTCCCCAGCCATATGGTATAGAAGCAAAATTATAATTCTTTGGGTGGGAGGAGGTCCTAGTGTAGATTAATCAAATACACTGGCAGCTA
The DNA here is from genome assembly GCF_000327345.1 of Myotis davidii. Taxonomy (NCBI): domain Eukaryota; kingdom Metazoa; phylum Chordata; class Mammalia; order Chiroptera; family Vespertilionidae; genus Myotis; species Myotis davidii. The sequence goes on along the minus strand of NW_006285248.1, from coordinate 3,414,817 downwards.
AGATGAATGAAATGTTGGTTAATACTAAAGCCTCATTGAAACCATTAGTTCTGACCTCTTTATCAAAACTTTTACCCAGGCTGCTAACAATTAACAAAATTGATGAATCTGAGTTTCAGCCTTTCTTCTGGTCATTTGTCAATCAGTAGCATTTATTAAGAATTCACTATATACAGAAAACATTGCGCAGAATTGGAGCCTCCAAACCTTGTTAAGGGAAAACCATTTGAAGGAGTATTAACAGGCTTTTTGAGACCAAGTTGTCACATTCGCAAATAAGTTAGTTCAATGGTAAGAAACAAGTTTCTTTTTACAACAGGCCTTCTCAGAGTCTCTCGTCTTCTAACACACTGTTAATATCCAAAGGAGGATTTAATATTCAGCATTTCCCTTTGTTATCCTTTATTATCTAAGTATTCAGATAATATTTTCTGGAAATAGTGTCCCACGAATCTCAGTAAAAGCTGTGGTTACTGCTTTCAGAAAAGGAGGTTCATGTCTCTGTTGTAGAGGTTATTACAGAACTGTAAATGCTTAGAGAAAAGAAGGTCAGAGGTCACTTAATACAGTGGTTCCCAAACCAAAGTGACTATTAAGTTTTCTTGGTCAGCCATTAAGAAAACACAAATCTCAAAGTTGGACCTTCCCCCAGACTTATTGATTTAGAATTTGGGTGGAAAGAACCCAAACCCTCAAAGGTCCTATATTGATTCTGATGATGAGCCAGGTGTGGAAAACACTTTCCAGTTCAAATCAACCCATGCCTGAATGAGGATGACATCCTTTTAAAGGATCTCCGAGCCTCCTTGCCAAGGCACCACTGTTCCATAGCAGACGGCCACTTCCCTGGCCTCTCTCCTCTGTGTCAGCGAAGCACCCCAAACCCACAGGCTGGCAATGGCAGCCCCAACAGGGATGCTGACTGGTCTGCCAGGATGACACACACTAATCAACTTCTCTCTCTCAGCACTTTGCCCTACAAAATACAGAGACAATGAGTTTACTGGACCAAGGGAACTGGTGATACATAGGAAAAATCCATGAGAAATTTGAACTATGATGGTTTTTGAAATTCAAAAGAGGCAGAAGCTACAAAAAACCCCCAAGCTATGAGGTTAAAAAACAATAAAAAACAATACGCTGAATAAACGGAGAGCCTAAACCATTCCAGCATTTCTAAAACTGTGGTATAGACGCTATTTGATGGCGCTGGTGGTATACTCCAGGGGAGGCCACATGCAGTCTGCCTTGCTTTTATTTATGGCCTGAGGAGACCCATGCCTCTGAAGTTTATTCAGAGTAGAGGTAGTGGGCGAGGGACATCTCTTAGGCTGGTTCTCAGCCTTGGCTACACATGAGAAATACCCAGGGGCTTTCCGAATACTGATGCCCCAGCCTCACCACAAACCATTAATTTCTGGAGGTGGTTTCTGGTAATAAGTATTTATTTGATCACCCAGATGATTTCAAAATGCAGCCAAAGTTGTGACCTGCTCCTGGCAGGAAAGGGGACAAGAAGAGGGATGACTGATTGTAGATTCGTTCTCCTCCATCCAGATGAAGAGAGAAATGAGCCATGGGTTGAGGATGTCCTTGTAGTCATTTTTTCCTATATTGTAAGGCCAATGTATTGCCTTTTTTGATTTATGGGAAATATATAATTTCCTTATGCAATCATTTTGTTAAGGTAAAAACAAAAAGTGAGTTGATTAAAAAATTTAAGTGACTAATAGAGCAGGTGATCTGATAATGACAAAAATTGTGGTGGTGGAGTGTAAGATGAATGGGGTTTAGCAAATTCTGAGCCAGTCAGCAGTGAGAGGAGAGAGGAGCGAATATGCTGAGTCACATTAACGGTGACTCAGGGGGCAAAGATCCTGCTGCTCAGAGTTCCTAGAGCCCCTATTCTTCCTTTGTCAGCTTTTCTTTGGTCTCCACACAAGAGGACCCAAGTGACTACTGTTTCCCCAATACCTCTATGCCTGGTCTCTCTATTTCTGGCAACTGAAAGAAACTTCTTAAACTGCTTTATTTCATAATAAAACTATGCATAGATGCGGTCATATAGTTAATAAATACAGTATTGTTGCCCTTTAAGTATGGATCTCTATTTTAGAGCTGTAATATAGGAGCATGAAAGAATATGCAAATGTGCAGTTGAAACATCTACAAAGGGCCGGCTGCTGCCCAACCTTGTCTCAGGCTACTCTGCCAATCAGTTGGCCACACTAGATCTAGGGTGACCTCCCGAACGGCACTTCTGCCCATGGACCACACTGGGGCGTCACTCTCCTGGATTAAAAGAAGAAGCTAGACAGAAGAATCTGCACACGCACCTGTAATACATGCACACACACTATACACAACAGATATAAACATCGCCAAACCGCAGCAGCCCAATTGATTAGGATAATACGTAGGGAAGAATTCATTTCTGATCCATTGGAAAGATTCACGAAGAAGGTAAGAAACGAATAGAATTTGCAGAAAGGGTAACACAGGTTTGGTGAAAGCCGGGGGGTGGGACTTCAGGCAGGGGCACAGACTTGGGATAATACATGTATGAGCAAACGAGGAGACACTTTGCTTGTTGAAAGAAGACTGGGAGGAAGGGGCAGCCACATAAGCAGGCATCTGTTGGTTGGCGCCCTGGCATACTATCCATGACCCCGATTTTAAATGCGCTTTGGGAATTACTTAGGAAAAGTGTTACCATGTTCAAATGTTATTCCTTTAAAGCTAACATGTATTCAAAACTAGGCTTAAGGCACAGTGCTTTCTACCTTTGACTCATTTATTCCTCCCAGCACATCCGTGAAGTAGGGATGAACACATGCTCCAAGATGCTGGGAAGGAATGGAAGGCAAAGATGATAAATGTTAAGGTTAGGGTTTAAACACAGACCTTCATCCCTGGACTCTACTGTGAGTTGTGATTATTATTTTTCAATAGTCAAAATAGATGGGAAGCCAGCTTCCGAAGGAAAGAGAAATCAATGGCCTCATTAATCCATTTTCTGGATCCTGAAATTTCTGTTTTGCAAAAGTTAATTTTTTGTCATTCGAGTTGATACAACAAAAATATGCTAGAATGAAAAAGTGGAAATGAGCCTAAAGGTTATGAAAACCATACTATAGGAATTGAGAGACTCTGAGGTGGTGCAATGATTAGAAATTTGTGTTTTATAAAATGTGTATTAAAACTGGAAATGCTTATTGTTTAGTTAAAAGTTACTGCTTTGAATTGATATAAAGGAACTAAAACACTGGCATGAGGTGTTGTTTTGAGCACATTCCTGAAAAAATTACAAAGGCCATCTTTGCTCCAAAAATATATAAATAAATATTTATATTTTATAGGAAAAAATGACTAAAGAATGCATGGTAGTGTGTTTCCAAGTCAATCTGTCTTTTCCAAACACTTCACATCTGTGTCTCAAAGGAACTTATATCTTAGTAAAAGTTTCTGTTCTCCTTGATGACTCAGAGGGAATCTTACTTGCTGGAGCTTACAGCAGAAGAAATGGAGATTTAGTGGAAAAACACCCATGATGACAGGGAGTATGTAGGGAGAGGGTGATAACCATCTTTGTGGCTGAAGATCTGGGAGGCGAAATACCTGGGAAGGGCGTTTTAGCTTTAGCATCTATGAGTATTATTATCACTTCTACTTTCATTGGTCTATTCTGACCTCACGGATGTTGTCTAAGGTTTCAAGTTTGTAGCATGAAAAAAAAATTGTTTCTAGAAACATTTTTCAAGTCATAAATATTTCTGCTAATTTGCATGTTTGTGTCAATGAAAAGACACAAAGATTCAGAATCTTTTTTTTTTTTTTAGTGAAGGGTGCATTTTGCAGATACAGTATTTTTCTTAAAAAAGTTAAATTTATTTATTATTATTTTTTAAAAATAGTTTTATTGATTTCAGAGAAGAAGAGAGAGGGAGAGAGAGAAACATCAATGATGAGAAAGAATCATTGATTGGCTGCCTCCCGCATGCCCCCTACTGAGGATCGAGCCCACAACCTGGGCAGGTGCCCTTGACCGGAATCAAACCCAGGACCATCAGTCCGCAGGTCGATGCTCTATCCACCAAGCCAAATCGGCTAGGGCACAGATGTAGTATTTTTATTCTTCATCATAGGAACATTAAAAAAGAAATGAAAGAAAAGAGAGAGAAGTTCTTTGAAAGTCTATTTCACGTGAATTTGAATGATCCCAATGACCGTGCCCGAATTCATCTATGGCTTCTAAAAAGCCAGGGGCTTTTGGAAACCTTGAGACTAATATGCCACATATAATCACAATTACATAATTATACAATATAAAAACGATTACTTAAGTAACATTACCGCTTAACCCTGGCAATTACCTGTACGTGTATGTGGGCAAACAGGCAATTTCATGAGGGAAGACAGCTCTGTTTGAAATTGTTTTTATGATGAAACTGTGGCAGTTCCAAAAAAGAAAAACCCACCCTAAACTAAAGAGGCACAGCTTTGATTGTTTGGCCTGGGAATAAACTTTCCAGAATGCTTTTCGAATTTGGCACAGAGTAATGTTGCAAGCCAAACAATCAAAGACAACTTGCTGAAGAAAATGTGTGTTTTAGGTTGGTTTGCAACTTTAAACAGGGGATGTTTTAATTGAGAGAACTAGATGTGTGTACAAGTGAAATCATGCTTGCCCCAACTAATAATAGGGCTGTAGTAGCCAAATAAGGTCCTTTAGCATCCCTGCCTCCCAGAAACCAGCACTGGAACAAGAACAGAGAGCGGGAGGGACAGACGCCCAGGGCTCTTCTCCGAGACCATCTCCCTCATCCCTAACCCTAACAACACACCCCTGCAACACATTTAAAGGCTAGGAGTTGCACTATAGATTGTGTAATCCATTTGCTTCATTTAGCTGAGTAAGGTAGCTATTTTTCAAGAAAATAAAAAAAACCATAAGCTCACTAATTTAGTGAAAAATAAGCCAGATGGTTGGGTTAAAATGGCTTTCCGTTAGAGAACCCAGTGTTGGCTGAGGAGATAGAACCAGAGAGTCACTGAGGTGATTACATACACAATTTTCCTGACGCTCTACAATGGCTTAACATTATGAACACTGCCTAGCATAATTTATGACAGAAGTCAAACCAAAGGGTGATACATTGATTAAGGCAAAAAACCCCACAAAACATTGATGGTGAGTATATCTAAGAAAGGACTCATTCAGTAGAAAGACAGAAAACTAATTTTTCCTTATTTATTTTGCTTTTCATAAGTAACCTTCCTCTTAAAATCTGGCTCAAACTTTAATTCCATGTGCATTTTCCCTTCGTTCCTAAACTTGTGGAAGAGATGGACTGCTTTACCCGTAGCTCTCAATAGAGATCAATACACAGTCTCAAAGAAAAAAAATGATTTGTCTAATAGAGATGAACTCTTTGCCTATATGTATCTTTGGCCTCTGAAATGTCACTGTCCTGCTAGTTTCTTAGAATTTCTCAGCTGTAAACTGCATAATAATGGATATTTATTTCAATGAGAATATTTCTCTGTAATGAATGATGGAGAAGTAAAGATAAGCTAAGTATACTAAACAGCAGATAAATCAAGTTAAATTTGAGTAACGAGAAGTTTATAAAATTGACATTCTCTCCTAAACTAGCCTTTGAATTGCCAAAAAGACACAAATGCAAACATCACGTAGAGTGGATTACCAACACTGAGTGTCAGTGCTTTCCAGCTGTTTAGGTGTGTGGCAATGAAATGACCCATGGACAAGAAAAATACACATGCTGGTTCTGCAATGCGCACTAAATAATCTGGAGCAGGGGGCACATGGGCCCTAACACTTGTGCGCTCACAGAGGGATTCCACGGAAAGAAGGTTAAGGAGGCGCAGGCAGACAGACTGGTCTTTTGGGGAAAAGGAAAAAATGAATGAGGTTTGAAATTCTCCAGATACAGCATATGAACTCCATTTCTCTGCGCCTCCCCTCTCCGCCCCCAAGGAACAAAAACCAAATAAAGTCATCTTTGTCTTACTAATAAAAGCCTAGAAAAATACAACCACACAAAAACAGAGGTACATTCTAGGAAGACCATGAATACCAACAAAAAGCTCACCTGAGACCCTAAGATTTAAGAACTATTTAGTTTTACCTTTGTTATTGGGAAATTAATTACCTTAAAATTATTTTAAAGAAAAACTAATGTCTGGTTAAGAGGTACTCATGTGTAGGCAACATTGTCATGTTGCCAGGTTGAACATGTTGGTGGAAGACCTAACGTTTACTTTTTCCAATGCCATAAATCATTGTTTTCCAAAGTTTTGCATTATGTTGACAACCTTTTGGCCAGGTTTGACTTTGTAAAATTGATGTTTAGTAGTGATGTATAAGTCTGGAGAAAAATCAAATTAGATGAACAGAATTCATTACACATTCATAACCATGACTTGTTTGCCACAGAGTTTTATCGCTTTCAAAAGATGTCACATTTGGTTAACTTTTATGATGCTGCAAAAATTCTGTTAAATTGGAGAAGGTGCTAATTGGTTTTCCTCCATTCTCTCAGATCACTTCTTCAAGTCCAGTGGCCTGTGGTTGGATGTTTGGGACATGGAAGGCAGCATGGACCTTCCGAGCCACCGGGTCAATCTGACATTAGTCAGTTGAGGCCACGATGGTTACAGTCCTGTCACCAGGCCTGTGGCATGAGGGCCCTGGAAGCGGTCTGAGCTTAGGTTGGGTGGGTGCTGCTTAGAACCTAGCCAGAGAAATGTAGATCCTAGGAGGCCAGGGGAGCCAGTATGAGGCATACAGTGTGAAATAGAGAAAGACTGTGAACAAGTCAAAATGGAAAGAATAAATCTGAACACTTGCCTGGTCCCACTCAACTTGCTTTCTGCTAAGATAATGGCTCAGCTGTACACAGTATTTTATTTTCACAAAATAATCTTTATGATTCTCTTTTAATGTTTTAGAGGACTGTCCAATTCCCTTAAAATGAGATTTCCTCAAGGAAATGCTTGAGGAGTCCGTCTATAATAATAAAAGTGTAATATGCTAATTAGACCATACGACCTCCCGGATGAAGCCAGGGCTGCGAGGGAAGCCCAGGTCCGAGGTGCCAGAGGGAAGCTGGTGCCGGCAGCCGGGGGAAGGAAGCCTACTCTTGCACGAATTTCGTGCAATTGGGCCTTTAGTCTTATTTTAATCATTTAAGCCACGAACTATGTTTTGTCTAATAAATTCAAAGCATGGTTTACTGACTAACCATGAAACTGTCTTGTCTCAGAAACATCAAGAGGGTGGTTCTGGAATCAAATTGCCTTGTATTGGAATCTCAGACATGCTACTTACTAATTGAGTGGCTTTGGGTAAATTACCTTAGTTCTCTTTTCTGAAAAAATGAAAACAATAAAAAAGAATGCATACTTCATTGTGCTTTTGTGAGGATTAAATAAAATAATCTACATAAGCATTTAATGAGTGTATTACAATCTGAGCTGTTATTGGAGAGGTTTTTTTTGAGACAAAGCAGAATTATCTATGTGACCACATCCTAATCCCATGAGCCCCAGGCCAACATGACTCTACTTCCCGTCTCTATAAGTGATTTGCCTATTCTGGACCTTTTGTGTAAATGTCATCTATAATAATAAAAGTGTAATATGCTAATTCGACTGGACGTCCAAAACCGGGGCTGCCAGGGAAGCTGGGGTCCTGGGTGCCAGAGGGAAGCCGGTGCCAGCAGCCAGGGGAAGGAAGGCCTACTCTTGCACAAATGCTGTGCATCAGCCTCTAGTCATTTAATATGGGGCCTCTTGGACCTAGCTCCTTTCACTTTGAATAATGTTTTCAAGGCCATCCATGTTGTAGCAGATATTAATGGATATACTGAATTTCTAAAATAATTTATCAGTTGATGAACATTTGGACCCTGTATATTATACACAATGCAGCTAGAAATATTCACATACAAATTTTTGTGTAAGTACATATTATCAATTTTGTTGTGTGTATTCCTATGTGTAGGATTGCTGAGTCATATAGTAACTCTGTTTTTAACATTTTAGGAAATGCCAAGCTATTTTCCAAAGTGGTTGTACCGTTTTACATTTCTACTAGCAGTGTCCAAGTAAGTATTCCAGCTTCTTCATATCCTCACTAACACTGTTACTGTCCTTAAAAAATAGATATAACTATCCTATTGAGTGTGAAGTAGTGTTGAATTGTGGTTTTAATTTGCATTTCTGTATGACTAATGATGTTGATCATCTCATCATGTGCTTATTGGCCATTTGTATATCTTCTTTGGATAAATGTCTATTAAAATCCTTTGTTCATTTAAAAAATGGGTTTTTTTTCTCTTTATTATTGAGTTGAAAAGATTATATATTCTACATACTAGATCCTTATCAGGTATATTATTTGGAAATATTTTCTCCTATATCTTCTTTGGAGAAATGTTTATTCAAATTCTTTGCCCATTTAAAAGGATTTGTTATTGAGTTGTAAGGATCCTTTATCTATTCTGCATATTAGATCCTTATTAGATATATTATTTGGAAGTATGTCCTCCCATTCTATGAGTTGTTCTAATTTTTTGGTAGTGTCAATTGAAGCATAAACATGTTTGATTTTAACAAAATCTAATTTATCTATTTTTTTAAAGTATCATCTCTAAGATGTCAGTGGCTAATCCAAGGTCACAAAGATTTACATATGTGATTTTTCCTAGAGGTTTTACAGTTTTCACTATTACATTTAGAAATTTTTAAAATATATATTTTTATTGATTTCAGAGAGGGAGGGAGAGAGAGAGAGAGATAGAAACATCAATGATGAGAGAGAATCATTGATTGGCTGCCTCCTGCATGCCCCACACTGGGGACGGAGCCCGCAACGTGGGCATGTGTCCTGACCGGGAAACAAACCATGACTTCCTGGTTCATAGGTCAATGCTCAACCATTGAGTCAGACTGGCCGGGCTACATTTAGATATTTGATCTATTTTGAATTAATTTATATATATTGTGTAAGGCAGAAATCCAACTTCATTCTTTTTTCATGTGGACATTTAGTTGTCTTTACCCATATGTTAAAAAGACTATTTTTTCTCCCTTGAATCATCTTGCCTTCTTTTAAATTAATTGACCATAAATGTATGGGTTTATTGCTAAATCAAATCCATTTTGAATGAACGTCTGTGTATTGTGTGGGATAAGAATCTAAGCTCATCTTTTTGCATGTGACTATCCAAATGCCCTAATGCCATTTATTAAAACGACTATTCCTTCCCTACTGAAATTGCTTTGGCTCCGTTATCAAAAATCAATTGATCATAAGGAGAAGGTTTTTATTTCTGAATTCTGAATTCAATTCCATTGATCTATGTCTATTTTTATGAGTTGGTTTGTTGTTAATTTTGTCAATAGAGATGCATGGTGAGAGAGCATGTTCTGCATACATAGGTCATTCCATGTCATTCTTTCTCCTAATGAAAATAAGGTAAAAAAAAAAAAAGGCAGAAGTTAAACTAAAAAAAAAAAAAGTAAAGTAAGGCACAGGTTAAGCTAAATGATGGGCTGCTGGATGAGGAGACCTGGAATTTATAGAAACTAAAATTGCATTTTAACCGGCAGAGTGTAAGATAATGGAGTTGGCTGGCCCAGTTGGTAGCTCCCCATCTTTGCTATATGAAGAAAGAAGATTGATAAGAAACACTGCAATAAATAAAAGGTGCAAGAGCAGGAGTTGAGGAAGGTGCTGCATCAGTACTGAGAGTAGACTGTGTCACAAGCTATATCCCTGAAATTGATTTTTCTGCCACAAAATGCATCTTATTCCCTGGGCAGTAGTCTCAATTAAAGAGCAGGGGAAAGGAAAGAATTGTTGACAGAATTCTACATGCAGTCACGGTAGCCAGTGTCCTGGGGAGGAGGACTCATGGAGCATTACCATTCTTGATGCAATGCACATGTACTCAGGAAGGAATGCAGAGAAAACCCTTGACAGTCAAAATAGGATTTGCATATGCTGGTTAGGTGATGGACAGCAGAGGCTCCTGTACCTGCCCCAGGCATTTAGCTGTGCTTGGGGTCAGCCTTCAGGAATTCAGCCTATGGGATGTGGGAGGCTTAAAAAAAATCAAGCTGAAGGAAACGCATCAGAAGCAATGCCCACACCCTCTCTCCGACAGATCTCTTCTGATGCAGCCAATGTTGGGAGACACCACTATAGAAAGGATGAGAAGTAGTCTTCATTGGTTCTAGTCCTGCTTATATTTCTAGTCATCTTATTGAACACTGTGACACAAAGAGAGGATAAACATGCTAGGAAATGTCACAGAGTTGAAACTAGAAACATGTTAGTTCAGTAACAAAAAACGAGTAAACAAGAGGTCCATTCTACACTCTGAAGGGCCAGATGATGGCATTGGCTCCATACAGAGCAGGAGAGATCTCAAAAATCTTGTGACTAGTTCATAAACACTATCTATCTACTTTGAAAAAATTTAAAAAACAAAACAACTTAAACTACTAGAGGCCGAAGAGTGAGTGCTTAAGAGAACGAGCCCTAAGGCAAGACACCCTGAGTAGGATTTCCAGATCAGCCCCTTACTACTAGCTCTGAACTTGGGCAAGGAATTCAATCTCAGCCTCAGAGGCCTCTTCTGTAAAAAAGGGTAAACATCTTAACTACCTCATAGAGTTGTAGCAAAGTTTAAATGGGTCACTATGTGGAAGGCCCTTATGAATACTTGAAACTTATTAAGTAGTACGTAGGCGCTTGCTATTACAACAACGTTTATTTCTTTTGTCATATATTCTTTTCAATTCCATCTGAAAAAGTAGGAGGTCATCTAAAGCTTAAAAATAGGAGTTCATCCCACTTTTGAAGTAAGGCTAGTGTAAAATGTATTTTCAATATTATTTGATGAGAAATAGTAAGAAATCTAATTTGATGTTTAATGGAGTACTAAAAGTGTTAATTACATGGTGTTCTTGATTCAGAGTGAAATCAGCACTTCTGAGGAGAAGAGTAAAAAGCATATTAAAAACCCTTCAAAATGAAAAATACTTCTATAATTATGGAGGTAGTAAATACATATTGCTTTTGAATTTTCACATATAAATGACTGTTTTTATATAAAGTAGCTTCTACCCAGAAAGTGGGACAGAGAAAGCCAAGTCTACATTATTTTCATAATATGTGTTACTGAAAAGTTAAGTACAGAAGAATATTTGAAAATTTGATTGCCCATGAAAGATCCTTTTTGTGAAATGACAAATCCTTTCTGTAATGAGAATTACCTTGCTAATTTAATTTGTATATACACACAAATGTTTAGAATTTAAAGTAAAATCACAAATATCTGTATAAATGGAGGTTAACATGTAATTTCTCGATGCATTGGCATCTCCAGGTGGTTAGGAGAATCATGTCTCTTTTCATGGAGGTTATTCAAGGCTTTGGGCATGCCACAGAAGAAATAGATCCTTTCCCAGGCTCTGGCCAAGGTTAAGGTTAAAGTATAGCATGGGACTGCTTAATGTGACCTATGGAATTCAGATGAAAGAAATCTTATCCCCTTTTATGCAGAATAGAGATAGGTTGCCAATAGCTCCTTCGCAAGATGATTCCATTTCATTCAAGTGAATGCCTTAACCACAATTGAGATCTTCACAAATTCCCATCACAGTTTAATGTTACATGGAGTTCAGTCTTCCTGCTTTCTGTTCAGTTCTTGTCTCTTATTTCTTGTCCTATCTACACCTATGAAACCTTGCTTTTTAATATTTTTATTGATTTCAGAGAGGAAGGGAGAGGGAGAGAAAGATAGAAACATCAATGATGAGAGAGAATCATTGTTTGGCTGCCTCCTGCATGCCCACTACTGGGGATCAAGCCCGCAACACAGGCATATGCCCTGACCAGGAATCAAACTGGGACCCTTCAATCCGCAGGCTGATGCTCTATCCACTGAGCCGAACCGACTAGGGTTGGAACTTTGTGTTTAATGTGCTTCCTAAGGTAATTCTAGCCTCCCTGCTTTCCTTCTCCGTTCCTCACCACCCCCCTGTTTGTTCCGGAAAGTCAATTTCTATTCACCAACCTCCTCAACCTGGATGCTATAGTTTCTCTAGCCATCCTGTCAAGAGTTTTATGGTTTGTTTGCACCTATGGTATGTAATGCTACCCTGTTCATTGTGGTTGCCAAGCAATGGCATGTCATTAACCCCCAAGGGAATTCCTAAATTCCCAAACACACTCATCCAAGGTCACCCTCCAGACATCTGTCTTCCTTTCTGACCTGCTGCCGATAAGCAACAGCTGTTGGGCCATACTTAGCTCGTATCATATCCACTGTCTACTGCAATTATTATACCCCAAGAAATCCTACGCTTCCTACAAGGTGATATCATTGTTCTGAGATGTTAGCCCCATCAGCTGGGTCTATTGGTGGGCGGAATAATTCCCCTGAGGAGTGCTGTTACGGTTCCCTGGAATGCTGTCATCTGGAGAGACTATGTACAACCAATAAGCAAACACTTTACTCCACAAAGTCCTGGGGTCACCCTTGCCTACAGTACCCTTAACAGTTCACAGCTGTCCTTCCAACAGCTCTCCAAGGCCAGGCCCAAGGGAATGAATTTCAAAACTCTTGTTTGGTAAGCAGTCCCCACCTCAAGCTCTATTCTTGTCAATCAATGTCTTGGGCCGAGAGAGGGGAACCTTTTTTCTGCCAAGGGCCATTTGGATATTTATAACATCATTCAAGAACCATACAAAATTATCAACTTAAAAATTAGCTTGCTATATTTGGTCAAACATTTAATTAACTCACTCCTAATGTCTTGGCAGGGCCAGACCAAATGATTCTGCAGACCTTATACAGCCCACAGGCTGGACATTCCCCAACCCTATCTTAGGCAAATAGATGATTAGTTTAGTAATTCTGCCTACATTCCTTGCCTCATGTCTACTTTTGCTCACATTCTGCTCACCTGTGCAGCGTCTTCTCCCTCAATCCTCCTCCTTGCCTAGGTCTAGTCATCCTTCAAAATCAAGCTCACGTCTCACCACCTTTTGTGCAACTTGACCCTGACTCATCCAGCCCTGTGAGATTTATCCCTCTCTCAGTTTTGCTTAGTACTTTCTTTTCCTACCACTGATTTAACAATCATCATACTTTTCTATAACATTTCAATATTTTCAAGTTGGAAGGGACCTTAAATGATAATGTATCTGTTTCCTCTTTTGTATAAATGATAAACTGAGGCCCAGAGAATCTGAGTGACTTTTGTAAGGGCCCTTCCTTCCTATGAACCTGAGGGGATCTAAGGCTCTGCTCTTTCATGACTGTGGTCTTGACATTGAAGAATAGGCACTGGCCTGCAGCTTCAAATTACAGAGAAAAGAAAACCTGTGTTCCGGACCCAGAAAGGCTCGGGAAGACCAAAGTTTCAATTCCAAGGGCATAAGACAAGACAGCAGTGAGCCACCAAATAACAGGTTAATCAAAGGAAGTAATCACATTTGAGTGACTAAATTTAAAAGTTGAGGCAGGAAACATATCCTCTGTCTATGGTATCCAAGGGCATCAGGAATCTTTTAAAAATAATGAAAAAATGAGACCTTGGAGAAGAAGCTACTAGGAATTGCATATCAGTTCTTACACAAGATTGACATAGTGGCAGTGTGTGTGTGTGTGTGTGTGTGTGTGTGTGTGTGTGTGTATGCAAGATTTGTCTTTTCCTGTACTTGATTGTGACTTTCTTGAGGGCCATGACTATCTTTGCCATACTAGCATCTGGAGTACCTAGCTGTGTGTCATTCACGGTAGGCACACGATAAAAGTTGGTTGTCTATGATGGCGAGCTTAGGAAACTTTCTCAAGCAGCTCTGTAAGTCTCAAAGCAATAAGATGAGGGCCTTAATAGTTGTGAACTCCCCTAGGACGTCCCTTCTACCTTTGAGCATTCCAGCTGTTGCTACATTCCCTGCAGTTGTTCTTAGAATGCCTCACTCAAGCACTCAGTTTACAGGCAAAATCTTCTGACTACAAGGTGACATCCCAGAGGCGCCTGAGGGCAGTCAGCCCAAGGGCCATCTGAACATCAAGGTCTCTCAGTGGCCTTTGGAAATTCCATCTGGCGTGGTGGTTGGCTGGCAAGAGAATGGACATGCTCTGCTTAGCAGACGTTCTGGGACAGGCTCATGGTGGCTTTAACGTAACTGGTGCAGACAAGTCAACCATAGTTTGAAATTTTTAAAGACCATTTGCAATTACCATGCCAGAGCCATTCAGAGTGACTGATGTTGCAACTTTCAGAGCAGGCCTGCCTGAAGTCATCGTCGTCACCTCTCTCACTCCCAGGGCCCTCCTCCTTCCCTCCAGTTCTGCCCCTGTTGGTCCCCAGCACACACTCCTGTCACTGCCTAGCCAGAGCCTGCCTCGGTGGCATTCTCACCTCAGACTCATTTATTCTCCTGCCAGACCTCGCCTTCTCCAGGCTAAAATCCAATGACAAAAATGCTTTGAATTGAGTGGGAAACATAAGCTGTTTGCTGCTCAGGAAGGTGCCGCAGGACCAGACCTACCCTGAGACTAAGTGAACTTGACTATGAAGAGAAAAGTGAAATGTTAGCACTCACACCTCCTTCAGAAAGTATGCACAAAAGACATTCCTGTTCTGAAATACCGAAAGGGTGGAAATGGATCGTTAGGGAAATCTGATAGGCATGAGAAAGCACTGGCTCGGCCCCCTGACCTCTGCTGCTCTGGTCTCCCTCAGACCCCAGGAAGTGCTGTGACTCCAGCCAATCGTCACTTATCCACGGTGATTGGTCAGGGGGAGCATGGCTAATGGAGGTCCTTTGTGAGTTCTCAAGCCTTTTACTAGAGATGCTAAGTGGCCAGGTGGAAGTCTCCCCAGCCCACCCTCTGTTGAGGTGCTAACTGAACTGGGATAAAGGTCCCAGCTCAGGTCCAAGGACACAAAATGAATGAAAAGAAACAATGGAAGATTTGTCAGAGTAAAGAGAATCCCAGCTTCTTGGAAAAGGCTCTGACAACTGAAAATAGGTGGAGCTGTATCTGCCAGAGGAAAATCACCTCACTTTAGGATTTAAATACGTTTTACATCTAGCCTTTATGCACCCCAGGGAGCTCCAACTTCTGCTCCAAATCTTTTTTTTTTTTTTTTGGATATAACCAGTGTTGATGGTAGAAGAGGAGGAAAAGTATTCATTTATATAAAGTAAGGAGCCAGGAAGGAAAGTTGAGCTTATGAATGGCATTTGAGCTGAGACCTATGGGGAAATGGCATCCTATGATGTATGGTTGGCTTTGGTGCTTGCCAGAGCTGGTGGGCAGCAGATGCCCCTGAAGTCCCCTCTCAGCTGTTGGCATCAGTGCATGAAAATGCTCAAAAGAAATCAATGAATCCTTTTTATCTGTGTTCGATTTATAGAGTCCTCGGCTGTTATCATAGTGTGAGGTCCTCAGAGATTACTAGTCCTACATACCCTCTCCCAACCCTCTTAATTGTAGATGCTTTTCACAGGCAAACAGTGTGCTTAGTTTTAATGGCTGGAAAGATTTTGCTTCTCTCACAGCTGCCTCTTCCTAAATTTTCAGAAGAGCCGACTTGGTGGGGGACCAAATGATGTCATATTAGTCATGGCATCATTTTTCAACTGCTGAAAAAGAACTCCCTCCACCTGCAAAAATAAAATTGATATCATCCTCCATACATTTTTATATCATGTCTTAGGAAAGAGAATCTACCACCCAAACTCTTGCTTGGCCATCACTTTATTCTGTGGTTGAAAAATGATGCTATGACTAAAGGGCTAAGTTTCCCATTAGAGACTAAGATTTAAGGAGAGGACAGATTGATGGGAAAACATCACATAAACGCACTTCTCGTGCACCTTTCCCAAAGAGCAACGACACTTTTTTATGTGAGATGCTGCAAATAATGACACTTAAAATTCCTTGAGATCTTGATCAGTTTTTAAAGTTCCAAAAAGAATTCCCTCAAATATGAAATATCTCCAAAGTGTTTATGTCACTAATATTTTCCATATTATGTAAGTACATGAGGATAGGAATTTTAAATGCTGCCTATTATGTCAGCCATGAATTGATAATTATTTTAATACATTGACAATAATCCTGCATTTCATCTTTTTGATGTTAAATAGTCCTTGTGGTTACAATGAATGTGTATAAAATGTAAAATATAAAATGTAAAAACTTCTCGTGTTTCCTTGAGTTCCATTTATTATAACATGGTAGGAGAGAAGGAGATGAAATACAGCCTTTCTTGGGACCTACATTCTTTTCCAGTTGTAAGTTATACAGGGGCAAGTGATATCCAAGAGCAAGTAATATCATAATTAGGTGCAGATTGGCTACCTCACTCTGGAAAATTAGCTAGATGTGGCAAACTTAAGAAAGATGGTGGAACAAAAACTCAGAGTACTGATAAATAGATACTTTTCATTGTCCACATGCAGATTGGTGGGTAAAAAGACCTTTGAAATGTCACATCAGCAGTATCCTCCAGTATGAAGAAATTATGAAACCTGGGTTAGAAGGAGTAGCTATGCATATTTTAGGCAGCCTGTGGACACGCTGGTTAAAAGCTCACAACCAAAACCACCAGGATTTCACCAAGTTCACAACAAATTTTCAAGGTTGGTTTCTTTTAAAAATGCACAAAAGCCTTTTAAGTAGACATTTTAGATCTTGGACTCAATCAAGAACAAGTTAAAATTTGTAATTCATGGTAAATCTCAGATTTAAACCAGTTTGTAGACTAATTTTTGGAAAATAACTCAGTGTTTCTTTCTCTCTCTCTTTTTTGTAAGTTTGTTGTTTATATATTTGCTTGTTTGGTCCTAAATGACTCTAATTGTCCTTAAATAAATTCCTTTTACAGTGTCCATATTGCCATCCTCCTGGCGGGCAAAAACCTTCAAAAATCCCTAAATTTCCTTTGCAACCTTATCTGTGAGTGAGAATCAATTCATTCAAGGTACAGTAAAGAGTCAGAATAATTTCATTGTCAGAGGAAACAACAGATAAAAAAACAATTATGTCCACAGACACAGCCATTGGTTTCATACTTTGGGGGTAATGCTATGCTATCATGGGAAAAAGCAACAGTGTTCTTAAAATTACTCATGCTTTTTCCTAGGTTGTGAAAAGAGTTAGAAAAGATCCAACTTTGTTAAATGAAGATACAAAGCAATTCTTTCAGAGTATGATTAATGTTTGGAACGTCATTGGGATCTCTCCTTCCCACGTGTGCAAAGCATGTGCTCCTGTCTCCATCCCTTCCTGTGGTCCCGACCCGACTTCTGTAGCCTCCCACATGCTTAATCTTTTCTACATTCCTGTCACTATTAAAACTCGCCTGTCCTAGCTCTTCTCTCAGGGTCTCAGAGAATTGAGGGTGTCCCTCTCATACTGCAGCACCAATACCTTCTGGAGTTTGGCAGGTTTTGTTAGAAGGCACTAGAGCTTAGATGACAATGTGCATTTGGGACTTCCCTTTTTCTATGCTTTTGAGGGCAGACAAGGTTCTTTT
Organism: Myotis davidii; assembly: GCF_000327345.1. Classification (NCBI taxonomy): domain Eukaryota; kingdom Metazoa; phylum Chordata; class Mammalia; order Chiroptera; family Vespertilionidae; genus Myotis; species Myotis davidii. The sequence goes on along the minus strand of NW_006285248.1, from coordinate 3,397,216 downwards.
TGAAAAACATCTAAACAGTATTGATAGATTCAATTTGGTTACAATAAAGTCCTGCAGACCTGAGAACTATTTGTTGTACTTCCAAAGTGACTTTCCCAACCAATACCCTGACCCACTTGAGGAAGATTTCCTCATTTAACTCCCAGGAGAAAATTGATTTCATTTACTTGGGGCAGTCCTCACAGTTATCCCCCTGACTCCGCTCCCCGCACCCCAACCACTTCCCTAAGAACTGACAATTAGAAGTATGTTAAGAATGAAATTAAAACATGGGCGATGGCAAGTAAAATATTCAAGGTTAATATGCATTTTTTATTAATGAGGAGACTAAAATACCAACCATAGTTTGGACTAGATAACCTTTAAGATCATTTACAATTCTGACTATGATCCTAAGGTATTATTTTTTTCACAAGCACAAATTCTTGTTTAATAATTTCAGATATCATAGATAATAAAATCACACTAGACAAGGCCTTAGGGCAAATAATTCAAAATCTTCTTCTTCTTCTTCTTCTTCTTCTTTTTTTGTTGCAGAAAACGTAATTGAATACTTAAAGTTCCACAGCTAGTAATTCAGCCCGGATATATTTCTGCCGTCTCACACATTCCATCCTGCCTCTAGATATCTTTAGAGAAGCTTTTGAGAAGTTAAACATTTGACATCTATTTTTTAATGGTTATTGTTACATTTTTAGCATACCTACTTGACATAAGTTTATTACAACTGCATTCCATTCCTCCTTTCGGAGATTGGTCTTTCTTGTTCTGAAATATATTTCTTAGTGTTTGTTTGTTTGTTGTTTCAGTGAGGATCTGTCTATGAGTGATGAATATTCTTAGCGCTTATCTAAAATGTCTTTATTTCATCCCCATGAGTGAGTGATAATTTCTTTGGGCTTAATATCTAAATTAAAGAGATGATTACATTGTCTTTTTGATGTAAAGTCTGCTATCAATCAAAAGGACACTACCTTTTTAGGTAATTCACCATTTCTCTTTGACTTCTTTTCCAACACTGGATCATGCTTATCCATTATTTTTTTGACTATTGCATTCCCCAGATTCTTGGCCCTTTTGGAATTCTTCTTAAACATATATTGAATTTTATCATTCTATTCTTCATGTTTATTAGCCTCTTTTTTATTTTTCATATATATTTTTCCCCTGTGCTATTTATTCTGTGTAATTTTGTAAGAACTATCTTCTAGTTCACTAATCCTCTCTTTGGTCATCTCTAATTTGCCTTTGTACTCATTTTATAAATTGTTAATGACTATATACCTTACATTAAAAAAAAATTATTTGGATCTATTTCAAATTTACCTATTTATTTTACATACAGGCTTATTCTTTTATCATGGGTTCTATTTATTTTTTACTTTGATTATCATTAAAACACTAGAGGCCCTGTGTACAGATTCGTGCACTGGTGGTGGGGTCCCTTGGCTTGGCCTACACCCTCTTGCAATCTGGGACCCCTCAGGGGATGTCAGAGAGCCAGTTTTGGCCAGATCCCCACAGGCCAGGCCAACAGACCCCACTGGTGCATGAATCTGTGCACCGGGCCTCTAGTATGCATATAAGATCTTTGGTTAATCTCTTCCTGTCCTTCCCCTTCCCCCCTTCCCTTTGAGATTCATCAGTCTGTTCCATGTTTCCATGCCTGTGTATTGAGTTTCTGCCCCCTGGTGGTCATTGTGTGGTCAGCCAACATTCCAACATTCAGTTAATTTGCATATTAGCCTTTTATTATATAGGATTTCAGCTTGGTATACAGACCCCAAAGGACCTCTTCATACAAATTTTCAACCTTGCTATTAGTGAGGGGACTGCACATTCTGATAGATAGTTACTGTAGGTGACTACAGAGTACTTTTCTAAAGGTGTCTCTCAGGCTGCACTTATATGAGAAATGATAACATATATGAATCACACTATGAACTTACACACATGGGCATGTCCTTTT
>NW_006285248.1:3391694-3395077 GCF_000327345.1 Myotis davidii | reverse complement strand
AAACCAGGGATCTGCGTTTGTTCTATAATTGAAACAATGTTGCGGTCCTGCTGGTGAAGCCCAGCTGGCTGAAAGCAGGTTTCTGGGGTTTTGTTTAGCTTCTATATTTGTAACATTGTTTCTTAAACTGAAAGCTCAGAGGCCAGCAGCAACAGGCGGGGAACATCACTGGCTTCCTCCGTCACTGAAGCAAGCAAGCCTCCTGTTCGCTTCAGCAGGAGGCAGCCTGCCGCCATCTTGGTTGGCAGTTAATTTGCGTATGGCCCTGATTAGCCAATAGGAAGGTATGGTCAATTTGCATTTTTGTCTTTTATTAGATTAGATAGATTAGAGGCCTGGTCTATATATAGGGATCGGGCCTAAACCAGCAGTCAGACATCCCTCTCACAATCTGGGACTACTGGCTCCTAACTGGTCGCCTGCCTGCCTGATCGTCCCTAACTGCCTCTGCCTGCCTGCCTGCCTGCCTGATCACCCCTAACCGCTTGCCTGCCTGCCTGATCGCCCCTAACTGCTCATTTGCCTGCCTGCCTTATCTCCCCTAAATGCTCTCCTGCCTGCCTGATTGCTCCTAACCATGCACCTGCCTGCCTATCACTCCTAACCACCTCTGCCTTCCTGCCTCATAGCCCCTAACCACTCTGCCTGCCTGCCTGATTGCCCCTAACCACCTCTGCCTCTGCCCCCCACTCCTGTGGCTTCATCTGGAAGGATGTCCAGAACGACATCCAGAAGGTCATTTGGCTGTCTGGTCTAATTAGCATATTATACTTTTATTATTATAGAAACTGTATTTACTTTATAATCCTTTCAGATTATTCTATTGCCTCTAATTCTTGGTGAACTTCTTGTCTATTGAATACTAGAGGCCTGGTGCACGAGATTTGTGCACTGTGGGGGAGGGTGTGGGTCCCTCAGCTCAGCCTGTGCCCTCTTGCAATCTGGGGCTCTCGCAGTCTGGGACCCCTCACTCCTTACTGACCTCCTGCAGTGGAGGTGGGAGAGGCTCCCACCGCCGCCGCTGCACCAGCTGTGAGCCCAGCTTCTGGCTGAGCGGCACTCCCCTTGTGGGAGTGCACTGACCACCAGAGGGCAGCTCCTGCATTTAGCATTTGCCCCCTGGTGGTCAGTGCACATCATAGTGACCGGTCATTCCACCATTCAGTTGATTGGCATATTAGGGTTTTATTATATAGGATGCTAATTATATCTCAGAAATTAACATCTTCCTGTAGTTTATTTTTATTATGAGCTCTTGTGCATTCTCTCTCTCTCATAAATCTGTGAGAGTCCCATACATTGGGTTGTGTGAATGTCCCTAGAAATTGGTTTCATGTTTTCTTTTACTTGGAGCCTGATGTTTAATATTTTATATTAATTTCTTTTATATTTAATTTTATATTATTTCTTTTAACTTATTTACTTGTCTTAGGACTCGGTACAATCAGGTAGTTTCATCTCAAATTCCAAAGCTTTGCTGAATGCTGCCCTCTGATTTCTTGTAAGTACCATTTTATTTCTTCTCCAGAGTCTCAGATGGGTGACATTTTTGCTGACTTTCTGGAGGTGAAAAGAGCTTTTCTATTTCCCTTTTCATGATCTGAACAGCTTTTGGTTTTGTGTAGGGGGCTTAATTCCAGCTCCCTAACTTTCTTGGACTCAAGACTCCATCTATTCTCCTTTGGATCTTGTTATCCTACCCTCCCGTTCCCCTTCAATGTGTAGGGCCAATTTATGTGACTGCAACCCTCATTTGAATTTATTATTTTTTCTCACACCCAGGAGATTTTTAAAATTTTCAAGTTTATTTTACTTTTTGAAAATAGAATTCAGCAATAAAGTGGCAATCTACATCAGTGTTGTCAAACATCCTAATGCATTTAAAAGAAAAGTTCTGCAGGTCCAATCCATACCTTTATCAATCTATTTTCATTGTGATTCTGAGATAATATATTGAAGTTCAATTTCTCAGAACCTAAGAAAATGAAGGGACTTGAATTACCAACTGGCTCAATCACCTTGTCAGTTCTTTTAATATTAATTCTTAAATACCACTTATAACATAATATCTCAGAAAATAGCACATCATGTATTTAACTGTAGTCAGTTTCTCCACGGAGGAAAAAATTTTGTGAAGTTTTTTTGTTTGAGTAAGATTTTGAAAGACAAATAGATACTCTCATCAGGCAGAAAAGGAGTATTCTTGGCATAGGGAGGAGGATGAATAAAGTCATGAACATCAAAGAGTGTGGCAAGATCAGAGAGCTGCAAGTAGTTTTGTAGACAAAAGCATAAGATGAGTATAAGGATAGAAAAAGGTGGAAGTATTGAGCATTATAGCCAGAGACATGAGTAAAAATCAAATTATGGTGGTTTTTTATATCAAAGTAAGGAATTTGAACCTTGTTCCTATGGTAAACAGAGTTTTAACCTTATTAGCTTTGTACTTTAGAAATATTTATCTTAAAGAGCATGGTGGGGAATAGTCAGAAAGGGAATAAAGCTGGAGGTAGAAAACCAATTGGGAATTCATTCAAGATTAGGAGGAACGAAAATAAGTAAGGAATAATAGGAAGGAAGAGGAAAATAGACACATACAACAGGTATTAAAGAGCAAGAGTTGGTCAGACTTATTTATGTTTGAACTAGAGGTCCAGTGAATGAATTTGAGCATAGGTGGGGTTCCTCAGTCTGGCAGGCAATCAATTGGGGCTATATTGCCCAGTCCTGATTGGGGCTGATCAGGGCAAGCTGGGGTGAGGGACTGTGGGAGGTTGCTGCCGAGGGAGGTTGGCTGTGGGAGTGTAATGACCACCAGGGGGCAGATCCTGCATTGAGCGCCTGCCCCCTGGTGGTCAGTGCATATCATAGTGACTGGTTGACTGGTCGTAACGGTTGCTTAGGCTTTTATATATATAAATGGTGCCATCTACTCTGACTTGAAATAGAAAAACAGATTTGGAGACATGATAATTTGTGCAGTTAGATACATTGATTTTTTAAATTCTTTATTGTTGAGATTATTACAGATGTCCCTCTTTTTTCCGCTCATAGCTCCCCTCCACCCAGTTTCCACCCCACTCCAGGCCCTTGCCACGCTATTGTCTGTGTCCATAGGTACTGCATACATGCATATAAGATCTTTGTCTAATCTCTTCCCGCTACCCCCCAAACCCCTTTCCCTCTGAGAATCATTAGTCTGTTCCATTTCCATGTCCCTGATTCTATTCCATTCACCAGTTTATTCTGTTCATCAGATTTTTTACTCATTTGATTTTTAGATTCACTTGTTGATAGATATGTATTTGTTGTTCATAATTTCTTATCTTTACCTTTTTCTTCTTCTTCCTCTTCTTAAAGAATACCCTTTAGCATTTTATATA
>NW_006285248.1:3391235-3391603 GCF_000327345.1 Myotis davidii | reverse complement strand
TGCTTTTAAGATTCTCTTTTGTCTTTTGCCCTTAGTATTTTAATTATGATGTGTTTTGGTCTGGTCCTCTTTGGATTCCCCTTGTTTGGGGTTTTCTGTGCTTCCTGGACTTGTAAGTCTATTTCTTTGACCAGGTAGGGGAAGTTTTCTGTCATTATTTCTTCAAATAGGTTTTCAATATCTTGCTCTCTCTCTTCTTCTAGCACCCCCATAATTCAGATGTTGATATGCTTGAAGTTGTCCCAGAGGATCCTTACCCTATCTTCATATTTTGTATTCTTTTTTCCTTTTGCTCTTCTAATTGGGTGTTTTTTACTTCATTGTATTTCAAATCTTTGACTTGATTCTTGGGATCCTCTAGTCTACTG
>NW_006285248.1:3377004-3391158 GCF_000327345.1 Myotis davidii | reverse complement strand
TTTTTTTTTTTTTTTTTTTTTTTTTTTTTGGCATTCTCACTAAGATCCTTGAAGGTCTCACTAACTTCCTTGGAGGTTTCTAGGAGATTCTTCAGTAACCTTATAACCATGGTTTTGAACTTTATATACAGGAGTTTTCTTTCTTCCATTTCTTTCATTTGTGATATGTTTCTTTGTCTTTGCATTTTAGCTGCTTCCCTGTGTTTGTTTCTATGTATTGGGTAGAGCTGCTAAGTCTCCTTGAGTTGATAGAGTGGCCTTGTGTAGTAGGTGTCCTATAGGGCCCAGTGGCTCAGCCTCCCCAATCACCTGAAGTGGACACTCTTGGTGCACCCCTTTGTGGGCTGTGTGCACAGTCTTGTTGTAGTTGAGCCTTGATTGCTGTTGGTATCACTGGGAGGAATTGACGTCCAGGCCAATTGGCTGTGGGGACCAGCTGCAACTATAGTGGGACAGCTGCTGTACAGGAGACACTCTTATGGAGCAGGACTTGCTTCAGTGGGGCTTTGGTGCTCACTGAGTCTGCCCCTTGAGTGTGTCACTTATGGATGTGAAGGGGTATAATCTGGTGTGATCTGACACTGACCACTGGGTACATTGGCTCTTGGATCTCCATGGAGGTGCAAAGTCAGCTACTGCCTAGGGGCCACCCAGCAGGAGCTACAGAGAGATCTTCAGATTCTTCCTCTTTGTATCAGGTTTGAAAGTGCCCAGACGAGGTCCAGCTGTGAAGAAAGGCAGGCTGGTGCTGGTACTGGTGCTGGCCTTGGGCCTTTTATTGAGAGCTTTGGGGCTCCCTGACCCAGCTGCAGAATGTTTGGGAGATTTTAGCCTGAGCAAGGACAGGTCTCGGGGAAATCTCCAGGGTGGAGTGAACAGAAATGTCTGCCAGTCAGCCCTGCATGGGGGAGGTCCCAGCATGAAAACAATGACCATTGTGAGCACCCCCTTCTGGAATAAAGCTGCCCCCGAGTTCCTGCCCCGAAGCCAGACAGTCCAATTTCTCCCTGTATCTGTCTGGATCCCCCAGAGCCTCGCCTGGCACTGGAGCTCAGAGCAAGCGGAAACTTGTAAATTCAGTTTGTGGTGCCAGCCTTTTAAGAGGAGCAGCTGGGTGTCTAGCAGCCTGGTGTCACTCAGCCTCAATCCGCACTTGTTTTTACAGTCCATAGTTCTCACTGCCCATAGGGACTTCTTTCCCCAGCTCTGGAACCCTGGGCTGGGGGTCTGGTGTGGGGCTGAGACTCCTTGCTCCTCCAGGTGGCCTCCAAAGAGGCGATCTCCCTCCCGATTAAAAAAACGGCACACCGGGTGCAGACAAGCCTGTTCTGTGCCTCCGCACCTCCTACCAGTCTCAATGTGCTTTCTTCCTTACCTCTTTAGTTGTAGTACTTCCACTCAGCCAGCTTTACTGCGGTTCTGGATGATAATTTTTCTGTATTTTAGTTGTAATTTTGATGTGGTTGTGGAAGGCAGTAAGTACAGGAGTTTACCTATGCCACCATCTTGGTTTCTACATTGATTTTGAGGCATCTCTGGGACACAGGCAATTGAAGATCCTAGGAAATTTATCTGGTTTAGATATGTAGATTTTGATAAAATCAGAAAGTTCTTTATTGGTGTGAAATCTCTCGTGTACCCTTTGCTGAGGACGAGAAAGAGAAGAATGGAGAAAGACAAACATTGACAGGATAAAATAAATGATGAAATCTCAAACAATGTACAAGATTTAATTTTAAAATTCTGTAATTGCCTTTGAAGTGAGTTGTAGAAAAAATGTTTTGATCAAATTCCTTTTTTAAAATAGTTGGATTCTATTATGTACTAGATAGAATGGAATGAAATGAAAAAGCCATGTGATTTTACAGCATCTATTTGGCAAAACACTAAAAACAATTATGAATAGAGAACTTGTTTTATGAGTTTTGTCTTATAAAATAAAATGTAGAAAGGAAAACTCTAAATTGAGGCAAAAAGACTGTACCTATAAAAATATTTCAGCTGATACACTCATACATTTCATAAAAATTAGAATTGAGAATATCCTCCACTTAGTAGAATTTTCTCTGAACTTAATAGGTAACTAAGTACCTCTAAATATTTACTCAATATGTTATATAATCTACAGAGAAAAGCAAATATGTGTCCTTTTCAAACATATTCATATAAAATGTAACTGAAGATTGAAGGCAATTTTTGAAAAATTAAAGTACAGTCTTCAGAAAACTATTAATGAATCAGTATTAAAGAGAGGTATGGTATGTGTTATTTTTAAGTATTTAGACAATCAATATAAATACTTTTTATATTTTGCTTTAATCTAAAGGACATAGCCCTATTATTTCTTACATATCATTTTATTTTTGAAAATAATTTATGCCTAACAACTATTTTATACATCAACAACATAAGTAATATATATAGCCAATGAGTTGTTCAATGAATAAATATTTCAAAAATGTAATTCTAATTAATTTTAATGTCCTCTTTTATTCTCAGACATATTTTGGCTTGTTATCTTATTCTGCTCAGGCTACTATAACAAAATATCATAGACTGGGTGTTTTAAACAATAGACATTTATTTTCTTAGTCTTAGAGCTTAGAAGCCTGCCAGTGTGGTCAGGTTCTGGGATCTGGGAGAGCTGTCTGCCTGGCTAGCAGACTGTGTGTCCTCGTATGGTGAGAGAGACCAAGCTCTCTTGTGTCTCTTCTCATAAGGTCACTAATCCTATGTGAAGGCCCCATTCTCATGACCTCATCTAAATATAATGACCTCCAAAAGGCCTCATCTCCAAATACCATTGTATTGTGGGTATTTGGAGATGAGATGTGGGTAAATAGATTTGGGGGGCACGCAATTTAGGCCACAGCACTTGGACAATATATTTTGGGGCACCATATTTATGAATATTATTATCACGAACTCAGAAACATCTGGCCCATTGCCATTAGATTCCAGATACATAGTCTTTGCTTGTCTCCATCTAGATCCACAGCAACCAAATAAAAGTAAACATGTTTCCCTTTAAACTGTTTTCTAAGAAGAAGTCATTCTTTACGCGCTTCACCCTGTCTGTGAAAGATCTCTACTCTCTTAGCCACTTGTGTGCTCCTCTCGGGGATACAGTCCCTCATTTCCATCTTGCTCGGGGACATGGGATTCTGTGAGCCTGCCTTCAAGCATTTTGCCTAGACAGCTCATCCTGTTATTGCTACTCTGCTGGTCAGATGCCATGATGAATGCTGGGTTTCTCCATGAGGTTTGCAACCGCCTCGGGAAGCTAGCCAATGGTTCTCTGTGGTCTGGGATACCCTCAAAATAATTTGAATTTTTTATTGTTCTTTCCCACACCTGGCACTTGCCTGAGGAGATGGACAGTGGACTCCTGTTCAGGGATTCATCACCTGTAAAGTGACTAGTCACATCCTCTCTTGTTTCTCCCTCCCAGAAAGTTAACTTGATTTTTTTTTTTTTTTTTTTTTTTTTGCTAAAGAACTAGCTCTTAAGACACTCACATTATTTACATAAACATAGTTTAAAATTTGGCTCTCCTGTTTTAAAAATGCTTTTGGAACTCTCTATCAAATAGCATCACCCTTGCAATCAAATGCCTAGGGTTTCAAGATTACTGTGGCTAACATGAGCTTAAAAACAGCAATAAAAAAATTAAATGACTTCATTGTTTACCATATCTACCCTTGTCCTGAATAATGAAAGCTAGTGGCTCCATAGGGGACGGCACCAAGAATGTTGGAAGGACAAACCTTAGTCATTACCTCTAAATGTCCTGCCAAAAATGTTGGAATTTGAAGACTGAACAAAATCCTTATAAATTATTCATCAAGTCCACCCTCATGTCCATCGTAAAGTGAGACCCAGACAGGCTGAATAATTTTCATTTAAGACTACACAGGTTCTGAACAGCAGAAATAGGACTATAATGAATTTTACCTCCTTCAAATACAGAATTCTTTCTACCGATTTACACTGTTTCCTTCTAGATATAGTTTAGTTTTTCTGAATTGCTCTCCAAAGGTGGCTTCAAGAATTGGACATGGCCCTTCAAATGCATTCAGAATACGGCAGAATTCTGGTAGGCTGCTGACTTCTGGACACCACATTTCTCTAAGCACAGAGTAAGATGCGATGTTGCATTTGTGCTGGCAACACTGTCAAGCCAAGTTTCCTCTTTTTTAAAAAATATATTTTTATTGATTTCAGAGAGGAAGGGAAACGGAGAGATAGAAACATCAATGATGAGAGAGAATCATTGATCGGCTGCCTCCTGCATGCCCCCTACTGGGGATCGAGTCTGCAACCCAGGCATGTGCTCTGACTGGAATCGCACCGGCAACCTTTCTGTGCATGGAGCTCCACCAGTCAGGGCTAGGGTCCCAGTATTTCAACTATTCTTATGAGCCACCTTCACATCTTGGCAAAACTGTGTGAACCATATCAGAATTTTCAGGGGAAAAAGTTCTAAAACTGTTTTATAATAAGTCTAATGCTGCAGCTATATAGGAGCAAGTTTAATGGTCTTTTAAACTTTTAAAGCATGAATTTGTTTCTGCATGACACTTAATAGTTCCAATTGGTTTGGTTACCTAACCCGGAATTTTAAGAGGGTTTATTATCTCTCAGTGTTACTGACTCCTTCTTCCTCTATTTTTTGGCCCATAATGCAACAAACAAGTCAGAATGTTCTCCTCTTAAGAAATGCAGGTCCCAGGCAGCAAGTGAACCTTTGTTGTTTTATTATCTAACTAGGAGAGTTGAATTATTTATTCCAGATTAATCGTGTACTTTTGTGTTTCTGCTCTGCGTATTAATCAAAACTCTCTTACACAATAAGACCTTAAAATGTGTTTAATGCACACAAAGCAGGTTCTTCCCTTTTCATACACTTTTAGTCTATGAGAGAAAAAAAAATAAATCTGTTAAGGACATTATTACAATTTTAGGGTCTGAGCTTGGTTATTTAAAAAACATATGGAAATATAAATGAGAAATAAATAGAAAATTTCATGCAAATGTAAAATAATTTATATAATTATTTCCTGCCAGGCTTCATCTTTTGAAATACGGTATTTATAAGGGTGCTTTGCTTTAAAAAACAACAATACATTGTATATAAACCAGAGAGCATGCATAGCAGCTCTGTTTAGAAAATAGCAAAGTACCATGTAAAAGGCCTCTGTTTAGTTAGCCCACCCACCAACTAGGGGGAAAGCGAACGTACAAAAGGACTGAATCCGTGAGCTGTTCCCACTGTGTCAAACCTGGGATTTCATTCTCTAAACAGTGCTCCCCAAGTGGGGTCTTAGAGTAATTACTCAGTGCATTTATTCAGGTAAGTGCCTAATTTGAAAATTCAATCCAACATAACATTCCTTGTGCTTTGTTTTGTTTTTAAAATATGTCCCGTCCTCTCCCCCCCGCCCCGTCCCCCTCCCTGCCCATGTGATGGGGTGAACTAGGTAGAGAAAGAGTAACAATAACCATCCTTTACTTTGCACTCTTTTTTCTAATTTTTACAATTTGTGTGTGTTTGTTTCATGCTAACTACAACCTTCTGTGGAAGAGAGGTATGTGAGGCAACTTTGGCCCCAAACATAAACGACTAGATGGAGTTTGCACAGGTTATTCCTGGCAGAGCCTGGGTGATGACCCAGGATTTCTGATTCTCAGGTTCCTGCTTTTTCTGTGAGATGACATCAGGTACACAATGTTTTTTTGTTTTGTTTTGTTTTGTTTTTTAAAATATATTTTATTGATTTTTCACAGAGAGGAAAGGAGAGGGATAGAGAGTTAGAAACATCGATGAGAGAGAGAAACATTGATTAGCTGCCTCCTGTACACTCCCTACTGGGTATGTGCCTGCAACAAAGGTACATGCCCTTGGCCAGAATCAAACCTGGTACCCTTGAGTCCGTAGGCCAATGCTCTATCCACTGAGCCAAACCGGTTAGGGCTGTTTTGTTTTTTAAGTATATATTTTATTGATTTCAGAGATGAAGGGAGAGGGAGAGAGATAGAAAATCAATGATGAGAATCATTGATAGGCTGCCTTTTGCAGGCCTCCTACTGGGGATCACACCCACAACCCTGGCATGTGCCCTGACTGGGAATTGAACCAGTGACCTCCTGCCTCATAGATCAATGCTCAACCACTGAGCAACACCAGCCAAGCGGTACACAATGTTTTTATTTGTTACCGTTGCTGTGAAATTGGATGCATCAAATAACGATATCATGAAAAGTTGACTCATTGTCTTGTGGAAATTGGGGTGCTGATAAGGCATCTAAACTTGATCTTGAGTCCCTTAGATATCAATCATGTGGGTGTCCTCAAACTGAATTTATGTAAGACTCATTGTCTGGTAATGTGTTTCCTGTGTCTCACCCATGTGAACTGGGCATGCCCAGTTAGCCCTGACCCCACAGAGAGCCCCACATGGAGGGCCAGACCAGCGGACCAGTTACTGTGAGGCCACTGGAGCTCTGCTAACTCCCTGCCCAGCACTAGGACGAATAGTGTCCTATCTGCTCTGTCTCACCTGTATGGTATCCCACTCAGTTGATCTTAAATCTCAGCCTTTAGATGCTTCTTTTTTCTCTTCAAATCCCTACATTCAGTGACAGTCCTGGACCAGCTATCCCCACCCACCTTCATCCCTTTGTGCCTTACTTTGCATGAAAAAGCCAGAAGCTGGGTAGCCATTTTTATCCTTATGGTCAAAGGCAGCAAAATTTTTGCCCTGAATTTTTTTTCTTAAATTCTTTTTTAAAATTTCTTTTTCTTTTTTTATTGTTTAAAGTATTGCAGATAGTACTCCCCCCCACGCCACATTGACCTCCTCCTGGCCTCCCCTATGCCCCCAGTATCTTGTGTCCATTGGTTATGTTAATATGCATGCATACAAGTCCTTCGGTTGGTCTCTTACCACCTCCCCAACCCTCCCCTGCCTTCCCACTGTAGTTTGACAATCTGTTCGATGCTTCTTTGCCTCTGTATCTATTTTTTTCCATCAGTTTATACTGTTCTTTATATTCCATGTCCTGAATTCTTATCCTTTTCTGGGTAAAGCTTCCATACACACTTCTCCCTGGCTAATATTAGTCACCACTTAGTGTTATGCATTATTATACTAAAACTAGAGACCCGGTGCATGAAATTCGTGCACAGGGCAGGGGGCCCTCAGCCCAGCCTGTACCCTCTCACAATCCAGGACCCCTGCAGGATACCTGTGGGGTCAGGCCATAACCAGTAGTTGGATATCCCTCTCGTAATCCAGCCTCTCTGGCTCTTAACTGCTCGCCTGCCTGCCTGATCGCATCTAACCACTCTGCATGCCTGCCTGATCACCCCTAACCATCTCTGCCTTGGCCTTCGCCATGGCGGCTTCATCCAGAAGGTCATTTGGCTGTCCGGTCTAATTAGCATATTACACTTTTATTATTATAGATAACTTGCATCTGCAACCCAAACTTCCCCTTCCAGACTCATCTATCCCACTTTCTCCTCAATGTGCCACTTGGACATTTACCAGTCAGGGTCAGCCAGAGAAACAGATCCAGTAGGAGATGTACATTAAGAAATATATTGCAAAGAATTGGCTTATGTGATTGTGGAGACTGTCTAGGATAATTCCCTTATTTTTAAAATATTTTTATTGATTTCAGAGAGGAAGGGAGAGGGAGAGATAGAAACATCAATCAAGAGAGAGAATCATTGATTGGCTGCCTCCTGCAGGTTCCCTACTGGGGATCAAGCCTGCAACCCAGGCATGTGCCCTGACCGGGAATCGAACTATGACCTCCTGGTTCATAGGTTGACGCTCACCCACTGAGCTACGCCGATCCAGTGATAATCTCCCTTATTAAAGTTAATCTGTTATGGACTTGACTCACTTCTGCAAAACACCTTCACAACAGCACTTTTAATGTTAGAATGGATAACTGGGTCTTTAGCCAAGTGGATACATCAAAACCCATCACAGACATCTAATGGATGCAATGCAACATGAACATGTCCTTACTGAGCACGTGCTCTCTCCCTTCAGCACTCCTCACAAACTGGTCACTTGCAATGGCAACTCCATCCTTTTAGTTGTTTAGGTTAAAACATGAATTGAAGCTCTTTTCCTCTCACATTCCATGTATCTTTTTTTTCTTATTTTTTTTTAGTGTAAAAATATTTTCATATAATTAAAACATAGTCCAATTCTTAATTAAAATCAATTTCCCAACTATGTGTTTAATTCTTTTAAAAAATTCAATTACAGCTGACATACAATATTATATTACTTTTAGGTGTGCAGCATAGTGGTTAGATATTTATATAACTTACAAAGTGATCCCCCCATAAGCCTAGTATGCTCCTGACACCATACATAGTGCCGTGTGAGGGCCGGACTATACTTTACAAAAAAACTATGAACAAATTCCTATGCACACTGCACATATCTTATTTTGAAGTAAAAAAAAACGAAATGGGAACAAATACAATATTTGTATTTGCATGTGGCCCGTAGTTTGAGGACCCCTGCTGTAGAGAGACACCAGAGTCAGAGTCAGAGGAGAGGCATTGTGATGAGGAAGCAGGGGTTGAAGATAAAGGAAGGGGCTGCAAGCCAAGGAATACAGGCGGCTTTTAGAAGCTGAAAAAGGCAAGAAACAGATTTCCCTTCAGCCTCCAGATGGAACCAGCTTTGCCAACACCTTGACTTTAGCCCAGTGAAACTAATTTCAGACTTTGGTTTCCAGAATTAGAAGATAGTAAGTTTATGTTGTTTGAAGCCGCTAAGTGTGTGGTGCTTCGTTATAGCAGCAATAAAAAGTCACGCACTTATATCCAATCTGAGATGACATCTTGTTGACTTTACCTTCAACATGTCCAGGACAAAACCACTTCTCACCACCTCCCCTGCTACCACTTGGTCCTAGCATCATCATCTGTGTTCTGGATGATTTCAACAGCCTGCTGTTTTCATCCACTATTTCCTACTTCCTGTCCCTGTGGCAGTTTTGTGAGAATCAGAAAAAGGTGCTCTTCCTTCAGGAAGACATAGCCCATGCCAAGGTACATAAGGTAGTGAGCAGAATTGAGACTGGATGTCCTCATACAGAACACAACCCTGCAACTGTACATAGCAGCCCCACCTACAGTCCTTTCCAACAGCCGTTTGAGTGACCCCATTGAAAGGTAAGTCAGATCATGTCACTGCTCTGCTCAAAACCCTCACAAATCTCTCCATCTTACTAAGTCCTTCCAAGGGGACTGTGAACCCTATGTCAGGCCTCACCTACTATTCTCCCTTTTACTCACTGTTCCAGCAAAACCAGCCTTTTGCTTTTCCTCAAATGTCACAGACACATTTTCCCCTTAGGTTCTTTGCTCTTGCTGTCCCCTTAGGTTGCTAAGAATTGTGTGGAAAATCGAAATGGTTGGCTCTCTCACCTTCTTCAAGTATTTGGTCAAATGTCCCTTTCTTAATAATGCCCACCCTAACTATCTTACTAAAATTTATAAACCACACCATCCCTACACTTTCTAATTCCTTTATCCTGGCTTTTTCCTCTCTCTCTAGAACTTACTACCTTCTAACATTCTCATATTAGTTAATTATGATATTTATTATAAGTTCTAAGAGAGCAGGGTTTTTTGTCTGATTTTTTTTTTACTCTTGTATCCTTAAATGATACCTGGTACTTAATAGGTACACAATGAATATTTGAATAGAAGAATAAAAGAATCCTTTCTATTTCAATTGGGGCTGTTCCAGAAGTGGTGCAAACCAGGTATGAGTACTTTATTTGGAAGGTGATCACAGTAAACACTGTTAGGGCTATGGAGAAATAAGGCAGAGAAGGGAAGGCAGCTGATCAAGGGTATGTTTTAGCTTAAGCCCACTGGGGGACCTGGAAATCAGTGAAAGACATATATCTCTGTAGTGGAGGAAAGACTTTTCCTCTGCCCTCTTTATGTTCTGTGGCTGGGCCTGAGAATTAAAGTGACAAAAGATAGATTGACAGGAAAAAAGCATATACATTTTATTTGAGGTTAATATTTTTACATGGCATGAGAGCCTTCATAGAAAATAAAATGAAGACCCAAAGAAGTGGATAGCACTTATATACCATTATAACAAAATATGATAAATTGTGGATATGTGGCAAGACAAAGGTAAAAGGGATGGGAACTAAAGGAGGTAAATTGTAGGAAAGTGACTAGGAAATATATGGAGAAACAAATGGAAGACAAGGTTCGCTTGCTGAAATTCATCTTGGCATCAACTTTCTGTCTCCACTGATAAGAATGTTCTCTTCCTGGTACAGTGAGGGAATTCCTCTCACAAAAAAAACTTATGTCCTGCTTTTAGGTGGACAGGGAAGGTCAGAGCTGATCTTTCTGTCTTCAGCTCAAAATAATCAATATGTCAAAGTGACATATTTTGGAGTGGCATGTTCACCTCAAAGTTATTCCACCCAGGAAGCTAAGGGGCTGGGTTCTTTAGCCACCAAGTTCCAGGAGGGGCGTTGATTCTCTGACACTCCCCTTCTGCCACATGCAGGGGGCAGAGCTGACTCCATTCTTCAAAGTCTCTAGTCGAAGAGGTCATTGCCAACCGAAAAAGTCAAGCTTATTCTCATGAGAACAGGAAGGCCTGAAGGTACATGAATGGAGCTTCAATAGCATTTTCTATGCTTTTCCACCAAGAGTGAGGAGACAAACCCCTACCTGTCAAATAAATAAAGTCATGGATATGCCAACTTGATTATCTTATAACAGTGTCTTCAATTCTTGTAGGATCCCTCTTATCTATCATCCTGGTTGAAGCATGGAGATGGGAGAGGCTGGCAGAGGAGATAAGGACACCTGGTGGCTGTCCTTTGGGGCTCAAGAAGGGTTTCTCTGCAGGACCTGAAGGAGAAGGCTGAGCCAGGATCCAGTAGAATAGACCGAGTGCTACTTGCTGGGGACACACCGAATTGATGTCTGATTGTGTACAGCCAGCATCCTGATTGGTTGGTGCCCCTGCCAGACATGCTATTCAATATTTTGAATATTAACCCTTAGAAGGGGCCTACTCATTACGCCAGGGCTGGAATCTCAAAAGATTGTCAGTTCAGTGAAGAAGCTCCAGAGCAGACATGGGGATCCAGGAAGCAACAGAGGCATCAAGAGGAAGGAGTAATGGATTGAGGGGATGAGTGGGTGGGTGGTCTGGGTAAATGCCTAAGATGAGAATTGTTCTTTTGGGGTGCTTTCATGTCTTTCTGCAGCCTGATGTGTTGATAGATCAGGTAGTTGCAGGGGTCTGGGAAAGGGTCCATAAGTAAGATATCTTACAGATAGGACTGCCTTATCATGAAGTCTTTCCAATACTTCAATCTACTGAGAGTCAAATACATCTAGAATCTACAAAGACAAAACTTCCCTAGTGACTATCATGATGCAGATTCTATCTACAACAGGTCAGCAAAAAGTTGTGGATATTGTCCTTTTGTCCGACCCACCAAAAGCATCTCTTTGCCATGTAAGGCGAAGGTCAGAGTACACCCACCCTAAATTCTAACAGAATGCCTGTAGGCCTGATGTCATCTTTGCTCTAAGTCCTCATTGCTCTGAGGTGCCTGGCTGAAAGCATGGACTAATTTGGATGACCGTTAATGATGACAGTTAATGCTGCGGTAACAGGATATAGAGAAAAGAAGTGAGAAAGAAGCAGCTGAGTAATGAAAAACAGATCACTGGAGTCCCACAAGAGACCTCTGCTGGCACGGTAGGAGTCAGAGTCAGGAAGCCCGAGGCGGAGATAATGAAGTTCAGGATAAGGGGCTGTCACAAGGCAGCTAAATCAAAACAGCTTCTAATGGTAGAAAACATCACTTTGAGTTCTCATCAAAGGAGGGAAACTGCTGTCTCAGGATTAGTGCTCCTAAGGTAGCCTGACCAGTGTCACCTCCCGACCATGACCATGTCTAAAACTGAAAGGTGACTTCAGCAGCTGTTCTCACAAAAGGGTTTCAACGCTATGAAGTTATAATGCAGAAAAGCTAAAGCTGAAACACTGGATATATATTCTCTTTAGAATAAAAGGAAATGACTACAAGCCTGGCAATAAATGTGGCAGCTTACTGGAAAGGCAGGGTTAAAGAATGGGGAAATGCATGTTAGAGCTTAAATTAAAAGCAGGTGCCAGGCCTGTATCAGGGAGTCCTAGAATGTCAGACCTGGAGGAGACCCAGGGGAAACTCATCCAGTTCTCATATTTGATGTACCAGGAAACCCAGGTCACAGAAATGAAGCAACTTGCTCAGGGCCACACACAGTTAATGTCAGATTTGTCTCCTAATTAAAACTTCAATTTCTTTTCAGAAAATATAATTTCTCCTTTTCAGAAATGTTGATGCCTGTGGCATAAAATTAATAAAAGAAACATTTTCCTTCTTTTTATAAGATCTATTATAAATTTGAATTCTAAGTAATCACACCTATCTGATCATTTTTCTCTACTACCATATCTTCTTAAACCCTATGTTTGGCCTTATTTTAATCAGGTCTGTCACACTTTCTCAGTATCGTAGGTGGTTCAAAACCTTGACTTTTTTTTTCTCATTTATTCAATTATGTCCTTCCCTTCCTACAGCTAAAACTCCAGTGTATGCTCTCATCATCTGACTCTACCTTATTATATCAGTGGTTATGGACTTGACTGATATATATATAGCTCCCCATTTCTTTTTTCTATTAGCAAACTTAAACATTGAGGAAATCATCAGGTCATTTTCTGTTTGCAAAAATCTTTAATATATTTTTATACTCAGAAGAGGAAGTGTAATCTCTTCAGCTAATAATCTCTACCATCTAATCATATCCTCCCTTATCCAACTAATAGCTGTCATTACTAACTGATATGAGCCCCAAGCACCTTCTATCTCCTTACTGTTTCAGAAATAAACTACACAGACACTTTCCACACACAAACATACGCACACTACTCATAGCCTCTGCCAACAGAATTGCTTTTCTACTTTTTTTGCTCTAGCTGAATCCCATCTCTGTTTCAAAGCCCAGCAAAAACACCAAATGAGAAAGCATCACTGGTCATTCTGGTTTGTCTGTGTTTTCCATTTCTCTGAATCCATGAGTATATATTGCCTAGTGACTATTACTTTGCTAATTTCTTAACTGTTCTCCATGGAGGTCTTACAAAACACTGTCCAACACCTCTGCAGCTTATAGTGTAATTGAAACATTTTTTGTGTGTTCTTTTCATAATGCTCAATAAGAGTCTGCCAAAGGAAGAATGAATGAGTGATGCAGCACAATGCCTGCAAAAGGTGCCCTGTATTTGAATGCTTTAAATCTATTAATATAGAGTCAATATGCTAAACAATGTGTCTTGTTGATGCAGTGATAAGAAAGAACCTCCTCTAAGAGTGTACCCGCAGAAATGCACACAGAAGTCCCCCATCTAGATTCTCTTGGGAACTCTCATTTGTCTTGGGAACTCTTTTTCCACATGCAGCAAAAGGGAGGCTGAGATAATCTCTAAAAACCATGCACCTGAGCCGATGATCATTCATTTGTTCAATTAGTCATTCAATCAACAAATATTATTTGAGTATGTTCCTTGTGCCAGGCATTTTTTGGAATTCCTTTCCCTTATTATCTCTCTTTCCAGGAGAGAGCCACTTCCTCCCCAGGCAATGGTTCATGTGGTGACCATTTTCCACTTGTACAACTTACAAGGTGGAAATAGACTCTATTTCCCTTCCCTGGCTCTGTCTTGGCTTTGTCCTTTAGCACCCTGGCTCTCTGAAGAATTAAAGTCAAACTGTGTGAGCCCACTGGACCCACCCGACTTCAGTCCTTAGGGGCTTCCCTGGCACTGTGTTAACGCGAAGCCTGGATGGCCCTGTTCTTGCCACAGGAAGTGTCTGACTAGTTTTTAGCTCCTCATGGATAGGCTCACTCAGTTTCTCTCTGATCTGAGTCATCAAGTTCCATCAGCACATTTGGTAAGGTTATTTTCCCCTTTACATTCTGTCCTGATTTCCTTTCTAATTTTATCAGAAAATATTTACCCTTAAGGTTTAGTTCTAATGGGCACCTAATCTTGGCTTTAGAGTGCCTAACAGTAA
>NW_006285248.1:3353086-3376222 GCF_000327345.1 Myotis davidii | reverse complement strand
AATGTCCCTGCAACCAAGATTACTTTATCCAGCAAAGCTATCATTCAGAATAGAAGGTCAGATAAAGAGCTTCACGGATAAGAAAAAGCTAAAGGAGTTCATCACCACCAAACCAGCATTATATGAAATGCTGAAAGGTATTCTTTAAGAAGAGGAAGAAGAAAAAGGTAAAGATAAAAATTATGAACAGCAAATACATATCTATCAACAAGTGAATCTAAAAATCAAGTGAATAAAAAATCTGATGAACAAAAATAATATTAACAAGAACTAGTATTAATTTAGCAACTACTATATGTTAGACATTATTAGCACATTATTATTTCATTTAATCCTTGCAACAACACCTGAAGTAGACATTACTAATCGCCCCATTTTACAAATGAGGAAATTTATGCCTATAGAGTAACAGTGCCTGTTTATTATATCAGGTCCGTTTGTGTGTTTTTTAAATGTCCTCTGATAGCATCTAACAACTCAAACCACCAAATACCAAATTTAATAATCCTTTCTCAGCCACCCTACTACTAAAAAGTCTTCTTCATAAATGCAATTTCACATTAAAAACATATTTTTTTTCTGAGAAAGTCTCATTATCTTTCCTTTAAATTTAATAGCCTTAAGCTCACCCACACACTGCAAAAAGCCTACTTCCACCACAATCAGGAATATTTTTAACTTTGAAATTTAATGAGCTAAGTAGAATATAAAAATCATTTCTCTAACATTAAAATTTCATTAAATGTCCAGCTTAAATCAGTGTTACTGAAATTATTTTCTCAGGTTGTTGTTTTATGAGCATGTCAATTACCTATAAATCCTATAAAAGTGAATGAACCATCAGGTATAGAGTACTCTAAACTCTATAGACATGCCCCCCGACCCCCCAACACACACACACACGGAGTCACCCACATGGAGTCTTTAGGAACTCATAAGTGGGCAACTGTAATAGTGGAAGAAGGTTTGAGTGAAAAGAAAAAAGAGGTTACACATTTAAAATTAAACTGGAAATCAGATTCTCATCTCTCTGGTTTTGCCACCTTTTCTTGGGGCTTTCTACCTTTCCTAATTGTGAAACTAGCATAGTAAGGAAGAGCCTATGGGTAACTCCCACATGAAAGCCATCCTTCTGAAAGCCAATCAGGAGCCAGAGGAAAGGTTCAAGTGCAAAAGCGTTGCCAGAAAGTTGCCTGAGCTTGTCCTAATTTAGATTTTGCTCTAAAGGATGGCGGAGCTCAAACACGGGTTTTCCCCGAATCTCCTGCTAGGAGACAATGCACCTGGCATCCTTAGATGGATACATGAATGAATGACTGGACACCAATAATGAAGGGTGCTTTTGCCTGGAGTAGCTTTATACATAAATCATTGAGAAATTGAACATAGAGATAGGTAACAGCTCAAAGATTTCAAAACTGGGGGTCCTGGGCCTGTTGTTCCATCTTTCAGGACAGATATTGCAGGCTCTGGAGAAATTATACTGGTAGATCTGACTGATGAATGCCGAATATTTAGAATTCCCCCCCCCCCCCCCGACATTGAAAAGAGGTGATGATGTTGTTATGATTTTCCCTGATGCTGAGGGAAATTGAACATTCAATTTGCTGTAATATTATTCCTTTGGTAAACTCCCTTTTAGATGATAGTTCAAAAATGAATTAAAAGTACATGCTCTCATTAACAAATTCTGAACATTTCATAACTGGTGCCACTGTCCACCTCCAGCGCTTTTATTTAGAGTTGCTTAACAAGGATATGTTCTTTCTCTTGCCTTTTTCACACTTACGCTGAAAGCTTAACCAACTCCATTCAGAACTAAAGAAAAGGAACAATGTGGTTTTGTACTTCATAACAGCAAGTGCTCTATTTATAAGGAATAGCTTTCTACGACTCTCAGAAACATCCATCTCCAGCCCCATCTCTCCTTGCGCTCGTTTTTCGTAAGGTTCATCCCTACGTCTTCATGGCCCATCACAAGGAAGAGAACGGAGAGCTTTGGTCCTAGTTTTAAAAGAAAAAAAAGTGTCCTTGTTTCTAATGAAAGAAGTAGGAACTCAGCAGTGGAAAATAATGTGTTCAGGCACATTGCCCAGCCCCTTTCTCCATGCTGTTCATAAAAGGAACCAAGTCAAGGAAAAAAGGAAAGTTCTAGTCCGAGATCCTCCAAAGTCTGGGTTACAAAGAGTCACAAAGGTAGTGATTTAATGCTGGTTTTCCACTCCCATAGAGCACAGCCCCCCAACTCCCGTCACTGTGTCAGTGCCAAGCTAACCCGTAGCTTTAAAAGGCTCAACTAAATTTTTGTAATTTTATGCCAGTTGAATGAATTATTTAATTTCTTAGTTTATCACTCATAGCCAGTCCTGAAATGGTCTCAGCCCTCACTGAGGCAATTAGAAAGACCGTCCTCCCCTAAGGCCCTTCATTCCGTACAGACTTAGGGAGAAGGGTTGAATTGCCTTGTAGTCAGCCATTGAAATCCAATGTTCTCTTTCATTTGCTTAGGTAAGTGTATAGGCTGTACAAAGCTCTCATACATATACCTGGTAGCTCTTAATCATGGGAAGCATTGATTCTGAATCATAATTGCTAACTCCTTAATTATAGAGAATTAATGCATTGTCATTTAACAAGTAAAATTTGGTAGAATAGAAACCTTGAGGATGAGAAGACATTCTTAAGAATAGATGTAATGAAATAATAAGGAAAATGTTGGAACCCAGTACTTTGAGTTATTTGCTTTAAAAGATACCTTTTGCAATGTGTACTTATATGAGGATAGAGTGATATAACACAGGAAGTTTATATAAATTCTATTTAAGAATAAAAAACTGCATATATGTAAGCCATCCATCTGATTTCAAAAATATGTATCAAATTAACCATATATAACTTCAAACATAGCATTTTTTCATTTTAAAATATATTTTTATTATTGATAGATTTGCAGATATCTCCCATTTCCCCCCCTTTCCTGCCTCTTCCCAGTCCCTACCCCTTACCCCCCCACCCCTGCTTCCCAGATCTTTACTACCCTATTGCCCATGTCCATGGGCTACAGAAATAACATTTTAAAAACTTCTGAAGTTCAGATTCCTTTCGTATAGTTTTCAAAATATGCCACTGTGGAACACAATTGTCATTAATAACATTTACCCTAAAGAAACCAAGAAATGCTAAAGGGACTTCTTTAAGAAGAAGAAAGAAAAGACAAAAAATATGAATAATGACATGGTAATATACCTATCTATCAACAATCACTTTAAATATAAATAAATTAAATGCTCCAATTAAAATACATAGAGTGGCTGAATGGATGAGAAAATAAGACCCTTCCCTAAGCTGTCTATAAGAGACTCACTTCAGATCAAAAGACATATACAGACTGAAGGTAAAGGGATGGAAAGAGATAGTTCATGAAAATGGAAATGGAAAAAAAAGCTGGGGTAACAATATTATACCAGACAAAACAGGCTTAAAAACAAAGGCTACAACCAGAGATAAGAAAGGACCCAGCAATTCCCCTTCTTGTATTTACTCGACAAAACCCAAAACACTCACTCAAGAAGACATGTGCATCCCTTGTTCACTGCAGCATTATTTACAATAGCCAAGATATGGGAGCCACCTAAGTGTCCGCCAATAGGTGAATGGGTAAAGAAGAGGTGCATGTACAAAATGGAACTGACTCAGCCATAAAAATGAATGAAATCTTGCCAGCTGTCACCAATGGGTGGCCCTAGAAAGGACTGTGCTGTCTGAAATAAGTCAGACGGAGACAGACAAATGCTATGTGATTTCACTTACATATGGAACCTAGAAAACAAAATTAATGAGAAAACAAAAGAAAAACAAACTCATAGATAGAGAGAACATTTTGATGGTTGTAACATGGGAGCTGGGTGGGGGGGGGTAAAAAACAGTGACAAATAGGTAATTACAGAATAGTCCCGGAGATGTAAGTACAGCAGAGGGAAGCCTATATAATAAAAGGCTAATATGCAAATAGACCGAACGGCGGAACAACCGAACAACCGGTTGCTATGATATGCGCTCACCGCCAGGGCACATGCATGGAACATGGCAGGCGTCGGCCACGGTGGGATGGTGGAGCAGGTGAGCGGGGGGCCAGGCCAAGGCGGGGTGCGGGTCGCGGTCATCGGAGTAAGCCACCGGTGGTCACTGAAAATTCTTTGCTCCTGTGCTTTGCTGCCGGCGCCAGAGCCGCCGCTCGCGCGGGGTGCAGAGGATGGGCTGAGGCCCACCCCTGTGCCTACTGCAGCCTCGCAGCCCACAGTTCCTTTCAAAATGCATGAATTCATGCACTGGGCCCCTAATATATCAATAATACTGTATTGTAATAACTACGTATGTGTCAGATGGGTTGTAGATTTATTGGGGATGATCACTTTGTAAGATATACAAATGTCTAATCACGTTGCTCTACACCTGAAACTAATATAATATGCCAACTGTCATTGAAAATAAAATATTACTAAAAAAAAAAAAAGAAACCATTGGTGTCATAAAGGCGTCGGCCACGGCCTGAGACAAGGCCAGCCCGAGACAAGGCCAGCCAGCAGGGAAGCATATATTACGCTGGTTCAGAGTACAATGGTGGAGGCAGCTAGACGTGGCTTGGTCATATTCTGCCGCTTACTAATGTTGAAGGACCCTGAGCAAAGTGACTTATTGAAGCCCAGATGTTTTTCACCTATAAAGAAACTAACATGGTATTGATCTCTTAGGTTATCGTGAGGATTAGAGTATTTAGCAGAGTGGCTAGCACACAGTTAGCACTCAATACTCATTTTACCAGCCATACCATGCTTCTCAGTCTCCCAAAGCATGATTCAGATTAGCGAAGAAGAAAGAGGTTCTTAAGAGAAAACAGAAAGAAACTGAAAATCTCCTTTGAGAAACTCCCACAGCATAGTAATGGTTTTAAATAAAAACTGTAGCTTTGTGTGGCTCTACACAGGACATCATGGTAAGAAAAAAAAAGAAAGAAAAGAAAAGAAAGAAAATGTGGAAGAAGAAAATCTTCGTCCATGACCAGGAAAAGGTCTCTTGGGAGAACTTAACCAGATAACCAAGAAAAGCTGCAGAGTGAAGAGATGCAGAGTCGGAAAGTCATGTCTGGGAGAGACCCACACACGCAACAGTGACAAACACTGGCCATTAGAGAGAGAAGGAGTCCAAGAAATAACAAACCTTCCGGTCATGACTGATGATAATATTGCGCCAGAAAGCTTAGAAGACAATAAATGACCACATAACTGCAAGTCACAGCTAGACCTGAATGCAGTAACACAGAAAGTGCTCGGTACACTATAAACCCAAAGAATGTCAGTGTCTACAAGCAAATGCCAAAACGACTCGGCCTCTACCTACCTGCCTGATTGTTAACACCTTCCATCTGGATTGTGATACTTGCTCTGAATCAAGTATCTACTATGTCATGCTCTCTTCGACCTTGGCAAAGAATAAAAACACAATTATAGTGCTGTAACTTTAAAGCAAGTTTCTCATGTTGGTGCCAGCTGGTACAGTTTGTTTTGCTTAGGAAAGAAAAAAATTCTTCCTTTGTAGAAAGAATAAAAATTTTAAAAGATATTAGGTTACAATTTCTTAAGGTACAAAACAGCCGTTCCATTTTAATACATTCGCCCTCTACCCTTTAGTGCTGGGCTTAGGCAGTGAGGTGGGTACAGCATATTCCGTTCTCAACCTCCCTAGCATTTGAGTCCAATTAACAGGTGGATAAGACATTTATTTTTCTTAATAGAGTTATATGTCTGGAATTTATTTAGTGGTTTTGGGGGAGACTAGAAAACAGGATTGCAAATAGGGTGGGAAAATAAGCCAGAAAAACCAAGATCATTTCCAGTTGAATTATGACCTCAAGTGGATTCCGGAGAATGGAATTTCCATAATTCACAATCCTATTATTGGTTATTTCTGGAGCCTTTGGGGCTGAGGGCAATATCCTCTGTTGAATCCCTTGCCTATTTCCTGGCCTGTTGGCCTTTACCCTCCATTCTCCATTTCACTAATTAATTGTTTTATATACTAACAACTTCCTAAAAGGAATCGAGGTGGCTTGGTACAAATGCCAGAGAAATGGACTCATTAAAGGGAACACGAAGGAACAGGGCTACGCTACTGAAAGAAGAAATAGTTGTACTCTGATACTAGTCTAAGCGGAATTAGGACTGCCAGGCAGAAATGTAAGCGTTCACATCCCCAGCCATCACTGAAGACTTGTTTCCCGGTGTGGTGGGGATCAGTAGGAGTCAAAAATGGCAACAAGCTCTGGGAGAGCAATTGCTAAGAGAAAATAGACTCGGCCCATAGGAAGTCTGCCCAAGCTGAGAGGCAGCAGTGACAACCCATAGCTGTCACTCCAAACAAAAGGAGGAAAAGAAATCTGCGAAAACCGAAAGGATTCACATGAGAGAGAAGCTAACACACCTGGAAATGTATGTTCCCTATGAAAAAGCCCTCCCTCCCTCAAGAGGTTTCTGGATGCAATATTAATTCCAGACTGGGGCAGGAAATAACCAAATGTCACCCGAATGATCTGGAAGTTAATGTAGCCTCCTCGCATATAATTTACTTTCAAGGAAACAATTTTCTCTCAGATTCTGCCCAGAAAATTTACTTCAAAAATTGGGAGAGGGAGAAAAAAAAATAGATGTATATGCAGAGCAGCTTAACTGCCTGGGCCCTAGAGTCAGGGCCCATTACAGGTAGAAGGGGCAAGAACTGAGCGTTTTCTGTCGGTGTGCTGCCAGTAAGTGGTGGGGGAGCAGTTGTACAGAGGCTCTGGTGCCCTCCTGGCCCGCATGGAGCCGCTTCCCCTTGACTTTGCCCCGCCCCTCCCAAGCACATCTGGCAGGCACTGTCTGGCACTGGGCTCCTTGGAGCAGCCCAGCAGGCTGTCTGCAGCCTCCACCAAGGGACAAGGCGGCTTTTCTTAACTGTCCGCTCCCTTGGCTTCCGAGCCCTTACACTGTGTCTGCAACATCATTCTCTGCGAAGTGGAAGACGTGCAGACAGGATGACATGTCCCAACACAGGTCTGGTGTCCCAGGCCTGCTCCGATGGCATGTTATTTCCGCACAATGAGAACACATGGGCCTTTGTGCAACGTGCATCTGGAAAACTTCCCGGATCATGCATCTGCCCTCTGATTTACACCTTGCGGAATGAGGCTGACCCGCAGGAAAGCCCGAATCTCTAAGCAGTGGGTGGGCTGCCCTCCCTCCCCCCACCCCTGCCTCCTTCTTATTCTCAGAAACAATCGTGGGTGTTCCCACCTCCCCAAAACTCCCTCCTCTGAAAATGAAGGGGGAAAAGCTGCTTCCTGGCTGAATAAAGCTGAAACACCTGTGTTCCAGAAACACACAGATGTAGACAGGCACACACGGCTGCAGACCCATCTGCCCAGCCGCCCGGCGGTTTGGGGTGGCGAGCAATTAGGGTGGGAAACCCACACCATAGGCAAAGCTTCCCTTGCTCCTCATTATCCCCATTCCCTTGCAATTCTCCTTCTCCCATTTCTCCCTCTCTCACTAGCACTCGTTAGCTTTTCAAAGGCACAGAAGGCCGTTATATTTCAGGTGGTATCTTCCCTAATCCTGCCCTTTTGATCTGGCTGGAAGGACAAATGGAAAGAAAAACAATACAACACTCATAAAAAGTCCTTTCTGTGACGGCGGTGGCTCTTTAGCTCACATGGAATGTGTGCTGAGCTTCCTTCATTCTGAAAGTATTTATTGGACACTGACATGCTTGGTATTGTGCTAAGTGCCGGAGCTATGGCAGCTGGCAAAGCGGTCTCATCAGAGCTCCTGGATGAATGCAGTAAAAATACCGACCCTGTGTGCTGGGAAAACGGCCTCGCATTTCATACTGCGTCGCTTTCACATTTACAACCTGGTTTCTTCTTCTCTGGGAGAGGGCAACATCCTTCGAGAACATACATTTAGTCTACATTGCTTAGTACAGCATCTAACACGGTGCAGGCAGCTAGTAACAGTTCTGTGAGAATAACATGCAAAGAGTTGGCATTCCAAATTAGCAGGCCTCTAAACTCTGAGGGTTATGCAAATGCATTTTCTATACAGCCATCAAACCTGGGCTGGGGTGTGGAGAATGGGTAGGTGTGGGGAAGAGATGGCGGTGGTCAGTCAGGGCCTCAAAGAAATCTGTTTTGGGACACTAATATTTTGTTGTTTTCTTTTTAAAAACATTTTTTATTTGGAGATAATATTTGATGACAGAAGCGAAACAGCGATAGCACGGAGAGTTCCTGTAGACCCTACACAAAGCTTCCCCTAACATGAACATCTTACATAACCGTGACACGTATCCAAGCTGGGAAGTTGACATTGGAGTACTGTTCGGTAGATGACACTGAATTCAGATGCCGCCAGTTTTCCCTTCAACTGCGGTCTGTACCAGGTTCCGATCCAGGCTCTCCCTTTGTATTTCGGCCTCTTTAGTTTTAAATGAGGTATTTATCTGCGCTCAGTAGGTGTCCTGTTGTTATGATTTCAGCATCTCCGGGAGGAAGTTCGGCCCCTCCGGTTCTGCAAAAAACGCTGAAAAGGAGACAGGCACCCAGACCAAGTGGAAAGCCCCGGGAAGCGTCCAGGATTTTCTTATTTTTTAATCTACCAGCAGGGAAAACAGAAGAGCTGAGGAAAGTGGTTTCCGGGCCCTGCCTATCGCCTCAGCCCTGGGAAGAGGAAAGGTCAAGTACTCGCTTTTGATAACCCTGCTAATCTCGAGGGGCCCAGCAGCCAATTAGTCTGCCGCAGCCCCGCGTTCCTCCTCCATTTCAGAGACGGGGCGAATGAAGCCCGGCGTCCGCACCGCCCGGCTCGGCCTCGCCACGGCCTGTCAGACGTGGGGCAGGACGGAGGCTGGCTTCAGGGGAATCCAGCCCAGCCCCGAGTCTTGGTGGCTAACCTCATCCTTACGACAGGCAAGGGCTTGGATTTGCAGGGATCCCAGGCAAACGCGTTCACCGGGAAAAGTGTGGGGGCAGAGGCTGAGAATGGAGCCCCCGCGTACATCTGGGCCGGGGAGGTGGTCCGTGTTCCCGGAGCGAGGAACTCCGGCTGGCACGCAGCGGAGTCGAGTAATTTTCAGTTGGTTTCAGCTGCAATTGCCAGGCAGCCAAGCCGTGTGGGACTTTCATACGTGGGGTAGTTGAAAGCCAGGGGCTGGGGTTGGCCCAGGTGTGCTGCGGACCTTGACGTGCAAAATGCCCCGGGGGCACTTTCTGAAAAGGCGCCCTGCCTTCTGGGCCCAGGACCCCGAGCTGCAGACCTCAGGGGAGTTCGCGGCGTAATTGTGCACATTCTCGGAGTCCAAACTTCAGCAGCAGGTATTACACGGACTGCAAAGATCATCCATCTTAGTCAGAATTACAAACAGGTCCCCTTGCTCCCTCCTCCCTGCTCCTTCCACTCGCTTCCCTCCCGGTGAAAGAAGCCACGGGAAGCGAAATGTGTTCATTCCTTTCCACCAGCAATGCTGTCAGGGAGGGGACCCTTCATGCATCAAAGAGGCCTCTCCTGCAGGGCCCTGTGTGGCAAAGAGCTTTACCCTAGTCTCTCTCTCTCTCTCTCTCTCTCTCTCTCTCTCTCTCTCTCTCTCTCCCCCAACAACATTAGACATTCTTTTATAGTTTCAAATTAACACTAAAGAACAATGACATAGTGATTCATGGCGGCGATAAACAAAAAAGTAGAGACGCCTCCACAATAAAACTCTATAAAATGCCCAAACTGGCACGTTTTAAATGACTCTTTAGTAACAGAGGGGAGAGAAAAAAAAAGCCTATGAGGTAAATCCTTCACCGGGGAACTCACCAGGGAGACTGGTAAAAATAAATTGCACAGCTCTAATTTTCCTAGCAGCTTCCATGCTATTCTTTGAAACTGAGTGCGAACCCCTTGGCCTAATCCCAAGAGCCGATCTATAGTAAATAGTGCACACTTAATGCCTAAGTTCCTTTTTAGCACCATTCAGACAGTGACTTCAGCCGCAGAGCTTAGTCATAGCAGACATTTTTGTGGTGAAAGCATTAAACCCACATGCAGCTCTCTTTCTGTGGCCACTGGGGGTCATGCTCCCTTCCCATTAGCTGAATAAATCATAAAGTCGGCTCAGACCACCCAAGGAGCAGGACCAGAGAGCCACAGGCGATGCCTGCAGCCGCGTTTTCTTTTCAGAATCTACAGGGGAGGGGAAAAAAAGGGAGGGCAGAAAAAGAAAAACAAGAGGAAATACTGCACAACAGGCTGGCTGTAGGAAATGGTTTGATTTTTTTTTAAATGGGATCTCTTTGAGAGCAGCCTGGAGACTTGTTTATTTGTTTGTTTATTTGTTAAAACCAGGAAGCCCGGTTTAAGAAGAGAAGTAGAAAAATAAAGTCACATGCATGCCTTTTGTCATACGCTGGAGTTTGCTGACCAAAAAAAAAGAAAAAGAATTTCTTTTCCTTTTTTTCCCCTCCCTCTGTGGGTGTTAAATTAAGGAAGGCCACCCTGTGTGGCCGGGCTCTTCAGGTGGTTCCGATAAGACATAATGCAGACACAACCCAGGGGTGGGTGGGGGGTGGCCTGGGAGGGGGGATTGCGCATCCGGCTGCAGGACATGGCCAATCGGGATTTAACCAGGAAGCAAACGTGTCGTCTAAACGTTCCCTGTGTCAAATGATTCACTCCACCGGGAGAGAGATGGCCAGGGAGGAAGGTCTGTGAAGTCACATTCCCATCAATCAGTAAAAAGATAAGAAACAGGAATTTTAAACACCACTATTAGCCGGCCACTGCAATCCCATCAGCAAAGCAAAGCTCATTATGCTAAGCAGTCTTTCTGCAGGAGGAGGGGGAAGGTTGGCCAGGAGGAGGAACTGGGAGTTTTAACTTCATTTTTAAAAGTGTGCTGACCTTAAAACAACTCTGCCTCAGTCTAATAGGCAACGGAAATTGGGACTGTTTCTCTCCCCTCCTCCACCCCCTAAATCTGTGACTCCTATCCCCACGGAAAGTTTGGCAAGAAGGGAGGTATATTTCAGGTGGATTCTAGTGAATTCTCAAAGACGCCTGGACAGATAGTGCTGGATCCTGAGGGAATTTGAAGCTAAATGTGGTTCGTTCACTTGTGTCTCCATGAACAGTTTCCTTGATGTCTGACATGTTTGTGATTTTGAGACCTGTTTGTAAGTTTTCATTTGTTATTTAGGAGAGCGTGAGGTTCTTAAAGTAATAAGACTATATTTAATCTTTGCTGAAAGTCAGGATAACACAGGCAATTTCTCCACGACTGTCCACACAAAACTCTGCCTAAAATCTCTCCCAAACCCTCATCTTCAGTAACCTTCTCCCAGCTCAAGAAAGGATAGCCAATTGGTCCACACTGCAACCCATTACATGGTGATTTTGTGACTCATGCCCACCACACAGGAGGGCAAGATCACTTATACCATTTATGACTTAATAATGGAGCCGCAAGGTCATAGTGAAGCAATTCCAACTGTCAACAGTCCATGTCCTAGAAACCATAGCAAGAAGGCAAGTGAAACCACCTACTGATAACCAGAGCTCATTAATAATATGGTCATTAAAATCTTCATTTGCTAGGTGATGTTTGGCTTTACATAATAACAAGCTCCTTCCATGGTGCACCAAAAGCACTGTAAACAAAACCCTTTGCTCACAAACTTTCACTCATCCTTGTGGAATGACTTCCACTTCTCTTTCTTTATGCACGTCTTTTCCACATCATTGAGAAATAAAATATTCTTGAACAGATGCTCTGAAGCCCCCTTCCTGGGTCAGAGGGCCTGGGAGAATTAGGCCAACTGTAGCCTGGTGTCTAGCTGCTTTTCTGTGACCCACCCAATTCCTCTTGGAAAGAGGTCCATGTCCCTCTAATCACCATGGACGCAACATAGACAAAGTGGCCAGAGTGGGCATCTGTGGGTGTCTCTGCATTGCTGCAGAAGGTAAACAATAAAAAACATAGAAGAAGATAAACTCTACTGAAAACCAATGAATTTTAAGATAAAAATCAGAAACTCCTTTCATTTATCAATAGTTATCAGTTACTTGGAAGATTGGTTTTTATGCTATACTAGAGGCCTGGCGTACAAAATTCGTGCATTGGGCGGGAGGCAGTCCTCAACCCGGCCTGTGTTCTTTGGCAATCCGGGACCCCTCAGGGGATGTCAGGTCTAAACCGCCAGTCGGATATCCCTCTCGCAATCTGGAATGCTGCATGCACCAGTGACCATACTTTTCATACAGATGAAAGGCATCTTGCAGTTATATGGGCAGCTACAATTTTTTGCCTTGATTATGGAAAGTAGTACAGAATATGAGGAAATAGTACCGTTTTCCCCATCTTCTGGGTGGAAAAACTGAAGCAGAGAGAAGTTAAGTAATTGGCTTTGTCACATAGTTATAAGTGTCAGAATCAGGGCTGACTACAAAATGTGCATGTCATCACTGCATCATCCTGGTTTTTCAGTGTTAGAGTAGCCTTGCCAGGTTTTAATTTTTAAATCTAAGAGACTGTTCCCAATATATAGGGTAGGGTTCATAGGCCTGGCCAACGATCAGGGCCATCTGTGGGGCGACAGGAAGGCGGGGTGATTGGGGGGCCCCCCTGGCACCTGCCTTGGCTGGTGGCCTGGCACTGCCACTGCCAGTCACCTCCCTCTGCAGGGTGACTGGTGGGAAGGACGATTGGGGGCCCCCGCTGGCACCCGCCTTGGCTGACGGCCTGGCTCTGCCCACTGGCCGGCCCCACCCCCTATCACCACCACCGGTCGCCTCCCTCTTGAGGGGACAGATGCTCAATGCAGGAGCTGCCCCTGACCAAGGGAAGCTCCTGCATTGAGCGTCTGCCCCCTGGTGGTAGGTGTGCATCAAAGCGACCAGTCGTTCAGCCATTTGGTCAATTTGCATATTAGTCTTTTATTATATAGGATAATTTGCAACTTTCTCTCATTTAGTAACCTCAGCCAGAACTGGTTTTCTTTTGTGTGGCTAAAACTGTGTGTGTGAGTACCGAGGGTCAGGTGTATGAACTATATAATTTGGATCGGAAATTTTTACCCCTGAAAGTTGTGTGATCAAAAATTGAGAAACTGGAACATTGAGACATGGCAATGAAGACAGTGGCATTGAAATGGGTTACTTTACAGTTTCTGTGTGTCCATTATGAGTGAGCCCCCAAGAGTGGCTGATGTATCTTTCTTCCCCTTTCTTCTTTCCTTCTCAGCACTAGAGACCTATTGTTTCTGAGTATCCTCCCTCCTTCTAAACAAGTTTCTGATTCACCACAGCCTCTATTTAAGCACTCAATTTTTGAATAGAGAAACTTTGGGTGTAAGTAGTCAAGTCCCATGGGCAGCATCCAGCATCATCATCATCTCTCTATTGCCACATTCTTCCCAGATGCTCCTCATCCCGCCTCCATCTGTAACAAAACACCAGGGGACCACTGAGTGTAGGCATGTCTCTAAAGAGGTCTAAGACTATCATTACTATCTAAACATACCTTCACTGCTGGACCTGGGGAATCTTTTTATCCTTTTTAGTAGTTCTTATCTTATTAGTATATATAAAACCTCAAAAACATATATGAATGCGGAAGAAACGGTCACCTGTGTTCTGTTTCAGAAAAGCCTGTGGAGGAAGGAAAAGAGAAAGGTGATATCTGTGGACAAGGTAGCAGATGGAACACATGGTCCCCACCCTCAAGGGGCATTTGGTCCTTTAGGCAAGATGGATATACAAACAGATTATGCCATGACAGTGTGAAATGGGATACAAAGGAATATATACACCACTTAGAAACACAATAGAGGTGGTGGGCAGGCTAAAGTTTCAAAAGAGCGAAAGGATAAAGGAAGGAGCAAGATGATCAAAAGTAAAAGTGGAGAAATATGTGCTAAGAAAATGACCCTCAACCCATGAATAGAGACAAGGAGGTAATTGTGGAAGCGAAGCTATGGATTGTGTTTAAGCAGGGCTGGCATGACATTGAGCTCTTGTTCACTGTTCCTGCTTATATTGGAAACAAAGCTATCTGTGCATTGGGGTGGGGTGGGGGTGGGGAATAGACGATTACAAGGATAGACAGGGTTGCTCTGTCCACTGAGAAGAAGGAGAGAGCTGACCAACAAGGAGTGAAGCCATAGATAAATGTCACAAAAATTCTATATGCGTCGGGAAGGCAAGGGATTGCAGAATGGCCCACCCATCTTGGCTATGCAATTCCCCCCAATAGCTCTTATCTACCAAGGAAAAGGATTAGAGGAGCAGACTTTAATTTGATCCAGGTTTTGGAATTCAAAAGTGTCAGAGAGTATGTTAGATGAGTGACTAGGAGGTCCAGGTAGGGCAAATGCTCCTTCATGCTGTTTGGATAAAATTAACAATCCTTAAACCCTGACCCACCAACTTTTATGACTTGTGCCCTGCTACGGCTCAATCAGCCTTCATTCTTCGGCACAGCTCCCGTTCCCCAGACTCATTGGGACATTTTTAGTTCCTTTGCTCATACCTTGAATGTGCAAATATCTCACACCTCAGAGTTTTTGAACATGATGATCTTTCTATGGGAATACCCTCACACACTGCCTGGCTAAGCGTCTCTTCATTCAGTTTCTATTTAAATGTAGAAACTGTCTCAAAAACAAGCTTCTCAGAGAAACTTTCTTAGTTCCCTACCTTGGTAGGAGCCCCCTGCACCTGCACTCTATTCCCTAATGCTCATCACGCTTGAAATTACTCACCCCCTACGGCTCTTCCCCTACATATTGCAAGGTCATTGAGCGTGTTTCTCCTATTTACGACTACATCCTGTGTCTTTCACGGTGCTCTGCTCACAGCAGATGCTCAGTGAACATTTGTTGAGAGAATGACTACATGAGTTGATAATCCTAAAAGACACTCTCAAGGCCACGAGGCAGGAAATCAGAGAGAGAGCGTGGACAGATGGGGTTACACTGGAGATCAGATTGCAGAGTTGGAGAGGTTTTTCACAGTAACATTGCTCAAGGTGAGCCCAGAGGAGAAGATTGCTCAAGGTGAGTGGTAGTCTTTGGAGCTGAGAATGAAGAAACTGGAAGGTTGCTGTGTTAGATATTTTTGTTGTTGTTGTCCAAGTGACTACTGAAAGCACTCAAGATCTTGGTGCAACTGTGAACTGTGGTTGGAAAGCAGCATAAAAATCTGAGGTCCAAAACATTTAGTTAATAATGGAGAATGATGGAAAAATCAGTAGATGACATACCCAAGGAGAACTGGGAAGTAGAGCTATATGGCTTGCAATTCAAGGGAGAGGGAGATGAGTGACCATCACTAAGATTTCCCACCTAGCCCAGCTGGTATGGCTCAGTAGTTGAGCATCGACCTATGAACGAGGAGTTCACGGTTTGATTCCTGGTCAGGGCACAATACCAGGTTGCAGGCTCGATCTCCAGTAGTGAGTATGCAGAATGCAGCCAATCAATGATTCTCTCATAATTGATGTTTCTATCTCTCTCTCCCTCTCCCTTCCTCTCTGAAATCAATAAAAATATATTAAAAAAAAAAGATTTCCAGCCTATTGGAGCAGGGTCAGCTAGACTAGGGGTATTAGCATAGTGTCATTAGGATGACTACATATTTGTTGAAAGTATAGTGCATATTATTTAGAAAGATTTTAAACAAGGTCTTAATCGAAGTGGCCTTTTCTGTTTAACAAATGGTTAATCCAATCTTAAATTAGATAGAAAACAGTATTTTGAAAGCATTGTCATTTATTTTTTTCTCCTTAGCATTTATACCGTTCATCAAAATATATAGCTTACATATTAGCATCTGTCTCCCAGTAGCAGTAACTGGATAAAAGGGAAATTTTGATCCGTTTTGTTCATTGCTGTGTCCTTAGTGCCTAACCAGGGCCTGATGCATAGTGGACACTCAATAAGCATTCCTTAATAAGTGAAGTTCACTTAATGAAGGATTTGTTTTCTTTTATTAATTGTCAGACTAGTTCAACTAGAATTGGTGAATAAGATGTATCTCAATTTTTAAATCATTTCTAAAGTTACTTTAGAAACATTACTGTGTCTATGAAATATCTGGCATTTGTTGTTTTCAGTTAAAAAAATATATATAGTGTCCTAAAAATGTGCACACACACTTTGAATAATTATAAAGGCAGTGTTTATTAAAATTTCATTTTCAATGAAATGGGCTATCATGTGTTAAAATGTGTATATGTCTGGCTCTTTATTATATATATATACACACACGTATTTTTATATATATTCACTCACATACATATATGCATATATATATATATACACACATATATGTGTGTGTGTGTATGAAAAACCTTTCTGAGAAATGATCATTAGATTCCAAGCTCTATAATATATGCATGTAATATACAGACACATCTCTGTAATATATCTTGGTTATAAATTGTAAGCATAATGAGCAGCTTCTACCCTTCTCATCAACACAGATTTAATATGCCCATATGAACTTGAAAGCTAACTGGTCATGAATCATTGCTCTAAGGTGTTGATTTCTTCAATGGCACTTCCAGTAATTTCCTTAGAATCCAAGCCCAGTTTTTTAAAAATATCACAGGTTGTATTGCTAAATACTAAGTTCCTTATTTTCCTGTGAGTTATTTTAGAGAAAAAAAATCATATATTTATGAACTAAGTAATGCATAGTATCAAAACCAATTACTAGCATAAGCAATGCTTTAAAGCTTAATTTCTTTCTACTAACAATTAAAATATTGCCTAGGAAATTCTACTTTTGTGGCACTACCTTGGAGCACAGGCCATTCCTCTCTGCTTTCAACGTGGAGCAGAGTGGAGGTGGTCCTTGGAAGGCAAAGAAGCTCTTGCCACTGCTCTCATGTTTTTTTCTGTGACAGAGCAGCTACGTCCAGGAGAAGGGGGAATGCCACTGTACCAAGGGGACTCACTGTACAAAGGCTCACTGATCTGGGACCCTTATGAAAGAACTCGGCAATCCAAGTCTTGAATGGTGCACCTCGGGTGGCTAGACTCAGCAAATGAAAATACAGAATGGCCAGCAAAATTATAATTTCAGTTAAACAATTTATAATTTGTTGTGGAAGTATGTCCCAAATATTGCACAGGATACATTCAACTAAAAAAATATGTTTTTGTTTTTTTTAATCCGAAATTCAAATTTAGTTGGGTGTCCTTTATTTAACCTGGCAGTCCTAAGCGCTTCCCAGTTATCCTGCTGCAGCTTGGAGCACTGAGGCCTCCCATGAGCCACGTGGGTGCCCTGAGTGGATCTCTTTGCCTGTGTTGTTAGGGGTGAAAGGGAATGAACGGATCCTAAAAGAGTGAGTGGGCCTCGGAGTACAGTCACTTTCATGGCCAGGCCTTTGCTTTTGATGCATCAATTAAACGAAGGTAAAAATGAGGCTTTGACAGTGCAAATGGAAAAGGCTTTCACAGATGTAATAGGTAATGATGCAAAGACCATTAAGGGGTTAGCAGGCAGGTTTGGCGGCAGCCAGCGGCCTCATCCTCTGCCCACTCACTTCTCGTGCCTATGTATTAAGGGAAGTGGGGCAAGATGGGAGAGACTCAACTTGTAAGCATATCTCTGACAGTTTACTTTTAATACCGTTGTTTGTATTGTGGGAATGAATAGAAAAAGCAGTCATCAGTGGCAGTTTTCATACTCTGAAATGCCCCCAGATAGCCACGCTATGCAGGAAGTTTCACTTTGTAAGCTCACCAACTCCAAGTTTCATTTGTAAACCTGGGCAAGAACCCTCAAATAATAGGACATTGAACAATCGAACAATTGGTGACTAATGGGGGTCCAACTATTTTGCACAGCAATTCCTATAAACTACTGGCTCTGAGAATGCTTTCTTTGTGGATTCGTGGCAAAATTTGAGCACAGAAAATCCACATAGATATTGCTGATTATTTATGTTTTATTATCAAACTAGAGGCCCAGTGCACGGATTCATGCACTGGTTGGCATCACCCTCTCGCAACCTGGGACCGCTCAGGGAATGTCAGACTGCTGGTTTCAGCCCGATACCCGCAGGCCAGGCTGAAACCAGCAGTCCAACATCCCCCGAGAGATGTAGCAGTGCACTAAGTGGCAGGTGGCCAGGGAGGAGCCTGAGCCAGGCTGGAGCTTGGCGCTCCTAACCGCTTGCCACTGCTTGCTGGCTTCTGGCTGAGTGGCGCTCCCACTGTGGGAGCACACTGACCACCAGGGGGCAGCTCCTGTGTTGAGCGTCTGCCGCCTGGTGGTCAATGTGCATCATAGTGATCCGTCATTCCGTCTTAATGGTTGCTTAGGCTTTTATATATAGAAATGATTTTCTTCAGTAATGCTGAGAATGGGAAATATAGGTCCTATTTCCAGCCTTGCCACTCACTATATCACTGGACAAGTCATTTAATCTCAGGGTTTCACCTTCTTCCTTAAAATGCAAATAATAACATCCATACTCCACCCCCACAGAGTAAGGGAAGCTGTGATAATGGAGTCCAGTGCTTTGAGAAACATTCACTCCCGCTAGTTCATGTTAACTAACAGCACAAGTGGTTTAGAGTAATAAAGTGGAGCCTGAATCCACTCCTGTAGTCAGTTCAAGTGTTGGAGCAGCATAAAAGTGGGTGAAAATACCACCTTGGAAAAGCTTTGGTTCTGAGAGTAATATTTACTAGACCATGCACAACTCTGTCTCAGGTGTCCACTCAAGCACAAAAGACGATAAGGCATGGCTCCAGTCCACGTAAAGGTTCCAATTCATTCGGAAGAGAAAAAACAAGACATGCTCGCTGCTAAATAAAAAATGCAAGATAGTGTACAACTTAAGTGCCCAATGAATAGTAATGGCAGTAGGTTTCCATTAGAGATCACAGCAGAACACAATGAATATGGGGCCATGATTTCATAGAGTTAGTCTTCAAGATGGTTAGAGGGGGCCTTAAAGAATTAAAGAGATGGCCAAAACCGGTTTGGCTCAGTGGATAGAGCGTCGGCCTGCGGACTGAAATGTCCCAGGTTCAATTCCGGTCAAGGGCATGTACCTGGGTTGCAGGCACATCCCCAGTAGGAGATGTGCAGGAGGCAGCTGATCAATGTTTCTAACTCTATCTCTCTCCCTTTCTCTCTGTAAAAAATCAATAAAAAATATATTAAAAAAAAAAGAATTGAAGAGAAGAAGGAAGGGCTTCTAGCCAGTGGCATAAGTTAGGAAAAGTCCTTGGGTGACTTATTGAAGACAGTAAGGAGACTAGTTGGGCTGGATCAAAAATTTCTGCTAGGAATAATGCAGATAAGATTCGCACATAAAATAACACTGCATATAAAATAAGGCCGTGTAGGCCGATTGACTCAGGTAATGGGGGGTCTGGAGCACCAGGATTGGAAGTTTGGAAGTGATATGCCTATTCACAAATACAAATGAACCATGTATGTCTATATGGAGATTCACACAAAATATATATTCTCTATTTTGAACAATTGCCATCTACTCAGAATATGAAAGACTTCTCCCAGTTTTTTGAAACTGTAGCCATCATTAACAAAATCTATCACAGCTAGTGGCTCCTTCATTTACCTTTATAAGGTTCCTGGCTTCTGCAGCAATCCTTTTCCTGATCCTGTGTTCCCTATTATTGGTTTTTATGTGCTGCTCCAATTTGAAGTTCTGCTGCAGAATATTTTAGTGTCTTCCACTTCCAAGCTGTGGTTTACTGGACAGACAAAGGCCACATGATCTGTGCTGTCATCCCTTCTTCACATATGTCTCACCCAGGGAGCAATCTCCATTTCAATGCTGTCAGGTTGGCTGCATTACAGACTTTTGTTAATTCACTCCTGCTAGTTAATGTTACCTAATGGCATAAGTGATTTTGATGAATTACTAAAGAGCCCGAATCAATTCCTGTAGCAGGTCCAAGTCTTGGAACAGCAAAAAAGATTGGCACGAATACCGCCTTGGAAAAAGTTTTGGTTTTTGAAAGTGATGCTTGATAGAATGGTGTCTCACTCTGTTCACCAGTCTCCTGAAAGGCATCCTGGCCTTATGGATTTAATTTTATGCATCTTGGTCAATCAGCAGACTGTTAGATACAGTGCTGCCAAAGAAAGAAAATTCAGTGATGATTTTTAGCCATGTTGCCAACGAAAATCTTACATTGACTATGTCTAACTTCCTTTGTTGGGTCTTTGAACATGGCTGTGGAATATGGATTTAATAAAAACTGACCTATTACACAATTCTCAGTTTTAGTCCATTGGTAATGAGGAATGGGCTGGCTGTGATGATGTCAATTGTGACACAAGTGGACAAATCTTCATTAAGTAGCTTGGTGATCTTCATGAGCACAAGTTGAAGAGCCAAACTTTTTAAATAGTTGCCAAGGTCCATGAGAACAGAAGCTTGACGAACATTGAAACCAGTACTGGCCTGGTTCTCCACTTCTCTGCACTACTGTGTCAACCAACATTATGTCTATATTGCATTAAGGTCAAATTGGCCTGTGATTTTAGAAGTTGTGCTGCAGCTTTCAGATCAGAATGCCACCTAGAAATCAAGAAGAT
The DNA here is from genome assembly GCF_000327345.1 of Myotis davidii. Lineage (NCBI taxonomy): Eukaryota > Metazoa > Chordata > Mammalia > Chiroptera > Vespertilionidae > Myotis > Myotis davidii. The sequence continues at coordinate 3,355,562 of NW_006285248.1, read as the reverse complement.
GTCATGAGAAATCACGTGTCTTTGTCTCATTCTCATGCATCACAGAAAGGCTTCTGTAGACATCTCAGAAAGTCTTCCACAAATGACTTCATGGGTGAAAAGCTTTGAGAGCCGAGCACATAGTACATGTTATAGGAGCATCTGCTACCATAATAGTTATCATTTAATATAAAGTGTTTCAGTACATTTGTATGTCTTAGGGTTCAGGAACTCTATTATATTTTGTCTTGGAAGACTACTTCCTTATAATATACCAGAGGCCCAGTGCATGAAATTTGTGCACTTAGGGGGTTCCCTCAGCCCAGCCTGTGCCCTTTCGCAGTCCGGGAGCCCGTGGGGGACGTTAGGAGAGGCATCCACCTGCTGTGGAGGTAGGAGAGGCCACCGCTGCTGTGCTTGCCAGCTGTGAGCCCAACTTCTGGCTGAGTGGCGCACCCCCTGTGGGAGCGCACTGACCACCAGGGGGCAGCTCCTTGCATTGAGCATCTGCCCCCTGGTGGTCAGTGTGCTTCATAGCACCGCTTGTTCTTTGTCCAAAACGAGTGTCTCCAGTTTGATTATTGGTTATGAACATACCTGCTCTTTGATACTAAACATAATAGGAGGGTTGACCAAAGTCTTACACTCTCTGCTCTTTGCATGCTAGCACATTTGCTTCCTGACTTCATGTCACTTTGCAGGTCTTTACAATATGTATTTTGCTTTGATGGTAAGACACTTTAAGATTCTGAAATTTGTGTTTTCCTATTACCAATGAACATTTTTTTCCTTTCACTTAGCATTACTTGATGAAACTATCTCTCAAGTTCCTGTGGAAGAAACTGTTGTCTTGCATATTAGGTGCCTGATGTCCAGTCAATCCCTTTTAAAGCAACATAACATATTTTCATATTCCGGTTTCCCTTACATATAGGGGAAGGCAATGGCACATAAGAGGAAGTGGATGAGCACAGCTTCTGGAAAAGTTTTTCAATAGCTCCAGCAGCTCTTTTATTCCTTCTCTATCCTTATTCTTATCTAGAATGTAGCTGTGATGGCTGGAGCTACAGGGAGCATATTACAAGCATGAGGTGACTATGACAATGGCACTAATGAAGACACAACAGACACAATAAACGGAGCCTGGAATGCTAATGATATTGTGGAGCCTCCGAATGATCTCTGTGCAGCCTATCCCTGGACTAATTTACATGAGAGAGAAATAGACCGCTGTGTTATCTTAGGCACTCGTATCTTGCATCTTGTTTATTAAGGACCTATGATGGTTCCTACCTGACACCATGTGCCATCTTTTTGTTTATGGGGATGCTTCTGAGTGACCTTTTTCCCTTAAAGATTTTTGTCCCTGCCTGAGGATAGAAGAGCCTTAAAAAGCAGGAACTGGATTTATGTTGTTGTTCTCTTTCTTTGGTACTTAACGGCATCATATGCAACTATGATGCTGCTAATAAGTTATCTCTGTTGCTGTTAAAACAATTTGAGGTCTTAAAGATTGGAGTTTCCTGATCAGAGACTGGTTATATATTGGTATTTATACATGTATATACATATACATATATAAATGCTGTTCTCAAATCTCTAACATTGGCCTTTTCACCTCTGTGTTTCTTTAAAACATTGCTGTTAGCCAGAAAAATAGCCTTGGAAATAGACATAAAAGGAAAATTAATTAGGAAAGAGAATATCAAGTTGCCAAACTTGTTTTAAGGATTCACTTATTTTGAGTGATTAAACTCATCCATTCCCTTTGAACTTAAAGCTATATCTAAGCATGAAAGGACTAATGATTTCTCACAAGCTCTGAATATACCCTTTATTCAATTCACACGTCTAAAACAGTAGTCAGAGGGATAGATATATAAAGATTTTTGCTAAATGGACCACCATATGGAAGAACCTTGTCTGATTGGTCAGTCAATCCAGTTCTTTGGCAACTGGTTTAAGAATAGTTTTTTCAATAAAATAGAAACATACCTCACCTACTAGAAAATTTGTAAATACCAATTTAATAGTACAATAGTAGGAATGGATTCTCATATATTATAAGTATTAACTGCCTTAGAATTTATCTAAAGCTTACCAGTAATCAAGTTGGCCTCACTAATGTTTCAGTTCTCTTTGCTTGGTTTTGAGTAAACCCAGAAATAAGTACTGTTTCCTCCTAGAACATATTTTTCTTCTTGGGTTCCCCAGTGAAGAGAGAAAACAAGGATTAAGGCAAGGGCAGATTAAAATGTCACCTTGTTATTGATAAGGTCTAGGTTGGAGAATAGGTCTTTAATACTGAACCCCAGAATTAAACTGATCAATCCAGCTAGGCACAGACACAACTCCACAACCAGAGGCTGCCCCATATGGTGACTGGTCCCTTTCTACAAGGAGTCCTGGTCATGTATACTTAGAGCATGAAAAATCAGAGCAGAGACTGTGTTTTCTGCATCTGGCTCCTAAGGAGAAAGGCGGGGGTGGGGGAGGG
>NW_006285248.1:3350997-3352989 GCF_000327345.1 Myotis davidii | reverse complement strand
TGCTGGTGAAGATCAGGTTCTGCAAGTCCAGCTCTTTTTCTTAAATTCATCAATCTGATTAGTCTTTTACCTTCACTGACAAGCAGAGAGTAGTAGCTGGGAGACAAGAAGGTAGGAATATAGGGAAAATGTCTTCTTGTGGCAGCCAGAGGAGTGGGGAATAAACAGCCCCTCCAACCCCACCTCCCACACAACACCCTTCCTTATTTCCAAACCAGCATCCCTCATATGGCTGGTGAAAGTAGTTTCCATTTGAAGTTTCTAGTGATTTCAGGTTTCATAGTCATCGATGGGATGACAATGCTTGGTTCACAATCTTCAAAGCTTTTTAACAACTTATAACTGAAGATTAGCTTGAGACATTTCCTAAAAAGGTGTGAGTCATCCCCAAAGGAACAAGGAGTGGATTCATCAGGAGGCTTGTCTGAATCAATGGGGAGGAAATCCAAGTGCTCTGAGGCATCAGCCACACTGGAGACTACAATTGATGTCACCGGTGCGTCTACTGCTGGAGGAGAAGGGGCCAGACTCACATTGCTAAATGCAAGGACTTCCCTGTTCCCGCTGCCCTGGAAAGATCAGGCAAGCCAGGAGAGTGATGCTGGAGCTGGAGACCAAGCTGACCTCACTGGTTAAGAGATATGTCAATATTGGACTGAAGCTTCACTGCTGCCCAGTTGTCCAAATTCAACACACAGATGTCTGCTGTATTTCTCAAATGACTAGGTAACTAAATCCACACTTGTAATTAAACATATTGTTATAGATACACTGACTTTACCATCCTTATGGTGTTGAACTTGGAGAAACAAGCACCCAGTGCATTTCTGTTCTTTTTTAAAAAATACCAAGCCATGTGTTTTGATCTACATAAGTTATCAAGAAGATCTTAACTTTCTAGCCTTTTGAATGAAATCTGCCTAACTCCGTGCTTTCAGCACTTCTGTGCACTCCATCACAGAGATTTCTTGGTATATGGTTTTTGATCTTATCTGAATTGCTGCTCCTCAACGACAACTCTCCATTTAAAATCACTTTTCTAAGAGTGATCTACATTTTGGGCATATGAGTATATTTGTAGAACTAGTAGTTGTGGTAACAAGACTAAGTTTACATGTCTGTCCACATCAGCACCATGTACTCAAGATGGATTTCAGCTGCCAAAAAGGTCACTCCAAACTGCTTGCACAAACCTGTCTTTATGCCCCTGTTTATTATGCTCCGTGTAGTAGATGTCTTAGGCACTGAAACAGCACAGCCATATATCAACAGCTCTCTGGTGGTTCCGAATGGTCTAAACAAGAGCAAGGGTGCGCTGAACCTCCCATGTAAACTTTATACAACAGATTCAGCAGAACTGTAATTATTTACAAAATGATGGCATGAGAAATCTCTGGATTTATATCTTACGTTAAAGTAACTTAGATGGTGTCCACATAATTCTTGAAGTCCTGGTAGGTTTGCAACTTAATTTGTTTTATTTTGGTTGCACTTGATACAGCTCTAAGGCAATTTTCATTGAAATTTCATAAAGAAAACAACTAAGAGTGAACAGGTTTCTGAAATTTACGTGGCCACGTAGCCTTGTGTGGACATGGTACCATAGCAACTTGAACTTATTCTTGCGTGGGCACAAAGTATTGTGCATTGGGTGTAAAATGTTAGATCCATTGTTTTTTCATTTTTAAAAAATAACTAACACAAAATCATTGAGAAAAAATATAGCATTTCAGAGGAATATCTGTAGACAGTAGGCTAACTAAATCAGGTGGAATTTAAAACTTTATATCTCCCTCCCTTTTTTCCCAATTTGTTTCATGCCCATAGTAGTGAATCTAAGCACAAAGCTCCCTTTGAGGTCAAGGGGACTCCCTGTTTGTACTGACGTCATGGGGTGGAGATGAAAAAAAGAAATGAAGTTTCTGAGAACATGGAAAAAAACCAGTTTCAATGATGATTACAGTCCCAAAGTTAAAGTGATACAATGACATC
>NW_006285248.1:3348741-3350887 GCF_000327345.1 Myotis davidii | reverse complement strand
ATATAGAGAGAGAGAGAGAGAGAGAGAGAGAGAGAGAGTTGCTTACATACCAATTTGTAAACTACATTGCTAAGAATCTCATTAAGATTGTTTTGTCACGTATTCAATACTCAGTTTGGAGGGAGAATTTGTTCTCCCTCCAAACTGAGGCTTATCACCACTGAGGACTTGAAAGGGGGAAAAAATCTACCTCTAAAACGGCATATTTACAAAATTAATGTAAGTCAATTATTTCTTTTACTCCTGAGAAGTTAAAATTTCTGCCAAAAAAAGATAATGTAATCTCTGGAATCCTTCACTCACATACCAAAATTACTTTGGGTATGTTCTATGGAGATATTTCAGTGGGTGGTTAGCCATAAGAGCATGAATAATCTGCTATGAAATGCTATCTTATTACTGTCAACATACTTTTCAAGCTTTAACTAAATATTGCTCCTAACCCTACTGTAGGAAAGAAAAAGATTGTTATCATACCGTCTTCTCGCAGCAGCAGAATTGAAAGAGGAGCAGTTAACTAGTTAAGTGTTTTACTCTCAGCAAGAGAAAGCATCAGGGTTAGAAATAAGATTAGACTCCAGTGTGAAGCCTTGTTCAGCAACCAGGCCCAGAACCAACAAAAACCTCAGTGGAAACAATGTCAGATTTTTTAAAGCTGGACTCGAGGAAGGAAGGGGAGCTCTCATTTGCCCAAGGATCTATCAATTAAGTACCAGGCCCATGGTACACATATATTATATACCATGATATATAATGGTACATAAACTTTCATTTTTTTTTTAAGTGGAGACGCTGTCTTAAGAGATAAATTCATGTCTTGCCCATGGATTTAGGAGGATGAAGGAAAGACTCCGGACAATTGCCATTATTCTCCCAAATCATTAACTGGGGATAAATTGGTTCAGCTCTTTCAGGGAACACTCATTTTTTTAGACACGGAAGAAGTCATTATTTATAGTGTACCATAGCACCATGTTGAAAACACCACCTACTACTGGGAAGTGCTTTTACAAAATTAGACGTGTGTTTAATCTCCTCCGGTGGCACATAAAAATTTGATCAATCAATCCTGAAAAATCGCTGAACACAATTTGTTCTTTTAAAAGTAAATTAGCTAATAAGTAATTTCTCTATCTAGCAATGAGCTTTTCTCTGGGAAAATATGAAGCCAAAGCCAGAACAAGAAATTAGGGGACGGAAATATGTAGAGCTGGGAAACTTGAGGTTTGTTTTACCAAAAATAGATGCATTTTTGAGAACTTTGGAACTCACATTATAGTTCTGTGCTTCATTTTTTTTAAATACAAAGTGGGAATGATAATGGTAGAGTTTAATTGGAAAGACTAGAAAAAAAGCAGTAAAATAGGTGTTTATATTCTATAGACCAATTATTCTCAGAATCTTTGACATTGTCACATTTTATCATTCTTTTTACATGAACTATCATGTGTTGTAAAATTTTACTCGATATAAATTTATTTTGAAGATTAGAGTGATATGTAATGGTACATAAACTTTCATGTTTGTTTGTTTTTTAAAGTGGAGACGCTGTCTTAAGAGATAAGTTCATGTCTTGTCTTGAAGTTATTAAAGACCCCCCTAAATTTAGTCTAAACAGGTGTCAGGAAAACAGGTTGGTCTTCCCTACTTGGCATAAACTTTATTTTATTGCCTTTTAAAGTGAAGTTCATAAATAATGGAAAATGAAAATAGGTTTGTTTTATATGTATCAAAATAACACAAATAAAATAGGACAATCAGAATTGAACTCTTAAAAAGATGTAAACCAGTGTGCATCTGCTAGAAGCAATCATTGCCTTTCAGGTACAAGATAGGCATTAAGTTGCTCTAGAGATTTCAAAATCTGTCGAACCAACAAAAACCTCAGTGGAAACAATGTCAGATTTTTTAAAGCTGGACTCGAGGAAGGAAGGGGAGCTCTCATTTGTCCAAGGATCTATCAATTATCCAGTCTAAGGGGGTGAACAAAGCTATGAAAAAATAAAAAATAATAATTGAGGACATCGTTTCTTAAAGAGCATTAACTCTAATCCTTTCTGTGCTCCATCATGCTTCTCCATCTCTCCCCTCAACTCCTTCTAGCAGATTGGGGGCTGAGGTTCACTTGCATCAGAGCATTAGGAAA
>NW_006285248.1:3332015-3348722 GCF_000327345.1 Myotis davidii | reverse complement strand
TGAAAAGTGGAAGAAAAAGGTTGCTGATTTTCCTGGCTTTGACTTCCCCCAAACAAATCAACTGAACTATTTACTGTAGGAGCTTCTTAGGCATGACAAACATTAGGCAAGAAATACTCTCTCAAGGCTAAGGTCGTTGTTACTGTTGTTTCCCTGAAATTTCCCCTGAGCCAGAGGGAGAACACTGGAGAAGAAATTACATGGGATTCAAAACCTGCTTCTTGGCACAGTGGGAGCAAGATCTGAAGGTTGAGGTGGATAGAAATGTGGGACCTCTCCACAGAGGCCTGCCATGAGGCCCCTTCGCTGGGCTGTCATCTCCTAGCACCTTGATAGGAGCAAGAACCATCCATCACCAATAGGTGAGAACTTTGGAGCTCCGCAGGCAGCAGCTGGACTAGATTGCCCTCCTGGAATGCCTCTAGACCTTCCTTGGCTATTTGACTTTTCTTTGTGTATTCCTACCTTCAAGCTACTCAAAAGCCCACTCCAAAGGCCCAGGTATTACCTGGACCCCTGTGATACTGCAATAAACCGGGGAGATGTCACCTATGTACACAGTGAGGCTAAATAATAAAACACTGTGATACCTTCCATCATGGCTGAGACACACCTGCTACAGTCACTCATTTTTGAAGGAATTTAATTTCAGCCCTGGCTGGTTTGGCTCAGTGGATAGAGCGTTGGCCTGTGGACGGAAGGGTCCTAGGTTCATCCAGTCAAGGGCACATGCCCGGGTTGTGGGCTCCATCCCAGTGTGGGGCATGCAGGAGGCAGCCAATCAGTAATTCTCTCTCATCATTGATATTTCTCTCTCTCTCTCCCTCTCCCTCTCCCTTTCTCTCTGAAATCAATAAAATATATTTTAAAAAAATAAAGACATTTCATTTCATTTGTGAGTTCTTGTACAAGTGCATTTGATAATCAATTCACTTCAAACTAAGTAGCAGGCATGAACTCACAATGAAGAGAGATCTCGGCAAAGGCAGCGAGCTGCTGAGATTGTTCACTTGCTCACTCTGTTCAGCTCCTCCCAGAAAAGATCACTTCTCTCAGAACCGCCCTGAAAGGCGAGACATGGTTAGGCATTCTGGTTTCACAGGTCATTGCTGCCAACTACTTGCCATAGAAATGTATAAAATCTGTCCAAACCCCCAAACAAGATTTGCTGACTGTCACTCAAACCTGAATCATCCAGAAGGGACTTCGTGTTGAAGTTGAAATCTGGAACAGGACTAAACACATTTGAGGGGGAAAGGTCCACATTTTAAGTTCTGTGATACCAGGATTCCCTGCCTGCAGGTGCATCTGAGCAGGCCCTCAGTTAGGATTTGCCTAGTCATCGAGGACTATTTTAATTCACCCCAGTGATGGTGCCAGTCTTGCAGGCTCCTCTGCACGGTCTCTTTCTGTGACCCACACATGCCCTGGTTAATCAGACCCAATGGCTTAACTTGACTGTGCTCTACCCATAAATATTTCTATTTTTCCTCTCTGTGTTATTCTGATTAATTAAAATAGTTTGATTGGAAATGAGCATGACGGAGATAGTTTTTTTGAACATCCAATGCACTCTTCTACTAATCTCAACCTCATGACCCCTGACATTATTCTTGCCAGCATCACTCCTCCCCCTACCACTGCCACTGCCCTGTGCCCATGTTGGCCTGTTTAAAACTGGTGCTTCTCTGATGTAAACATGCTGTGGTATGGTGGACAGTGTAGTATCAAACAGTATATAGAGTTTAAAGGTTAATATTTTTTAAAAAATGTGAACCCGAGTGATGATAACGTTGCACTGGAGAGTTTAACGTGCTACGGTCGTCAGTGTCCGCCGCGCTGTTCACTCCAGTGATGCAAACATTTCTTTGCAAGTATTTACTGAGATATTGTAAATTACTTAACTCCAGCAGTGTACTTTCTCTCCCTTAATCTTGATCTGATCCCTGAGGGGCTATTTATTACAGATATATACAACTTGTCATTAGAAGTGAAGCTAATGTAATATGACACAAGTAGCACACATTGTTTAAATGTGTTCCAGAAAGTTAGCAAATCTAGTTCGGAGAATACTTACATGCTCTTCTGCCTGAAAAGCAGCAAGAAAGGAGCGAGGGGGTGGGGTGGGGCAGCATGTTAAACACTGCTCACTGTAGGTGGCCAATTAATACCCTGTATCCAAGCTGGAACAAATCCTTCCACTATATACATAAAGCATATAATCTCTTATCTGCTTAGGCATTATCAAATAGTTGAGCAAATCCTAGTAACTTCAAACACAGGTTTAATGGAATGCAGCGCTAAAACATGCAAAGTCAAGAATCAAGTTTTTAAGAACATAATCTGTTTTAGAAGGTTTCAAGAGAACTACTTTGCAATGCCATTATAATCTCATCCCATGAGGAAAGATGTCTGATTTGGCAAAACAACATTACATGTGTTAAAGCACAAAGCACAACTTTGCTTTCCCCAAATCGGGGTCATAAGCAAGAAAACCATTTTTGTTTCTTAGAAGTTGAAAGAATATACAGCTATTGGTCCAGTTCTCAAGCTTCGGTCACCAGATAATATTAATTTGAGAGGAAATTCTAATAGATGGCCCTATGACATCAGTGGTATGATCCAGCTGGGACATGAGACAGTATTTTTTTAAACACATTTTTATTGATTTCAGAGAGAGGAAGGGAGAGGGGGAGAGATATAGAAACATCAATGATGAGAGAGATTCTTTCATTGGATGCCTCCTGCACACCCCTTATTAGGGATCAAGCCCGCAATCCGGGCATGTGCCCTGACTGAGAATTGAACTGTGACCTCTTGGTTCATAGGTCAATGCTCAACCACTGAACCACACTCTCTGAGCACATGTGCCAGTATTATTTCAACATTCTGTTTCATATCACACCATATTGTTTAAAGTAATTCAATTCATTATATCACACGCATGAAAAAAAAGTCCAAAACACCATCATAGCCAATAACGCAACTCTGACAAAATTTCAGTTTCACTCATTTGTACATTTACTTTAAAATAAATCCATTTCTCCCCCAGTTATATATGCTCCTTTTCCCCTGGACAACTGGAATATATTTTGTGTCCTTTCATCTCTTCCATCTTCATTTGGGATTCTGCTCAAGCATTCAGGGTGGTTTAGATGAAAGATCAGAAAATAGGTAAAGTGAGAGAAATCTCCCTTTCAGAGTGAGGCAAACACAGCGTGAAGCCAGGGAGAACAGCAGAGAGACAGGGAGAAGAATGCACAACTGCATGTAGAAAACTGATCTTCCCATGAACTTGAAAGCAAAAGCTGAGCGCTGTCCTTGACTTATAAGTGTAACATTTTACGCCTTTTATATAAACCAAATATATAGGGCCAAGAGAAAGTTCCTAGCTAAAAGCAGGAAGAAAAAAAAAAAGAGAGGGAGAACCATCTTATATTTTTAAGAGACGGATTTCTCGGTAGGTTTTGCCTAGCTTATGGAATCTAGTGCTTGTGGGTGATGCAAGATAACACTTTCTTGTAATTTTATATAGTAAGCAAAGATTTAGAATATTTACAGACCACCCTGAGTAAGAACGTCACTGGATTCTAAGAGCATGCTCATACCAGAACATTCATCTTTGGTGGTGGTGGTGGTGGGGGGGTGGGGGCGGTGTGGAGAAAAAAGTGTCCACTGGCCCTCAGGCCATATATGGCTGCAGGGGAAGGTATGCCTTTGACCTCCCAGTGCCTGCAGGATTAGAGCACAAACTCATTACAGCCGACTGAAGGATTTTCTTTCTTTCATTTGTTATAAGGACTAACTTTTTATCAGATCTGGCCAGCGACTAGACTAAAACACTAAGGTTCCCTGCATTCTAATCTTTGACAAAAAGAGATCGTAAAGATATTTGTTTTGCTTCGAGTGACAGTCTGCTGGGGTGAGAGGCCATGATTCCCTGAAACAAAGTTTTTCAATCCTGTGCACACCAGCACACTGCATTGCCGTGGTCTCCGGGTGCTGCTGGCTTGCTCTCTGCTCGTGGGCTGTCATAGAAAGGAGTCTGTGTAGCACATTTTGGACCGTACACAGCCAGACTGGTGTAAGTTTCTTTTTCTGATTTATGAGTAGGTCTTGAAACAGTCAGAATTTCGCCTATTAAAATTGATATAGGAACGTTCCAAACTTTCAGTCAAGAAGAATTCCTTTCATTTTTATTCTATACAATGTAATTGTAATGAATTACAGTATTCCACTATTTATATTCTCCACAGCCACTTTCACAGAAGTTCCCTGTCATCCTGCATTAGTTAACAGATGCTACAACGTCTGATCTTAAGGATTTCGTGGCCCCTGCGTATTTTTCCCATTACTCAGGCAGCTAGATCTGCCCCCATTAGTTATTTCCTCCATGGGAATAAAGGCACTGTTGCATAAGCATTAACTCTTTGGTAGTTTCACGTGCTGAAGCGTGATGCAGCAGTAAACAAAACAAATGCCACATTTGTCTGAAAGTACGCTCATTTCTACTTACATACAAAGTTAATGGTCATTCAGTTCTTCAGTTAGCTTTTTATGAAATAAGAATATTTTAAAAATAACTATTCACAGTAATGACTTTTAAAAAAAATTTTTTTTTTTTATCAAGCAACTGTTTTCAGCAAAAGATGCCGGACAATTTACGCAGCCTTATTTTCTATCAGGAGGGGCATATAACTAACAAGACTGTATGTTTACCTGCAGGTCTTAATCTACCTGGGGTGTAGAGGCTTCTAAACATTTAATCTTAGGGTGTCAGTTCAATTTGTTTTTAAGTGAAGAAAATGACCTTGGTTTTCTTCCTCCATGGATTCCTGAAGTAGGTAATATGTCTTCAGTCTAACAACATTACTGGCCAGAAAACATGGCTTTGTGCAAAAGTCTCCTTACCATGAAGTGCTGCAACCATTATAATTCATAGTCTGGTTTATTTTAACGGAGTGCCGGGGGGGTTTAGATTCGATGGTAATTTACAACTTGTAGGTATTTGTTACAGTAAATGGGTATTTATTTTAAGGATAGGCAAATATGACTTGCCACCTCAAATTCAGGAGATTGGCATTTCCAAACCAAGACTGGGTTCCTTGACCATGGTTGAAAAAAGTGGGTGCTGTTTTATTTACATATTTGACCATATGGTTTGATTAAAAGGTCAATAGGCTGCACTTTTTAGTTTGTGAACATTAATCCATTAATTGATTCAAGAATATTTTTACTTGCCCTTGCACTGGAATTCCAGAGGTTTCTAAGGATCACTTCTTGCTCCAAGGAGATCTGGAATTCTTGCTGAAAACATGCTTCTACCACTTACAGGTTCTCTTTACCGGGTGTGCCCATGAGCAAAATTATCCGTATGGACACAAAAAGTCAGATCCCAGGACATCCATCCTTCAGAAGTGAGTCACTCTTACCTTCTGGCACCTGGTTTTGCAGGGCGAGGATGGCAGCAAAAACAAAGGTCAGGAGCAAAACTGGACTGAACTCAGTCCTCCCCATTCCTGGCTCTCAGCTGGGAGCTCTCACATTTTAGGGTCTTTCTGAGGATTTGCAAAGATATTCTTTGCATCTCAGGTGGTGGGAAAAAATCCACAATCTTCTATTGCAAAGCTTTGTGATTACACAAGATTTGTTTCCCAGAATTGTTCCCAAAGAACCAGGTAGAGCAAACAAGACAATAATCCTGAAGCTATTCAAATTTTGAAAATTTAAAGAACTCTTTGGATTGCATATTTCAGGTTAAAGTTTCTAACTTTCAAAAATCTCATGGAGAAAGATATGGCATATTCAAAATCCGGGACTTTCAAACAATGAGTGAGGGCCTCAGTAGGAGGTGAGGCTAGAGTGGAGGTGGGAGAGGGGCTAGGAGAGAAAACTCCGCCCCTTCGACTGAACACATGACTGTCCTTTTGTCTGCTGCATATATACATTGGAGGTTATCATAAGACTTCATTTGACAGAGGACCCTTCTATTTGAAGAAAGAAATGCTAAAAAACATGTATTCTAGATTACTGTGTTACCAGAGGAATTACAGAAATCTGGAATAGCTATTTTTAGCAATAAGATTCTTTTTCCCCAAAATCAAAAATTAAAAAGACTATAAGCATTTTCTTGAAATTTGAATAAACTTTCAGTATTCATCATGGGAATGTGAATCAGTTATTTCTCTACAGAAAAAGCTAAGAAATAAGCACTGTAGCAAGAATTTTATTATAAAACAACTAAGGAGAGAAGTGTGTTAACATATTCTTTGGGTTATAAATGCAGCATAATACACTTTTATTGTGGAAAGATTTGGATACACAGAGAAGTATCCAAAGTACTGTAATATCAAGTTATCAGTAAGTTCATTATTTGTTTGTCTGTGGGTATGTGGATGTAGGAACATAATTGATATCATGAATGCACTTCTTTGGCCTGGGGATTCAAGTTAATATTGTCTTGTACAGTTACTAATGCTTTAAAAAAATCTTTACTTAAGGAGGAAATAGAAAATGTAAAATTGAAGCAAATTGCCATTGGTCTAAAATTTTAAGAACTATTAAACAGGGACCAACGCTCTTTACAAATGCCTAAGAATTTGGACAATCCCATTTGGACAATCCCAGGTAGCTAGGTGGTCTTTGCCTTGAAGCTAATGATTTCTTGGATGCCCTTGGCCTCTGGATATTTAATCTAGTCTATTTGAGGCATATCATCCCAGTTGGTTTACCCCCACTTTCCTAATTTCTTTTTCCGTTATCTCATAAAGCAAGTAGTTATCAAAAAAATAAAAGGCAATTTCTACTGTGAGAAGAAAAGCCAAATAATAAGTTAGAAAATAATTGCCTTAATGAAATGCTAAGCCTAAATTAGACTTCCTGATGTAAACTAAAATAAAATGTTCAAAACTTGTGATAAATTAATGACTTATTGGACATATTATGTAAGAGTTTATCTAGTCTGTGTGTGAGCTAAAAAAACAAAAAAGGGGCATGATTTCCCAGTCAGAGGCTAGAGAAAATGAGTTCACATAATGCTGATTGTGGAGGTCTACGAGGATCTTCTCCAAATATATTTTAGATTAAGTACCATAGAACTGCTAGTTCACAGTACTGCAAGTATTTAAACACATTGGAATAGGAAACAATCTGTCTATCACAATACAGAACAAATTTAAGGAATTAAAAATAGCCCGTTGGTACTCATAATCTCATAGGTTAAAATATTTCTTCTCCAACCCAAGTGTCCATCAATAAACAAATGGATAAAGAAAGCTGTGGTACGCATATACAATGGAATATTACTCGGCCATAAAAAAGAATGAAATCTTACCATTTGCGATAGCATGGATGGACCTAGAGGGTATTATGCTAATTGAAATAAGTCAGAGAAAAACAAGTACCATAAGATTTCACTTATATGTGGAATGTTAAGAACAAAATAAACACACAAGTAAAATAGAAACAGACTCATAGATACAGAGAAAAGACCAATGGTTGCCACATGGCCCATAAAAAAGAATGAAATCTTACCATTTGCGATAGCATGGATGGACCTAGAGGGTATTATGCTAATTGAAATAAGTCAGAGAAAAACAAGTACCATAAGATTTCACTTATATGTGGAATGTTAAGAACAAAATAAACACACAAGTAAAATAGAAACAGACTCATAGATACCGAGAAAAGACCAATGGTTGCCACATGGTAGGGGGATTAGGAGGTTGGGTGGAAAAGATGACGGGATTAAGAAGTACAGATTAGTAGCTACAAAATAGTCACAGGGATGCAAAGTACAGCATAGGGAATATAGTTGACTAGAGGCCCAGTGCACGAAATTCATGCATGGGTGGGGTCCCCAGGGGGGTTGGGGGCAGGCCAGGATGCCATCAGCCCTCTGACGGGCATTGGGATGCCCTTGCTGGCCCAGGATCTGGATCTGTCCTGCTGACGTTCATGCCGATTGTCAGGAGCCATCTGGCAGCTGCTTTTATATTCTTTCTTCCTTACTTAGCATCTAGGGAGGGGAAGTGGCCGTGGTGCCCGAGGCTGACTTCCAGGAGGCTGGTAGCACTGTTGGGATCGTACTGGTGGCTCTGGTCAGTCTGTGCCTGGCCCGTTCTCTGGAGATTGGACATGCAGAACTACTGAGGGAGTGGCTGCTGCTGGGCCAGTGGGCCATTGGGATGGGTCTGTCAGCTGAGTGGCGCTCCCACTGTGGGAGCTCAGTGACCACCAGGGGCCAGCTCCTGCATTGAGTGTCTGCCCCCTGGTGGTCAGTGTGTGTCATAGCAACCGGTTGTTCCAGTCATTCCTGTCATTAGGTAGCTTAGGCTTTTCTGTATATAGACAATATTGTAATAACTTGTATGGTGCCAGGTGGGTATTGGAAATATCAAGGGGAATACTTTGTAAAGTATCTGATTGGCTAACCACTATGCTATATACCTGAAACCAACACAAAATAATGTTGAATGTAAACTGAAATTGAAAAATAAATTAAAAAAATATTTCTTCTCTAGCTTCTTTGAGCTAGGGCTCATTCTGTCTCTTTTTTCTGCCTCTTCTCTCTGTAGCTTTTCCCTTAACTATATTATTCCCCACCCTGACCACGAAACCAAGTTAGCACAGTTAACTCTTAATTATCATATTAGTTTAGTTTTAGATTTCATGTCCTCCCTAACCAACACCCCCCCCCCACCCCAATGCTGGGTTGCTTGCCCTCCCATTTACTCAGAAAGCAGCCTGTAACTCTATTCTCATAACAATGCATTAAAATCACCTTTTACGTGTCTCTTCCCCACAGTACTGTAATAAGTTCCGGTCATTGATTAGGTGCTCAACAATATTTATTAAATAAGTGAATAAACAAGGAAGAATAAATAAATAGAATCAAATAAATGAATAGGAAGTCTCAGCTAAATGGGACGTTGCCATTATAATGACAGCATGTCACTTTTGCCAATTCCTTTTGTACAATAGCCTAGGACATTCAACTCCACATGACCAGGTGAATTCCACTTGGTTAGCTGTAACCATTAAAACATCACCTGCTGTCAAACATACCTTTCACTCTCTGTGTGTTATTTAAGAGAGTGAAGGCCCTTGGCC
The DNA here is from genome assembly GCF_000327345.1 of Myotis davidii. Lineage (NCBI taxonomy): Eukaryota > Metazoa > Chordata > Mammalia > Chiroptera > Vespertilionidae > Myotis > Myotis davidii. The sequence continues at coordinate 3,339,611 of NW_006285248.1, read as the reverse complement.
TAGCATTTCTTTTGGAAAAATGATCATTAAGGGTTAATGACCCAATGCCTTGCTTTAGACCAAAAACTAAAACTATGTCTAATCGGTCATTAGTCTCCCCCTACATGGCCCGAAACTCCATGATTATTGCTTAATTTAAGCACAAACTACAGTGCAGGCGGAACATTGCTTATCTCTGTCCTTTACACATAATGAGCACGGGTTTCAGTGAATTTAATCAGTTGTTTACATATGAGTTGGTTCTTGGCAATAACAGAAATTGTTTCCTTGGTTTTAAAAAATGTAAACATAGTATTCTAAGAAGTCAAATCATATTGTTTATTTCTTCCATGATCAACATCATTATAGTTGATTGAATATTTTTTAAGTTACAAATTGGATAAAATTTTATTCCAATGTTGGGCCATGTTAGTCTCTACTCACCTTTTCTCGCTTAGCATAAATCTCATTAGTTTCTTGAAATATATAATAGCCATTGTCTAATGACAGTGTGACCCGTGCTTCTTCAGGCAGTTTGCTATTGTACGATTTTAGAAATACCTGAGATTTCTTAAATTAGTAACAGAAAATGTATCGTGGAGTTTTCCAAAGTTTGGCTTTACAAACATCTACGGCAGCACAAAACTTTGTTGTACTTCTTCAGTCTACTTGATAATTTCCTGATTAGGCTATCCCATGCTTGGAGGAACCAAAGGAAAATTCTGAAGCCTGCCAGAAGCAAATAGATTGTGTATTTCTTTCAAAATTCTATTTTTTTCAATAGCTTGGTTTTTTCCTGATAAAATAAACGATTTAGACTAACAAGCCACTCATTGATCTTTGACCTTTTCAGCCACATCAAAAGCATCTTAAAAGCCAATTAGTGGAAATGAAGAGAAAAGGTCATTTTATTACAGCACTCAACGTTGGAACCATAATATTTTACATAGATTCAAATTATCACATGGCTTTCATTAGAAAAATAGAAAGAAATACTTCAATCCTAAAGCAGGTAGATATTTTGCATGCACACATGATTTTACTCTTTCTCCTACTGGATATAGTAGTTTCCTCATACAGCCAACACACAGTCTCTGGTAAGCACTCTCTTGATTATCTCTTTGATGTACAACAGGGATAACACTGATAAATGATGTCTATTGATAATCCCCAAACCTCATTTTAGTCACTGGTTTTAATTGCTTTCTCAAAACAGCCCTTTACCAGACTATTTCAGGAGTAATGGATGCAAGATTAAATACTGGCTTTTTTTCTCTTTCCCCCTTTTCTTCTCTGATAATGTTGATTTTAGGCAGGATAACAGAGAAAAGGGAGAAAATCAAGGACTTGGTTGGCTGTAGAACTCAAGATAAGCCCTCAGAAATTAAAACAATTATGTTATTAAAGTGATTATTCAATATATTTGTAATTACATTTCTAAAAATCTGGTGTTACAAGTAACAGCCATTCATTAATTTTTCAGATTTAAACTTGAGGATTTGTAATTCACAAGGCCTTGGGCCAGATATACTTTGGAATACATAATAGTAGAAAAGGAATGGCTATTGTCTTCAGAAAATTATAGTCTACCAAAGGATGTCACAATTTGGTAAATCCCTCGATATATTGTGCTGGGGTATAATGTCTTTCTGCTAGTTTAATAAGAAGAGGTAGAAATCATTTTGATTTTGATAGCTGGCATTTTTCTATGGTGCAGAGAACCAATTTACCTTACTTTTAAAATGAGAGTATCTGATTTTTCTCCAAGTAGGGCATTATCTTTACATATATGGCAGAAAAGTAAACAAGTATACAAAAACAAACAAACCCTGGAACAAAAACCTAAATATATCCTAAAATGAAGCATAACGCCATAATGCCATAATCTAAAAAATATGTGGAACTGGTAGAATACAGTCTCCAAGGTCACTTGTAACATACAAGTATCAGGTATTGAAAAAGTGTATTAGACTTTGATTTTCTGAGCAGGAATTTCCAGTCTTTTCCTGAATGCTTTTCCTTTAAAGTACAAGCAGACCACATTCATCAAAACCAGATGCTAATGTCCCTCTGCTCAGTTTCAGTTATCAATATCAAGTTTGAAAGATACAAAACATTTTCGTAAAAAATTGACTATGCCTGTGATCAGGGCATATTCACCAGAGTTGACATGAGCCAAGGTCCATAATGCTTTTGAAACAAAACAAAACAAAACAAAAACAAGGTCATTCAGACTGTGTTTTTCTCTTCAATTTTGCAGCACACACACACACACACTCACACACACACACACACATTTTTGTTAAGATCTGCTAAATATTAGGTCAGGAGAAAGTTAAGCTTCCTGATTTGGTCCCTTTGAAAACTGCTGACATAATGATCTGCCCTTCAAACTCTTGGTTGGCTCTGTTGGTCATAGGGTGCCCATATGATGGAGTATGCAGTCATCAGTCAACCGGTGTTGCCACTCCTACAGTCGGGAGTAGATGGGGTAAACCACAAACTACAACTTCACAGCTAGTACCAATGTGTTGGTAGAGATGGGACCATATTGTACACTTACATCTTTAAGAGAATAATGTAGTCCTTGAAGTCCTTCAATGCCGTTCCTTCGGTCATCCAAAATTCTAATGGTATACATTTTCTCCAGCTGTATTTGAGCATGCTACATAAAAATCTTTCTTTTCTTCTTTGAAAATAATACTAATGGCAGTGATATTGCATACAAAATTTTATAGTTTTTAAATGCATTTGCATACTTGTTTTAGTTTAGTAAAAGAAAGTTTACTGCAGCTACAGAAATTCAAAGAGACAAATACTTAAATTTTAAAAAGTTACTAATCCACATATTGGCATAGCATTGATAAAAAAATACCAACTAGATGTTAATATTCTGATATAATATAGGAGATCACATAGCATAATTGAATATCACATCTATATTAAATGTGATCTAAACATTATTTGGAATTTTAATCATAGGAAGATAGGTAACTGCTATGCTAGGCACTAAATGTGTAATGGTAAATGAAACAATCAGGAACTCTGCCTTCATAGAGTTTACAGTACATATTGGTCACTGGCATAGTCTAAACACACATATAAATAAATGAACAATCAAGAACAAATAAATAAATAAAATGGTAATATGTGCAATGGAGGAAATGAAGAGGGCATAGTAGGACTTATTTAATTTTGTAAGTCATGGGTGATATGGCAGTGAATTACATGTGTAACTTGACTGGGCCACAGGGTGCCTAGATATTTGGTCAAACATTATTCTGGGTGTGTTTGTGAGGGTGTTTATGGATGAGATTAACATTTGAATGGGTAAACTTAACTAATAAAGCAGATAGCTCTCCTCAATGTGGGTGGACTTTATTCAATTCTTGAAGGCTGGATAAAACAAAAAGTAACAGAAGACTTTTCCTGCCTGACTAGCTTTGAGCTGAGACATCAGTTTTTTCCTGCCTTCTGACTCAAACAGAATCATTGGCTTTTCCCGGATCGCAAGCCTGCTGACATTCACACTGCAACTGCCCTCTTCGCTCTCCTGGGTTTCCAGCTTGCCAACTGCAGATCTTGGACTCAGCAGTCTCCACAATCACATGAGCCATTCTTTATAACATACCTCTATCTGACTATCTATCTATCAATCTATCATCTATCTATTGATCATCTATTATCCATATTTATGAAAAGAAATATTTATAAGTACACACATCTTATTGGTTCTGTTTTTCTGGAGAACCTTGTTTTTCTGGAAAATAGTATAGATGATATCCTTTAGGAAGTTTCATTTATCCTGAGATATAGAAGATAAATAGAAATTAACAATCTAAAGTGCAAAATGTTTGTAAAACTCGAAAATAGGCCTCAATAACTGAAATTTGGTGTAAAACACTGTACTGTATGAATTTTGTCTTATAGTCTAAGTGAATTATGAGAGGTTTTATGACTTGTGTTTATCCTTTATAATTTAAAATACATTTTATCCTTAAAATTAATTTGGACTTCAAAAATAGATCACTGGAACTAGTGACTGGAGGATACATCAAAGGTGGTGAGTGAGTTGCAACTGAGATAAGACAGGAAGGGGGCACAGTAGAGATGGAGAGAAGTAAACAACATTTAAATGGTCTTGGGGTAAAATCAGCAGAACTAACTTATGACGGAGGAAGATGAGAAGAAGGTAATGTGAGGAATGATTCCTCTGTTAATGGCTTATGCAAATAGGTTGAAACTTTTTAGATGAGGAGCAGATTTGTAGGTGAATAACAATAGTGAAATTCGGGGCATAGTTATTTCCTAAATGTAGCCCTCAGAATAGTGATTTCCAGAAGAATTACATGTAAGGATCTGAAGCTCAAGTGAGAGGGCTTACTTGGAGATGTATCTTTGGAAGCCATAGGCTTGGAGATGGTATTAAAAGCATGGCAATGTTTGAAGTCACCTAGGGAATGAACACAGAGTCAGAGAAAAGAGCCTGTAGGACTGAGTGTTGAGCAAAAAAATTAAGTTTGGGAAGAGAAAGAGCACATAGAAAATACTGAAAAGTGGTTAGTAAGCAATATCAGAAAATGTGGTGTCACAAAAGTCAAATGAAGAAGAGGTATTGTGACTAATGGAGGAGGCAAGAGTGTCAAGTAAGATAATGGAAACGAAGAGGAGAACATAACGATTTGGCAGATGGAGATAACAAGGGGTGGGAAAAGAAACCATCAAGAAGGATCACCATATCTAGTAGAGTGGAAGATCACCCTAGCAAATAATTCTCTCAAGATTGATAGGATCATGTCACAACCAAAGTAACAGATGAAAAGAAAATCTGAAAATGAAAAATAATTTTATTTATATTTATTTATTTATTTTAATCCTCACCCAAGGATATTTTTCCACTGATTTTTAGGGAGTATGGGAGAGAGAGGGAAAGACAGAGAGAAACATCAATGTGAGAGAAAAACATAGATTGGTTGCCTCCTACATGAGCCCCGACCAGGCTCCAGGCTGGGAAGGAGCCTGCAACCAAGGTACGTGCCATTGACCGGAATTGAACCTGGGACCCTTTAGTCCACAGGCAGATGCTCTATCCACTGAACCAAATTAGCTAAGGCTGAAAAATAATTTTGTACATAATTTCTGGAATTGTCAGCTTTTTAAGATGTTATATCAACTCTTTATGTACCATTTCATCATGACTATTGTGTTAGAAATATATTCTATTGGGTAGTTTTTTTCTCTATAAACACTTACTGCCTGCAAAGAAAAAAAATGTGTCAAAATTCCTGAAAAGTTTCATAGAAAATCTAATTCAAATGAAGATCTTAATTGTGATAGAGAAATAGGCTTGGATTTATATCCCTTCTATAGACAGCTAGGGAACTGGCATGAGTATATGGAACAATTGTTCACAGACATTGAGGTAATAGGTAGTACTATAATCCCTGAGAGAAAGAAGCAAACAAAGTAAACCTTAGTCTTGCTTGGCTCTCTGCTGAGAGGCACGTTTGTATCATGGCTTAAACAAAGGGATCTCAAGCAGAACATGGGTGTGTTACTGATTTGAGGAGACAGAGTTAGAAGTTCAGAGAGCCTGAAGCAACGGATTTTGTGGAGCAAAATATTGAAAGGTGGGAGACACCCATGGGAGAAATCAGAAACTCCTCTTAGGGGCTGTCTTAAGCTTTTGGTTGAATATTAAGCCATATATACATAGTATGAAAGTCAGTAGATCTGGGCAAAGAGCAACCAGGGATTTGTAAGCTGAATAATTCCCAGACATTAATCATAAGACATTCATGTACAAACACCCGAAGTAGAGAATCTTCTTTAACACTTGAGAAATTCAGTAGAGAGCCCCAGAAATATCATGCCTAGGTTGGAAGCCTAAATTAGCACTAGAGTAATCCTTATTAATCTTAGTAGCAGGTCTTTAAAAGATCAACTAAAATGCCTGCAGAACAAAATCCAACATGCTTTAAAAGAAGACAACAAAATATATACGGTCACTAGTGTAACACTGACAATGTCTAGAAGCCAATATAAAGATTTCTAGTCCCAGCCAGTTTGGCTCAGTGGATAGAATATCAGCCAGTGGACCGAAGGGTGCTGGGTTCGATTCCAGTCAGGGCACTACCTTGGTTGCAGTCTTCTCTCTGGCCCAGGTCCTGGTAGGGGCTCATGCAGGAGGCAAACCAATCGATGTGTTTCTCTCACATTAATGTTTCTCTCTGTCTTTCCCTCTCTCTTCCACTCTCTAAAAATCAATGAAAAAATATCCTCAGGTGAAGAGAAAAAAAAGATTTTTAGATGTGGGTGTGAGGAAAAAACATGGGAAAAGATGATCCACATTCGGGAGAAAAATTAGTGAAAAAAGACTAAGAAAAGACAGAGATGGTGGAATCAGCAGATAAGGGCTTTAAAAACATAGTATCCAAAATGCAAATTTAACTGAAGGGGCTTAACAACATATTAGATACTTAGAAGAAAGTACCAGAGAGCTTGAACACTGTATTTCAGCACAAACTAAACATTGAAATAAAACTAACAGAGCTTCAGTAATCTGTGGAAAATATCAAGTAGTCTAACATCTCTTAATGGTAATCTTGAAAAGTGGGGTAGAGGAGAAGAGAAAACTTTTTGAGGAGTGGTTGAAATTTGTCCAAATGAAAAGTATAAACTCACAATTCTAAATGCTTAAAAAGCCCTATTCAGCATGAACAAAAACTACATACAAGCATATAACATTCAAATTGCTGAAAACAAGTAATAAAGTGAAAAGCAGTTAGAAAAAAACAACCACCACAACATGTACCAAGGAACAAAGACAAGAATGCCTATGGGCATCTTGAATTAAACTGTGCAAGCCAGAAAATCTTTAAAGTGCTGAAAGAATGAGGAAAATGAGTCATTCTAGAAACATTCTTATAAAAGACAAGCAAAATCAGGCAAACAGAAGCTACAAAATTTTGTTGCCAGCAGACCTGTTCTACAAGAAATGTTAAAGGCAGTTCTTCAGGTAAAAGAAAATTGTTAACAGATGGAAAATTATGTCTATGCCAAGGAATGAAAAGCAACAGAAATGGTAAATGTGAGATTAAATATTAAAGACTTTTTATTTTTCCTAAATTTCTTTAAAATATAATTGACTGAGAAAGGAACTGCAAAAACAGCTAGAAAACAGTTAGCAAAATGATAACAAGCATACACCTATCAATAATTACTTAAAATGTAAATGGACTAAATTTTCCAATCAAAATATGTAGAATGGCTGAATGGATAAAAATACAAGACCCATCTATCTGCTGCCTACAAGAGACACACTTCAGATACAAGGACGCACACAGACTGAAAGTGAAGGGATGAAAAAAATTCCATGCAAATGGAAACCAAAAGAAAGTTGGAGTAGCTATACTTATATCAGACAAAATAGGCTTTAAAACAAAGACTGTAATAAGGGACAAAGAAGAGTGTTATATAATGATGCAGGGTTTTTAATCCAACAAGGAGATACAACATTCAGTGGGGTGAAGTGAACTTTTGTTAGTAAAGCACCGATGCTTATAAATCATATTATTTTATGGACCTTCCTATTAGAAATTCACTCTCACTTATATA
>NW_006285248.1:3328285-3331990 GCF_000327345.1 Myotis davidii | reverse complement strand
AGAAAAGGTGAGAGATAGAGAGTTAGAAACATCGATGAGAGAGAAACATCCATCAGCTGCCTCCTGCACACCCCCTTCTGGAGATGTGCCCACAACCAGGTTACATGCCCTTGACCCGAATTGAACCTGAGACCCTTCAGTCCGCAGGCTGACGCACTATCCACTGAGCCAAACTGGTTAGGGTTCACTTATATTTTTATATATATTGTTTTAAGTACAACAGAAAGGGGCAAGGTTACAGCCCATACACACCTAATTTAGATGTGCCCGTGAAATGTCACACATGTGAAAGGCATACGTCATTTATTTTGCCACAGAAATAAAATCAAGAACTGCTATAGGAAAGGAGGATGCATATGTGCTTAAACTGCTATAGACAGGATGGCAGAGCAGAATAGCATTTAGGTGAGAAGGCCATAGCGAGGCTTCATATAGAAGCTAACTCTTGATGTGGGAGTCAAATGGGTGTTTGCTATTTGGACAAGATATTAAGGAAGGGGAGGGTATAATAGGCATAGGGAGCAATATTACCAAAGGCATAAAATGAAGGAAACAGTGCTAAGTATGGATATTAGTATGAGATGGGTTATGGATCAGTAGGAGGAGAGGTATTAGCAACAAAAATATGGGAAACCGAGAGGCTGATGGAGGCTGGGTCATAGAGAATGTGCATGCCATATTATGCTGAGTTTGGGCTTATTTATGTAAATGATAGGAAAATCACTGAAGCGTTCTGAGCAGGTAAATAGTGAGAAATAGATTTATACTTTAGAAAGATTGCTCTGAAAGTATTTTGGAGAGTAAATGAAAGCATGGAGACAAGTAAGACCTAGCTTTAAAAAATCTATTATAGTAGCATAGCAAGAGAAGGCAATGGCCTGAGGCCATTGAAGTGATAGGAAAGGGGATTGGAGGATGTCTGTTGATCATTAGAACTTGGTGCTGTTGGAATGTAGCTGGTGATAGAGGAGAAACGGAACAAGGCGATTCAGCGTTTGGACCTGGGGCATTCACTGGGTGAAGAGTAGCACAGTAAGAAACAGGCCAACAAGTTTCCAATGATTTTGGAAGACTGACAGGGCTAGTAGACAGTGATATTGTTGAAATAGAATGTGCAAGGGGTGGTCTTCCGTGATGTCCAAGGAAGGTGTTTCATAGGTATTTAGCTTCCCCGGTTCTGCCCACGGGCTGAGCATCTATCTCATATACACATACACACATTACTGCTGAGGAACCCAGCTCAGATAACAAGCTAATGATCTTTCTCTTGAAGATGAAAACATATTAACATTATGACCCATAATTCAGTGTAGTCTACCCAAAATACTCAAAACGTTCTTTTGCATTTTCATTATTCTGGGTTTAATTATCATGTTCTCGTAAGCAAGTCTCTGAACCTCTCTTTTCTATGAGAAAGCTGCTCAGTGCTTGCTACATTGTCTTTCTGGTTCCTTTAACAACAAAATATGTACTGTGTTGGACAATAAAAAGAGGCCTTGTTAGTGAGTAAGTCCTAGGAGAGTGAGTGGGTATTTAAATAGAGTGAATATTCCATGTTTTTTCAAAAGCATTATAGGGGTCTTTGTCATTTGAAAACATCTCCTATGTGGAAATCACAGTGATTCTCCAAGCATTTTGACAGTAAAATATTTCTTGCCTTTAGGGACTATTACTTCCAGAGTGTCTAATATAGTTTGTCACTCGGTAGTCTAAAAACAAATCAAACAATCAAGGGTAACTATTAACTATTTACTTTTTTCATAAAATAAAAAATACTTTCCTTGCCTAAATCTAATTTTGGGTCTGCCAAAGGGCTCATAAAACAACCTACTTTATGAAAAGGACCAGGTAAAACCCCAAGGACAGTTTTGAACGTTTGGCAATGTTGTTCGTGACCTTTTAAAGGCTATCTTCACTGAATGTGGGTTTAACGGAAAGTAGTGGAACTGTGAATATTTTTTTTAATGTCATTGCTCAGGGGAATGACTTTAGGACAGCTGCTTCAATGACTGTTAGGGTATCATTTTCTTTCCCCTGTTCATAGAGTTGTATACACAAGAAAACCAGGACCTCGTTTCTGGTTTTGCTTCTTCTCCCCTTGGGACCTGCCAGTATTCTCAATTTAAATCTAAGGCATAAGTGCAATGGGTTGACTTTGGCTTAGCTATAAAGTCACACATTCAGGACTACATGAGAGAAAACGTTGCATTGATTCGGATAGCCCACAAACTATTCAGCTTCAGTTGATAGCTCTGCTTTATTTAAATACATTACATATTTTAAATTCTTATTATGCTTATTTGTGAATGGGAATTGAACAATCTGTGGCAATATTAAACATATGGGAAATCTGTATAGCTCTGAATTAGCCCCTTTGGTGCTTTTGCTCCAATTTTGTGTTGTTGGTTTTTCATGCAGATGAGTTAGGTCTACTATAGGTATAAACTGAACACTGGATTCAGTGATGGGTTTGTCAGCAACAAAATTCCAACTCACTTTCATTCTCAACTAATGGTCTCTCTAGAAGGTGGTCAGGGACCATATTTCTGTAGGGGTTTGGCCTTCCAAATATGTTGGCAGTTCTTGGCCTCCACTCAGAATCTGGCTGGTATGGAATTTGTTTTTCTTTGAAGACTACTCCAAGACCTGAGTAGAATGATTTGTATCTGGGTCTGTTTTGCTTTTCAGGTGGTATCATACTCCCTTACAGAGGCTTGCCAGGAATAACCTCTGTTGGAAGGAGAGGGGAAGGAAGGGAGGGAGAGAGGGATGGGAGAAACAGAGCATATCACACTGACTTTATATTTCAGAGTATTGAGAAAGAAAGCAGGACTTACTGTGGAATTCACTTAAATAAATATTCCATTGCCTACATAATCACACTCAAGTGTTTTGGTACAAGATGGGAAAGATATAGCTTTATGGTTATTCATAGATGGCTACAAGTGCAATATTAGCTCACAGTATGATTTTGATGCATAAAAAGACCATATTTAGGCTGTACTGATGGAAACGTACCTGAATAATACATAGGGTACAGTGGTTCTTCTGGCTGCTGCTGCTTTAAGGGATTGCACTTAATTCAGATACCTCAATCTAAAAAGGATGGTGACAAATTAGAATGTGTCTCAAGATGACCACGGAGTAGCCCTAGTACAGAAGATATGATATTTGAGGAAGAGTGAAAGGCAACATATTTATCTCAGACCTATGAAGGATTAGATTGCATTTCTGAAAGTGTGTTTGACTGACACCCGAGTCAGAATCACTGGAGGTGCTTTTTAAAATAAAAATTTCTTGGATCCATCTATAAATTAGAGAATCAGATTCTTGGGTGCCAATTTTGAGAGGGAAATGCTTCTTAAAGAAGCAACCAGATGGTGTTTATGAACATAGCATTTGAAAACTCCTGGACTACGGACGGAGAACCAAGATGGCGGCATAGGTTAACGCCGGAGTTTGCCGCCTCGAACAACCATTTCAAAAGTGAAACTAAAAGACGGAAGGGACATCACCCAGACCCACAGGAACGCTGGCTGACTGGAAGTCCTACAACTAGGAGGAAAGAGTAACGCATACGGACACTCAGAGGAGGCGCAGTTCTGAAGTCAAGTTCTGAGGTGCGGAGTGAGCGGAGCGGGCTGGCGGCTGAGGGCGCGGTTGTTGTTTTCAATCGGGAGGGAGTTGCAGAGGCTGCCCCACAGC
>NW_006285248.1:3317396-3328165 GCF_000327345.1 Myotis davidii | reverse complement strand
TTGCTTTTCTGAAAGTGTGTTTGACTGACACCCGAGTCAGAATCACTGGAGGTGCTTTTTAAAATAAAAATTTCTTGGATCCATCTATAAATTAGAGAATCAGATTCTTGGGTGCCAATTTTGAGAGGGAAATGCTTCTTAAAGAAGCAACCAGATGGTGTTTATGAACATAGCATTTGAAAACTCCTGGACTACGGAAGCTGAGAGCAATCTTCTAGCGATTGATGGGCTGTGTCACAGGGGAACAGAGAGGGTAAGGCACATGATAGGGACCCAAGGATGGAGCTAAAACCATAGGCAGGCAGATTTCACTGCAACTAACCCCCTGAAATCACCTGCACTTCTTCATCAAAGGTGGTTTTAGTTTTTTCTGTGTACCCTCATCTCTTAACAAAGTGCATTCACTCCGTGGGTGCTAAGTAAATATTTGTGAAACGTATGAATGAGTTATTATCTAATTAGGATGACTGTATATTCTGGTTTGATAGAGCAGTTCTTGGTTTACACCTGGTAAGCCAGTGTTTAGCTTTTGTCCCAGATTTCTCATTAAATAAAACACCAAAGTGTTATTATTAGTTTCATTAAAATAAGATCGGATGGGTCTAGCCTACTTCCACCTGTGAGGCGAATGCAAGTGAGCAGAGTTCTTACTTTTATTGTGTTTTGTTAATCCTCACCCAACGGTATTTTTTCCCCATTGATTTTTAGAGAGAGTGGAAGGGAGAGCGAGAGGAGGGAGGGAGAGAGAGAGAGAGAGAAAGAGAGAGAGAAAGAGAGAGAGAGAGAGAGAGAGAGAGAGAGAGAGAAACATCGATATGAGAGAGAAACATTGAATTCAACTATTTTGGGGGCCCACTAACTTACCAAGACCAGTTTGTCAGTTAATAAACATTTCAACAATTATATAATTTAATTAGTCTTAGTGACTCCCTCCTTTTACTTTCCAATGCATCACAGTTTTGATGATGTATTGAGTGGTCAGCCTACTTTTGATGACTAATGAGAGCTGGGTTAGGCTGCCACAGAAAGTAGTAGGTGTTCTGTCCCAAGAGATTTTGAGGAAACGGATGAAATGAGCCTGATAAGGGATGCCAAGGATAGTGCCTCTGAATCAGGAGAGAAACAAGACTAGATCACTGGGTTTCAGCAAGACAATATCTTGTCTGCAGAGGGGAGAAGCAAATCATCTTTTATTAACTTTCATCCATCAAGTAAAAAAAATAAGGAAGGGAAGGACAGAAGGGGAAGGGTGGGAGGGAGGAGGGGAAGGAGGAGAAAGTGAATAGGGAAGGAGGAAAGAAAAGAGGAGCTAAAACCTAAGCTGGCCTCTCCCTCTTGGATGTAATGCTGAAGGGTTCTTCCTTCTTGAACCATGCCTAGTGTTCATGAGTGAGCTCCAGGATAGCTTGTTTTTATGCAGTGACCCTTATGCCAGGAAATGGGCCAGGGCCCAAGCATGAGAACCCATAGTGGGTAAGGAGGAAGGCAGACTAGGAGAAACACTCGTGGTCCAGGTCACTGCAGCCAAATAGACACAAGGGTGCCCAATCAACATGCACAATCAGCTGAAGTCAGCATGTCACACAGCCAGTGGCACCATGGAGTGAGGGGAGGCTTTCTTGGCAGTTGTCAGGAAAACTACAGACAAGACTATGTGGTCATCTCACCGGTACTGCGAGGACTTCTGGTGAGAATCACGAGGGGCGAAGGCCTCTCCCCTCCACTATGCCATCATAGCTATTACTGTGTGAGAGCTAAGAGCATACCATGTGAAGTCAGATATTGAGTCCCAGAATGGTTCCACACTGTACAGCCCAGGTGATCCTGAGTCATTTCCTGCACATATCTAAACCTGGGTCTTCATCTGCAAAGTAGAGATAATGTTTCTTACTTCATTCTATTTGGGAAGGATTAAATGAAAGAATGCATGGCCAGTGGTTGCTGTCTGATAACATTGGGCAAGCACTCATTAAATTGCAGCATATTATTTATTATTACTATTATTACTGTGACTAGGTGGCATTCTGGTTTTCCTCTATTTCCTTCAGAACTTCAATACTGTGACTATTGCTTCATTTATTCGCTGAAATAAATAAAATTAAATTTACTACTAAATCCCTACTGTATGCAGAGTTCTGAGATTATTGGGATTGAAAGACGAATAAGACAAATGGAGAAACTAGACTTTTTGCGTGTTTGGGGACAGTCTACCCATAAAGTGATATAAAGAGGTCTCTGCCGCTTGAACCTCTATTATAACAATAGATTGAACTCGAGAAAGAGTTGTTTTATGTTCCTTGGAACAGTTCACCATTTGAACACGTAAGACTTTTACTTTTGGAGGTGATGTATGGACACACATGTGTAATTCCTCTGTATGTAAGTTGGACCTTACTATGGGTTAGAAAGACAAGTCAGTCTTGCCAAAGTTGTCTTAGCTGGTAGCATGGTGGCAATGGCAGAGCATGACTTTAGGCAAATGGGATTTAAATGTGGGCTCTGTTCCACCTCAACTATCTTCCCCACTCGGCACTGCCTGCAGGTGAAAAGGCAAGGCCTGTCATGCCTCCACAGAGGACTTTTTACAAGTTGCTCCCTTTACTATGAACAACCATCCCTCCTCCACGGCCTGTGGAGCACCACTCATCTCTCAGCTCAGCTCCTGTGTGACCTACCTTCTCTGTGAAGTCTGCTGGCACACTGACCTTGAAGGAGGGTAGGCCACACTCTCTGTTGGCTCCACTGTGCTTTCTATAATTATACAGGAAATACCTTTTTTTTTTTTTTTGCCCTTCACTGGTTGTGTCTTTCTGCTGATCATAGACAGAAACTAATGCTCATTGATTTTTTATCTCTGGCATACAACCCACTGCCTAGAACATAAAGGGGGACCTAATAAAAAATTGCTGAATGGGTTGGTGAATGAATGCATGAACGAACGAACGAACGAACGAATGAATGAATGAATGAATGAATAAAAGTGATGACTACAATAGTACAGATATGTAGGATTAGTTATTCTACCCTGAAACTTTTCCTGCATTATCAAAAAAGTATCTAGGAGTGACTTCTTCTAATGCTTTCCATTTCAGAATCTTGATTCTCTTACTCTAGCTGAACTCTCACAAGAACTATCCTTTATCTACTTCTCCTAACCAAACTCTGAACATTCAACTAAATGTTTCAGAAACTAAAACCATCTCCCCAAGTTGCTTTTGATAACTGTTGCCAGACATTCTCACTAACCTGTGAACCCTATAGATTTGTCATCACTTTCAAGTTCCTAAAAAGCCCCAAGTTTCTCTAGCCATCACTTCCAAACTTGATGACAATTCTAACCCTCCAAGACCACAGCCCTTCCACCTGTCTGGACCCTATCTCTTCTCAGCTTCTGATAACCCTGGCCTCTAATTCGTACCTCCTCTTATAGTTTTCATTAATCGATTTTCCCCTTCAGGATTTTTCTCAGCTCTGTTTGAGCATATTAGTTTTTACTTTTCACCAAAAGTCAAGACTGAATTCCATCTGGCCTTTCATCCACCACCCAACACACACTCTTTTGTTATTAAACTCTTATCCCTGTCCTCCTCCCCAGGTTCCTTTCAGGCCACATTTAGACACTCACAGGTGTTCCTTATCTTCTCAAAGTTATCGCTGGATTCCACACACTTAGCTAACTGCCACTCAAGATTCTCCTACTGTTCATTGTATCTCAACCAATGGGGCAGTTCCTTAATCCCTTCCAATATGAGATTACCTTGACTGAGAAATGTAACACGTAAGTTTTGGAGGCAAATCCAAGGTCAACTAATTCTCTCTAGATGTTGATGATCAGCCCTGTACATTCTTTTTTCTTCAGAATTAGATGGTTGATCCTGATCACTTTTCTATACTGTGTTTGCTCACTTCCTGTCTCTAACCTGTTATTGATTCTACACCTTCCTACTTCATTATTGAAATTTGGAAATATTCAATTTGAGATAAAAAGTATAAAGCACCTGGTGCAATGCCTGGCATATAAGAGATCTTTAAATATCAATTCTCTACACTTACCATTCCTCTTTGTCCTCAACAACATCATGAGATTTTCTATTTCTCAGGTAGAAACTAAGTAGAGAGATTGATTAAATTTTCCTAGTTTTCATGGCTGATCAGTGACTACATCAGAACCAGGAACCAGGCTTCCCACTTCCAAGCATGGGCATGGTGTTCTGCCCTTGGCTTCTCTGCTTCTAAATGATACTTTACACCATGAAATTCCATCTCTCCAAACTCCAAAGAGACTTTCAGATTAAATAATTACCTGGAACAAAGATTATTCACCATAGAGTAAGACTGACAAATGTGCCCCAACTTATTATTGTTTTATTTTTCAACTAGAGGCTCGGTGCATGAAATTCGTGCACTAGGAGTGGGTGAGTGGGTGTCCCACAGCCCAGCCTGCATCTTCTCCAATCTGGGACCCCTCGGGGGATGTCTGACTGCCGGCAATCGGACATCCTTCTCAAAATCCAGGACTGCTGGCTCCCAACTGCTTGTCTGCCTGCCTAATTGCCCCTAACTGCTTCTGCCTGCCAGCCTGATTACCCCCTATCTGCTCCCCTGCCAGCCTGATTGACGACCAACTGCTCCCCTGCTGACCCGATCATCCCCAACTGCCCTTCCCTGCAGGCCTGGTTCCTCCCAAGTGCCTTCTCCTGCTGGCCTGGTCCTCCCCTAACTCCCCTCCCCTGCAGGCCTGGTCCCCCCCAACTGCCCTCCCTCCCCTGCTGTCCCGGTTGCCGCCAACTGCCCTCCCCTGCTGGCCTGGTCACCCTTAACTGCCCTCTCCTGCAGGCCATCTTGTGGTGAGGGTGTGATGGTCAATTTGCATATTGCCTCTTTATTATATAGGATGACAGTTTATATTCAATATTATTTTGTATTGGTTTTAGTGTTCCCCCTGATATTTCTAGTACCCACCTGTATGTCCTAATTTAAAACTAATGAGTACAAGACAGACTAAATTTGCAAAATAGAAAAGAACAAATTATTCACATGCAAAAGTATACTTACTTTACAAAGGGGAAAACCACCGAAAATACCTCTAAAGTATAAGTACCCTGTTACCTAAAATATCTTATATAAATTATGCAACTTATATAACTTTGGGAAAGTTTCTTAACCTCTACTGAATGATGGTTGACACAGTCTATGAAATTGTGAGAGTGCCTATAAGACATGAAAAATAATTATCACCCAGTACATGATGCAATGCTTGGCACATAGTGGTGCTATTTTCCACTGCCTTCCCACCCACCCCAGCCTCTTTGTGAGATTCTTTGATTACAGTCCAGGAACGCGATCTTCCTCGGATTCTGAAGTTAGCACCCATACCACAAACGTTAAAGCTTTTCTTCAGGAGGTCGCATCTCTGCTCTTTCACTTGTTTGTAATAGAAAAAAATAAAATAAAGGAAACATCTTCACTGCCCAGCTTTGAGGAATTAAACACATGCTAATAAATCTATTTAATGTGATACTGTCCATCCTAAACAAGGTTAATGTGTATTTGTATGTGTTAATATGAAGAACAATTCATAATCTATCAATAACTGAAAACAACAAGTTCAAAACAACACATATAGTCTTTCACCATTTAAATAAGTCTTATGCATACAAACACATAGGTACTTACAGGTAACCACATGCAGCATTACTGGATTCCCTCTAGCTGAACACTGAGGATGTTTCTTCTAAATTCTTCCTATTACAAACAAGCTAAAGAACACAGACTTGGTTTCCTAAGGAAAAGCTTCAACACACTATGGAGGTTATACATGAACATTTTCAACCAACAACTGATATCTTAGTGTAATGGGATTGGGATCGATTTTTTAAAATTTCAATTTACATTATGTAGTTGCAAAGACGTCTATTATTTGCTTAATAAAAAATAATAAAAAGCACAAAAACAATCAAACTCTATATTCGCTGAACTACATCATTTACCCTGGCAGGTCAATATAGCACATGTTAGTTCCTCATGCACGGCTCACATGCTGACATGGCAAAACACAGCAGTTTCCCTCTTAAATGCACAGAGAATATCTGCTATCAATGTGAATCAGTTTACCAATCACAATTGTCTTTGTGTTTACACAAACTCTAAATATGACCAATGGTTTAAATTCCACTTCATGCCATCATCACTAGAGTCAATGTACAATAGCCTGATTCCTGGAAAAAAAAATGTGTACAGATTCAAACAAACTTGGAAAATCCAAACAGAGCCTTTTATTAGTGACCCCTAATGACCCACAATCAAGGCTAAACATCGTGGCTAAACAATTATCTTTGGGAATTGAAATGTAAACAGAAAGAAAATTCGCTCTTCATCTATTCTGTGTGGCTATTCCTCTCCAGCAATAACACATCCATATACATCCTATCAGTATTTTAAAATTCCGGTTACAATTTTAAAAGTTAACCCTTTTGCATTCAGAAAAGAAAAGGAATATCATTATATATCGATGTGCCCAAATAAATTGCCTTTCCCCTAAACAATATCCAGTATGAAATTACATAGGAAAACGGCAGGCTTTGTTCCTATAACCAGGCATATAAAATGCGTCCCGAATGTTATTTACTACTTGGCTCTTTCCACTCTTGCTTCTAAATCAGTATGCCTCCCAAACATCATCATATGAAACGCTTTGCAAAACTTGGGTATACTCATCTGCACACCAGTCCTTAGAATTATGTCCCAAGAGCTGTTTAATGTTACAAGTTCTGGTGCTGATTAAAAGTTCTAGAAATAAACTTTAAAATGGGTGGAGGTACATGTGTGTGTGTGTGTTTAGAAAAAGGGATTTCATCAAGAATCCATTTCTGCCTTTGCACTGTACCCTAAGGAGTCGAGATAGGTACAAACCCTGAAGAAATGGGTCTGGTGTCCTTTATAAACCCAAAGATGCTAGAGTAAAGTGGGTGAGGATACTGTGTGTCAAGAGTCAGAACATGTTGCCTCATATTTTGTTTTGAATAGACATTATTTTTAGTCTGATTAGCTATAAATTTGGGTACACGCATCATGATTAAGGAACCATTTCAGGAGCCTCCCTTTCAAAGTCAGATGTTTTAGCCACACAAACCCCTAACAGAGATAGAACTAAAATAAATTTCTTTCACTTTATTTTTCAACAATCATAAACCTGTGAAAATACAGAGATAAACAGCATTGCTAGAAGAAAATATCACTTCCAGCTGATGGTATTAAAAGAATATCAACTTGATCTTGCCCTGCCTCATGACTCCTATTGCTTACTTTCTAAAGAAATGACACTATTTTTTTTTGCAGTATAAATGTCCTTACATGGCACTCATAATAAATGGAGAGAAAATCACAATAAAAGAGGAAATAGTAAATGACTATATTAAACTCTAGCCCTTTACTTGGCCATCTGTCTTCAATTTCAGGCATGTTGTTTTTGAATGGCATCCCATTGTAACCAAATATAATAGGATAGGCAAGTTAATGAACTACGACACAGCCCATCATAAATGTGATGTATCACCAAGGCAAAGCCACCCAAGATGCAAGGCAGCTACTGTTTTTCTGTGAAGCTACTAGCTTTTAGTTCAGTGCTCTGAGGAAACAGTAGCCTCATTTATCTCTGTGTTTGTTGTCAAGTCTCAGGCTACTGCCCTTTTCTTTTTCTCCCTTCCTGACTTTGACCCCCAAAGGAAAAAATGAAAGAGGTGGGGAAGCCACAGAGAGAAGTCGGTAAAGAAGAAAGAGGTAAGATTTGGATTCATCTGAAGGAAAAAGTACATGTTCATCATTTTTATCACCAGTGAAGATTCCTCGGTAAATCACAAAATCAGCTTTGCCAACATGAAAACAGTTGTTGGCCAATTCAATTATGGACCAACTGTGTCTTGGTATACTCCTCTCCTGAAACTAAACCCTTTCCTCAGAAAACACCTACTTGCTTTACATTCTTTAAGTATATTTAAAATATGTGCACAACACTATTTTGTGAAGCACTGGATTTAATTTACTGCTTATGAAAAATATTTAAAATATTAGAAAGGCAATACACAGTGTCAGAAACTAGGAGATTTAAGAGAAGACATTGGAGGAGTCTGAGTGGGTCCCTTCATGCACTTCTATTTTTGTGTCTAATTGAGTGAGTTTGATTTAACAGTATAGTTAGTTATAAAGCACTTTAATGTAAGTGATTCAGGATCTCTTCCTGAACTCATCTCCTTCTCTAACGGACTTTACCTTTTCCATCTATTCCACTTTACCACTCAAATGAAAAACTGTCCTCCCTACTTACTGAGCTGACTTAGTATATAGTAAGTTGATTCCTCATTCACGAGTGCTAAAAAGTAGCACGCTCCATTTCACATTAGAATTTTCTATTTTCTGTGAGGTATCATTTCTTATGCAGAATGTGATAGTCAGAATGCGTAGATTTTCAGCCTCCGGTGTACACATGCCATATACTTCCCTCCCCTTGAGTGTGAACAAGACTGTGGGTATGGTGGATTGTCTTATATTGCAAAGGTGAAGAAGATTTTGCAGATGTAATTAAGGCCCCAAATCAGATGCTTTTCAGTAAACAAAAAGGAGCTCCTGGGCAAGCCCGACTTAATCAGGTGAGCCCTGAGAAGAGGCTGGGCCATTTCTAGAAGAAGAAATTCAGTATGTAAGGGTTTCTCCTACTGGTTCTAAAGGAGGAAACTACCATTTTATTGAGAGAGCCAAGTGCAGGGAAGGGTGCTTGGACCCAGGAGCTGAGAGTGACCCTGTCTGACAGCCTGCAAGGAAATAGGAACCTGAGTCCTACAGCTGCAAGGAACGGAATGATGTCTTCTGAAACCTGAATGAGCTTGGAGGAGGACGCTGAGCCTCTGATGAAATCACAGCCGAGGACAATACCTTGATTTCAACCTGGTGAGACCCTGAGCAGAGGACCCATCTAACTTGTGCCTGGACTCCTGACCCGTGGAAACTGTGAGATAATAAGCTTGTATTGTTTTAAGTGATTAGATATATGGTAATTTGTTATATAGACATAGAAAACTAATACACACAGCATATGACCCCACTTACAGGCATTGTGAAGTGTTTGTTGATTAATTTCCTACCAATCTTCAGCCTTACACTTATCCCCCGGAACTGTCACTATGTAGTACCACCCATGATTCATAACTGCACCGACAAGCTTATTTGACCTTTGGAATGTCCATGCTGAAATCTAGATGTGGCCTCCCCTTCTAGTTTACAGATGGGGAAACTGAGGTTCAGAATAAATGACTAGCTTGAGGTTATACTGCTAAGTAGAAAAAAAGTGAGATCTATTCCAGAGTCCTTTCCACAATGGTAGAAAAACTAGATTAAGATTTACTTTGGGTTTAATCATAGTGGAATTAATCCCTCCCACTTCTGAGTTATGTTAGTACTTCCATGTTTGTATTTACTATAACACCCAATACAATCATTTATAGCTATACTGGGACCTTTTTCCCATGGTAGAGCATCTTCTAACTAATAAGTATTTAAAAGATATTTTGTGAATTAATGAATGACTTAAAGGAGGCTGAATTGGCTGTGTAGATGAGAATTAGAAATATCATTATGTCTACAAATCATAATGGAGTGAAGGAGTGGGACAGGCAATTAAGAAAGTGGAGGGCTTTAAAACCAAATGCTTAAGGAAAAAATTAAGTTCCTAAGGAAATACTTGCAACATATATTGATGAAATACTTAAAACACTGTGATATACTCATACCAAATCACCAAATAAAATCATTAATGAAATAAAATCAATTACAGGACTGAGATTTCATCTAAAACTTTGGCAATGCAATCTTCTATCACTTTTTACCTTCCATATCATGCCCACTGTAAAGGCTTCTATCTTAAAAATAAGACCAATGTGAAAAAATGCAATTGTTAATCTCAGATGACTTTAACATCTCCTCCAAGGGAACTTCAACAGTACCTTAGATTGGAAAGAACTAGAACCCTAGACGAACCCTTGAAATAGTCAGCTCTTGCTTTAACAAGAGATGCTCATTGATTGAACTCTACAGTTTTCTCAAGGCCCTCATTGTGTCATTGTGACAATAATCAGGAAACGGAGCTCCTTGAAGGAAAGGACTAGTCTTCCAATGCTATATCCTCAGAGTTACCATAATGTATCTGCATGAAATGAGGGTAAATTGTGTATTTTGCTCCCCATGACTCTCCAGTTGTCAAAAGCTCCAAACTGAGTTCGTTGAGTGTAACATTCCCTGTGAGATGCAGGCATGCCAGGGGCCAGCAGCAGCCAAGACAGAATAGCTCGTGGCTCATGGCTGCATGAATTGGACAAGTTCAAGGGGTAAATGTGTTTTGGTGGGAATTTTAAAGGGTCTATGTATTTCTTCAGTCTGATCTTCTATTGAATAAATGACATAAAACATGTACATTCTTGGAGCACATTTTTCTTTTGTTCCACAAAAAATTTTATGTGAAGGAAAAATGCTGACATTTGCAGTTGATTTATTCTTAATTTCAGAAAAACATGGCCAACAAGAACTGTATTGAAGTGTGAGTACAGTAATTGAAGGCACAAAATAAAACGAGGACCAAATGTCATCCAAAATAAACTCTCCTGGAATGTTATTTACTCCAGTTTTGGACTTTAGTGTAAGTGAGCCCACAAGCTGAAGTCCCAAACTAGAGTACATTGATTAACCCCAGGCCTAAGGTATAAAGGGGAGGAAGCCATGAA
>NW_006285248.1:3293448-3317327 GCF_000327345.1 Myotis davidii | reverse complement strand
GTGCTGAATAATGGCTTATACATCAATGAAGACACGTCCCTTGTTTATTAGTCTTGTTAGCTCTGGTTTGTAGTTTAGGATTCTTGGAAGTGACAATTTATTCTTTGATATCCTTAGAGGGATCATTTATCAAGAGTGGTAAAGGTTAACCCTATGGTGGTAATCATTTTGCAATATATAAACGTATTAAATATGTTGTACACCTTAAATTTAGTCAATGTTTTATGTCAATTATATTTCAATATTTAAAAGAGAATATTAGTGGTCCAAAAGAGTTAATATTAATTCCAATGAAGTTTAAATGATCATTATCCTATAACTAATGCATGGACCTGCCAAGTCTATCAAAAACTTCAAAATGGGGTTGTCAAGTAAACCACAGGAGGCCCAAATGTAAATTTCAGATAAATAACAAATAACTTTTAGTATAAGTATACCCCAAATGTTGCATGGACATACATTAGAAATGATTCATCATTTAACTGAAATTCAGTTTTAACTGGGCATCTTGGATTTTTATTTGCTAAATCTGACAACACTATAAAAGACAGCAGGACAAAATTTCTCTGCACTTCCCAGAGTGAACATTTTATTTTATAAGTCACTAGCTTTAATGGTTCCTGAAAAGGAAAGAACAGTAGAGCAGTCATTTCCCAATCAGATTCTCTATTGTTCTGTGTATACCATCTGGACAGACATTAAATTCCTCACAGGTGCAGCCAACATAGTAGAGAGACATAAAATAGATATCTCAAATAACTAACTCAGTCACATTTCTTCAAACCATTTTTAAGGAGTCATTGAGGATGTATTTCTGAAGTACTTAGTACAAGCTAACATTGTCACATGCCGTGTAAATAAAAGAGCAACATACAGTCTCCTGGTTGAGGTGCTTACACTCATGTTAAGGAAATAATGAACATACATGGGACACAATTAGAAAAGGATGAAGACCTGCAACTCACTTGGCATTCAAGTGTACGCTCTACAGATTTGTCCATTCATTCACATATCAGTACAAGCGATGGTCAGACCCTGTTCCAGTCTGGATGAAAGAACTTTGAGCAAATCAGAGTCCCTTTTCTTACAAATCTTCCATTCTAGTTGAGGGTAAATAGATAATAGATAAATTAATTCATACGGAAATGTCTGGTAGTAATTATTTCTTTGGAAGTGATTTTAGGTTTGGGGCAAGAAAAGTTGTCTTTAAGGAGGTGACATTTCAGGAAATACCCTATAGGAAAGTCAAAGAGAAATAGCATTCTGGCAGAAGGTAGAGTCAGAGCATAGACCCTAAGGTAGAAGTGGCAAGGCGGGAACGAGATGATTATGACCAAGGAACAAGAGAGAAGCATGGAGTAGCGAGTCAGCAAAGAGGATGATTTTATTTTAGGTGTCATGGAGCAACACTGAAAGGTTTTAAGCAAGAGAGTGACAGGATCTGAAATATATTTTTAAATAAATCATCTGGCTGCTGCAAAGACACAGAATTGTCTGTACACAATGATCAAGTAGGGGTGAACACCGAAGTGATGGAGAGACTGAGACCCTCAGCTGAGTTGGCACTGATGGTTGTTTGTCCTAAGTTGGAATGAAGACAGACATAGAGATTAGGTCTGAGATCTATTTTGGAAGCAAAGTTTATAGGACTTGCTGATGGAAAGGTAAGAATCAAGGCTACTTGCCAGGTTTTGGCTTACGCACCTCAATGGATGATAGTACCATATACTGGAAAGGGAAATCAGTCAATCAAAAGTTGTAACATGCCCTAGCTAGTTTGGCTCAGTGGAGAGAGCGTCAGCCTTCAGACTGAAGGGTCCCAGGTCAAGGGTACATGCCTGGCTTGTATGCTGTATTCCCAGTAGGCACATGCCGGGGTTGTGGGCTCTATCCCAGTTGGGGGCATGCAGGAGGCAGCCAATCAAATATATATATTTTAAAGAAGTTGTAACATGGGATTTATTCAGTTTGAGATGCCCTTTAGTCAGTCAAGTGGATATGTTAAATAGGAGAGAGAGAGATTAAATATGAGTTGGCGTAGTCCAGAAAGAACTCGTGGGAGAAAACGCACTGGCCCTTGAAAAGTGGGTTGGATTCAGATGGCTATGGGAGGGATTTTGTGCATTTTCAACAGAGGAAATAAAACTAGAAAATATGTAGAAGAGAGAGTATGTATGAAATGTGGTTGGAGGTAGAAGAATGGGGAATTATATTGGGGAAAAGTAAGAGGTGAAATTAGAACTATAGGGTAGAGTTAGTTTATAGGTACCTTCAATAGAAAGAGTTCAAATTCTTCCTCTAAAAAAATATAGAGCCATTGCCAATTTTAGAGTCAGAGCTATGGTAAATTTTAATTCTGTCTAGTTCTCTGTTATATCCCTGGTTCTTAACACAAAGTCTGGTACATAGCCAATGGTCAATTTATTCAATGAGTGAGTGAATGGAAAAAGAATGAGTGCATAGCTAAACATGTTGCACAATGAGAGAACTTTGGGTGGAAAAAAGACAATGAAAGGACTCCCTATTTCAAGCATGTCAGTTTTCAGATGAGGGAATAAAACCTTTGTATAATCCTATATAATTAAAGCCTAATATGCTAAGTGTCTGGTTGTCCATTCAACCAATCAAAGCATAATATGCTAATGATATGCTAAGGCCGCTCAATTGCTTGCTATGACATGCACTGAACACCAGAGAGCAGATGCTCCAACCAGTAGGTTAGCTTGCTGCTGGGGTCTGGCCGATTGGGACTGAGTGAGATGGGCCGGACATGCCCTAGTGCCTCCCCCTACATTCCCTCCCCTGCTGGCCAGCCTTCTGCATCCCTCCCTGGCCCTGATCGTGCACCTGTGGGGTCCCTCAGCCTGGCCTGTGCCCTCTCACAATCTGGGCTGAGAGACACCCCTCTCCCCCTGAGTGCACTGGGCCTCTAGTATAGTGATAAAGAAATAAAAGTGCTTCATTATTTCACCCAACATGGCATGACAAAGGTAGAGAGGAAATACAAGTTTAGTTCATCCAGAAGACACTAAAGATTTAAAATATTACAATAGAATTTTACTAAAACGTGAATTTGACAGAGAATTTAGTTGGTTAATGATATTAAGAAAACTTGAATAAGATTTTTTTAAATATTCTAAAAATCAAGAGGCCAAATTTTTCTCTTAGCTGTTTATGCATCATGCCTTTCAATTCTTAAGTAGTTTTATAACCTGAAACTTTATGCAATTTTTTTCAATGTGTCTGTTTCTGCTGCAACTGAAAATTGATTAGATTATTTTCTAAGGCAGAATATTGATATCCAGTGAAACGATGAATCAAGACCTCACTTTTCTCTGAAACCCTACTATTGTTCCAGGGAATGTCCATTTTCTACAAAAATTTGTAATGGTCATACATTTGTAATTTTGTGCAGACACACGTCCGTTAGAGTTCTGTGACACAGAGGTGGTTGTGTTGTGTTGCTCACTAAAGAAGCAAAGCTAAGTCACTGCTCAGCACACAAAGAGGGAAACACAAGATGAAAAGCTACAGGAAAGTCAGTGAGCTCTGTTGGCACTCGCTATTGGCCTCAAAGCTCTGAGATTATACGCTGCTTTTATTGGATTATTACTTTAATGGGACTTTTTAAAGGGCATTTTAATAGCCTCCTTGTTTCAGCAGATATACATTGAAAGGCACTTGGAATACCTCCCAGTTGTAGCATTTTTGATCTTCACATTTCTTAGAGTTCTGACAACCTACCGGTAACAGTTAGGATGATATTACGCCGACACATTCCAGAGCTGGCAGTTGTTAGATTTGCCAGTGCGGTTTGTTATCCAGATCCCATGGGCCTGAGAGTTACGGCCTTTTCCTTTCACCCACTTCTCCACACACCCTTCCCTGCCCTCTTTTTAAATTTGTTAACTCTTTGACTGACTACACTATAGATATGCTTTTAGGTGTACCATGATCATGCAAAGTCAATGCATAACCTAGTACTGAACAAGAGTTAATCACAGAAGTTCTTATATTATGAATTTGCACTGCTCTGTGTAATTTGAAGAATCGATATAGCTTAGTTAGGGCAAAGTATTTTTGTTTTCTTCACCCAGAATCCCAGATGGATCTTAGGTGATATCTATAAACCTCCTGAAAAGCTACATCCCGGACAGTGACTCTGCCCTGGTCCCTACAGATGTCTTCCCAAAGAAGAACTTCAAGTTTGGGGAGGAACAGAGAGGAAAGAAATCAGAAAATGATCATAAAGATGCTTCAAAGTGGCCTTTTTAGCAGCTAATGATAACAAAGGCCAGACAAGTGTAAAACTGTGGATTTAGACCTGGCTTCAATCCAAAATGTATTTCTCATTCTGCCTTCTCATGCAGACCAAACAGGATTCAGGCAAGCCCTGTTCCCATAGATGCTTACCAGAGACTGTTGACTTTGTAACTCAGATGATACCCTCACCTTGGAAAAGGCTCCTCTGCCAACTTCTCCTGAGAACTGCATCCCTTTTCTCTGGTTGGCTTACCATCTTTTCCTTTAGTGTCCTGGAGGCTTCCTACAATTTGTCTAAGAGGATATCTATTATTTTCTAGCATGTCTAGAATTTACTGTATCTGCTTAATCTTTATTTTTTGTTTCTTCACCTATCTGTACTGCATTCTTAGGAATTTCTTTACAACTATTGTTCAGTTTATAAATTTTCTCCTTAGTGACATTTCATGTCTTTAACCCAAACATTTAGTATTTTATAACAATTCTTATGTGTTTCATCTCTAGACACTCTTTTTTCTTTACTAAAATTCCTTTTCCTTTTTATAGTGCCTCGATCTTTTGTTTTTGCTTCCTACTTATATGACTTCATTTAACACATACTTATCTGAGAACATTATTGCCTAACCATATTTTCTAAAGTTTTTGAGGATCTAATCCTACAAGTTGATGAATTCTTCAATTATACTTCATAATTGTGAGCTTATCTTCAGCCGAGGTCTATCCAGCATAATCTGTTGTGACTTGGGTTGAGGACATGTCCCTCCAGAATTATTTTGCATTTGCTTCTTCTAAACACCCCAAGGACAAATCCAACTTGGAACTAATTTTAATGTTAAGTCTTTTGTCTTAGGGGCACAGATTATGCAAATAATGTAATTTGAACATCAAACGCAAATGTGTTGTAAATCCACGGGAATAAATTCTTAGGAGACTCTTTTTTTCTTAGCAATAATACAGTTAGAAACAAAAAAACCTTTCTTTTGTTATGTCCTTCTGCTAATGGAAAATTTTTATGCTCAGCTTTCAACTGTGGGTTCAAACTTTGAGCAGCCATATTTTATAAAGAACCAAGTATTTGCCTTACCAGGACTTAAAGTAAATGAACTCTTATTACCAGATTGACAACTTCTCTTTAACCCTTGGGATAGTTATCTGCTTATCACTTTGGTTTTCAGTTCCCTCTTTGTTTCTAATACATGTACTTGACTGATACATATTATTTTAGAAAATCTGGTAAGTATTCTTTTTTAATATAACTACCTACTATGTGACTAGACACTCTCACACACGCACATGCACAAAAACACTTTACATGCAAATGACTTCAGTGATAGTCACCATTCATTGACCCCTTAAAATGTGACAGGAACTATGCTATCTTATGTGCATTATCTCAGTAACAACATTCTAGATAGGTACTATTATTATTCCCATTTTACAGTCAAGAAAAGAGAGAATTTGAAGGTTTGGGAAACTGCCTTAAGGTGACAGAACTAGTATGGAAACCCAAAGTTATCCCAAACCAACGGCAGATGTTCTTAATCATCATCCCATAGAGTCCTCACATGCCTGAGCCTCCCTCTATGAGATAAGGGGGGGGGTCTCAACATATGCACATCTTTTCTCCATTAAAACTTTTCATTTAACGAAATATTTATAGTTTCATAAACTGTTAGAGATTGTATAAATGTATTTATATTTTGTCAACCAATGCCACTTCTGTATTTCAAGTCAAGTGGAAAATGTATCATGGTAAATATATGTTAATTTGCTTTTGCAAACTGAATTTTGAAGGAAGTAAAAATATAGTAACCTTTTATTTCTTCTTCATGCTGGAGAATTATCTGTCCACTTAAACAAATTTTGCAAATTAGCAGATTAACCTTTCACATACAAAATTTTAGTAGAAATATTGCTTTCTTGTCTTTTATTACTGTCATAGTTTTAATGAGGTTAGCCAGCAATCCAGACTCTCCTTTATTAGCCCTGAAGTTCCCCAAATTTGTGTTTTTTTGAACATTTTAAAAATAAGGCAACTTCAAAGGAACCATTCTGATTCTATAAACATTGTTTTATATCTTTGAACCAAAATAGGGAATCATCAGAATCTCATTTTCTTTTCTTCTAGAAGATTCTGCTGGTTGGCTAAATTTAGGGTAAAAATAGATTTATAAAGGAGGGAGTGCTATTGTCCAGTATCATCAAGATTCAAACAAAATGGATATATCAACTTAAGAATCATACCAAACTCCTCAATTTTAACATATCTTTGCTATTGTAAATAGCAAAGCAATGAATACTAAGCCACAGGATATGAGCACTCCCAAAATTAATTCATATTAAATTACCTTTCTATAAATTTGAATATTTAACACACCCTCACATTTATTGCATGTATTTTTTTGCTAATATGATTAATAAATACGATTTTTAATCTCTAAAATTATAATAGTTGGAGAGATTGAACATCTCTTATAATATTCATGAGCACTGGCATTCCTTCAATCTATAATAATAAAAGCATAATATGCTAATTAGATCAGACGTCCTTCCTGGACAAAGCCAGGGGCTGCAGCTGCAGGATCAAGGCAGCTGCCACAGCTGCGAGGGAGGGATCAAGGCAGCCGGCTGCGAAGGCCTACTCTTGCACGAATTTCATGCATCGGGGCCTCTAGTTGTTGAATAATTGTCCATATTGATTATCCATATAATTAGTTGAGTCTGGGTGTTTCCCACTACATATTTTGAATAGTAATATTTAAATAATTAGTTTTTTAACACTTCCCAGTTAATCAGTCATCTTTGATTTTTGGGATTTTCTACACATAGATACATATTCAAAAATATCAGTTTTATTTTTTATGATGTTTTGAATGCTTTCAATTCCTTTCTCAGCTGTTAGAGAAATATATTTGTTTCTATTTTCTTCTGGCTTTCATGGTCCCATTACCACTCCTATTAATCTGGAATTTATTTTAACATCTAGAAGCAGTAAGAACCTACTTTTTTTGTTTCTAAATATATAAATAGTATTCTGTAGTATTAATATTTTTGCATAATACATTCATTCTCAATGCATCTGACATGCCTCTTTTTTAAAATAAATATTAACTTAGTATATATTATAGAGTGCATATAGTTTTCTGTTCTTATTTTTTAAAATATATGTTTGTTTATTAACCAGAGAGGTAGAGAGAGAGAGATAGATAGATAGAAACATCAATGTTGAGAGAGAATTATCAATCAGTTGCCTCCTGCACATTCCCTCACTGGGGTTTGAGCCCACAGCCTGGACATGTACCCTGACTGGGAATTGAACCATGACCTTTTGGTTCATAGATTGACACCCAACCACTGAACCACACTGGCTTGGCTCTGTTATTATTTTAAATAATTACTAAATCAATCCTATATAGATTATTAATGCTTTATAGGATGTTAACATATCTAATAGGTATATCCACCAACCATATGTCCAAATGCCCGTTCTTATTATTACTCTACAAAAATAGCATTTTGAGTTACTTTTAGCAGTTTAGTTAACCATCATAAGACTTAGAGACAAAACAGAATCTTTTCTATATATCCAGAGTTCTCATTGTGAACATCAAATCTTTTGTTATGTGATACCATGGAAACCTCTGGACATTTGCACTTAAATAAATATTGTGAGATGTTTCATCTAAAAGGCATTCCATGACCAAGAGCATTTGTGAAATATTGCCTATTTCAGTCCCTTCTTGGACATTCATAATAAATACAAACATATAAAAGACAGAGAAATGAAGGAATCATACAGGGAAGAAATCTATGTGATTGTTTAACCCAGTGTTTTCCAGATTACCGTGTCATTTTACTTTTTGCTTAACAATTCCTAGCAAACCATGAACATGGCTGCCTTGCCCTGTATGTTCTAAGAGCCTTTCTTTCCTTTTGGCTACTCTCAGTCCTTCTTTAAAAATACTTTTGCTTGAAAGGTTGACTGATGCCCCAGATGAGCTGGGCATAGTATATAGGAGTATCTCTCATGGGCAAAACACAGAAGCGGTGAGAGAAGGCAGAGATGGTGAATTTGTGTCATGTCAGACCCAATCAGAGAGGTTTCCATTCCTTCATGTTGCAGGAGCTGATGGGAGTGAGTTTAGTCAAGGAAAGAGAGAAGCTCCCCGCTAGCCTGCAACCCTGCTGAAAGTGGGTCATTTCACCGCAGAGGAATGGCCGGGTGGCACTTCAGAGACACGGTGGTAAGGGAACAGACTCCTTATTCATCACCGGGGAGATAGTGTTTTTCCTCGCCTGTGATAGATTCACGCTGGCCCGCGGTCTTTCTGGTTAGGCGTGACTTCCTGAGGGATTTTCTCTGGATTCGCAGAAGGTTCCCTGAATCCCAGGGAAAGCCTGACTCACCCACAGGCCTGTCAGGGTGGGGCTGGCATGACTTGGATGCAACTTCTACTTGGCTGAACTTACATGATGGTAATTTTTAGCCTCACATAGTCTGCCTCTGGGAGAAACGGAAGAACACGACACAGAAAAGGCCCCACGGAGGTGCTGATGGGCAGTAAAACCTCCTCTCACAGGCCTCCCACCGGTGCCCTAGGGTGACATGGTAGGGAACTTGGAAAATATATTTTTTTAATTTTCAACTTCCTTTTTTCCCTACCGCAGCTTCTCCAACAAGTTCATGTCCCCAGAGATCCTAACAACTGATACCTCTTCTAATAACATGCAGTATTTTGGACAACTGAGTCCACGTCTAGAGCTGATTTCCCAACTTGGCACCTTAGTCCTTAACTTCTTTACAAAAATGCTAAAGCTTCCTTTTAATACCATATCTGTGTTCTTTATCACGTAAGTTACAAGAGCAATCTTGTTCCTATTTAATGCCACCCCTGGAAGAGGTACTTAAATTCTCACACATTGTTGCTCATGTGCCAACACAAACACATCTCTGATTTCTGTAAATGAGCAGGGCGATGCAGCTGTCTGGTTGATAACTCCTCTGAGGAAATGAAGGGCTTGTTTGCCATGACTTCGAGCAAACAGTAGGCAGACACCAGATAAAGAGACCGTAACGGGTTGACCCTGAGGTTGGTTAGGAGAGTAAGTTGGCATGTCACATAAAGAAGGAAAGTAGATACTTGGAAGGAACAACTTCCCCAAATGTTTGAATCCCATGTCTGACTCACTAGTTGAATGACTTCTGGCAACCTACTTTACCTGGTCTTTAGTTTCCTGTGAAACAGGGTGGCAGCGGTGTTTGCCTCCCATGAATGTCATGATGGTTACATGAGATGTGTGTGTGTGTGTGTGTGTGTGTGTGTGTGTGTGTGTGTAATGCATCTGGCCCATAGTCACTCCCAGGAAATGTTAAGAATTATGTGATGACAATGGCCTATGAAGGGTCTTCGAAACCTTGGAAATCCGGTGCCCACGAGCAACTTTGTGGGAAAAGGGGCCATCACTTCCATCAAGAATTCTTCAAACAATTAAAAACTCCTGAAATGGTAGAAAGCAGTTTGAAAACATCAAATATATGGTGACAGAAAAAGATTTGACTTTGGGTGGTGGCACACAATGCAATATACAGATGATATATCATACCATTGTACATTTGAAACCTACATAGTTTCATGATATGGCAATGCCACCCCTGTAAAATTTAATTTAAAAAGAAAACATTTAGAGCATCACTGAAGTAAAAGGCAGTCATTCCATCCAAAGTGATCTTTCCGTGGGAACAAAGATAATTTCCACCTTGTTATCCTTAACTAAAAGGTAAGTGTTGCTTTTCTTTAAATATTATTCTCCTTCCTTTAAAACTCAGGTCAGATGCCCACTTGCAGAACACCTCACTGGGCCACTCAGGTGACCCTTGCGAAGTTCTTGCCTCTCTGACTTCATCCCAGTTCTTAGAAAGCAGGGCTCCAACCATACACCTCCCTCAATGCCCAGCAAAATCCTTTGCACATGGTTACTAATAGACAAATGTGTATTATTGCTAATGATATTTCAGAGTGTGTTTCTATGTGGAATATAATGAACTTCTTCTGGGCAAATCCATTTAGGGGACTATGCTGTCTGTAGGGCGCAGCATCCAACACATCCATGCTGCATGAATGATGATTTTTTTTAAAAAGGGGTCACTATGAGTCCATTAAACACCAATAAATGGATAAATTAGGCAGGTAAGGGGGGCAGGGGGGAGCATTTTTTTTTAAAGATCACCATCTGGAAGGTGTAACCAACCCTCATGGTATTTATAGAGTTCAATTGCATACCCAGAATTCACTGGGCCAATACAGTTTCATCAAGAGACCACAGTTTAAACATAAAGGATCCGCCGCCTTTAGACTCTGCTGGAGAACTAAGTCCAAACCATAGTTACATGAGTTTTCCTCTTAAGGTCCTAACATGAAGGGCATCACCCATTGTTGATCTGTAGGTTTCTAGGTCTCCAGCACTACCTGTGATAAACAGAATAGGAAAGGGAAGATTCTTAAAATCAAAAGGAAAACAGCCAATCTGGCAAGTAGGTTTTCTTTTGTGGTGATAGGGTTGGGAGAGAAAGGGGATATGTTTGTGCAAAGCAGCCACAGAGTGCCATTGGAGCTATTGATGGATAAGCTGTTTCTGAATCCTGTGTTTTTTGGAGAAACCCTCTCAGCAGCACCAAGGGGCTCATTTGCTGCAGATTTGTCTTCAAACTGGTTTTTTTCTTCAAAATGCTCAAGATAAGCACAACTTAACTTGAGAGAGAAACTATATACATTTTTCATTTAAACACAGAGCAAATGGGAAACCACACGACATATACAACTGTGAGAGCAGGAGACAAATATGCTTATGAGAAGGCAAACAAAGATGCTGGCTGGGAGCAGAATCCTAGGCAGGGCTCAATATCAAAGAAAAAATGGACCACTGGGAGCAGAGGGGAATCTCTGCTAGAAACTGGGGCTGTGGCTCTTTCTCACCACCACCCCCTTAAGGGGTATGCCTACTTCAATTTCATAAGACATTCTAAGTTGAAATTTTACAGAGTACAGATTCACAGCTTCCTTCTGGCCTGTGTATTTTTATGAAGCCCCAAAGTAGAATTGGAAAAATAAGTTGTGATGTGGATCAGATAATGTCTTCAATAAAGTGAACAGTGATGCCATATTCTTTTTTAAAATATATTTTTAATTTATTTATTTTAGAGAGAGAGGAAAGGAGAGTGAGGGAAGGAGAAAGGGTGAGAGAGAGAGAGATCAATTTGTTGTCCCACTTATTTATGCATTCATTGGTTGATTCTTGTATGTGCCCTGACTGGAGCGCAAACCTGCAACCTTGATGTATTAGGATGATGCTCTAACCAACTGAGCTACCCAGTCAGGGCAGTGATGCCATATTCTGAGCACATGGTTAGGTACAGAAAACTAGCATCAACTCTTGGGATGCATGAGGAACATGCAGCCCCAAATCATCATTTGTAACATCAGGGACATGGCAGAGTTGCATTTCTGAAATGATGTTGTATAGAAAGTTAGTTCCATTGGATCTTAGCAGGGGAAATGCCAAATGAATGGTTCTGTAGTCAAATCTCTCACTGCCTTGCTAATGAAGAACCTTGTATATACAGACATACATAAGGAACAAACTCAGTGCAGACATTTTAATCACATTTTAGTAAATGATGTCCAAAGATAGGTCCTCCTTCTACATCCTACTTCTGTATTCCAGAGTATGTTCAAGAAAACACTGTTCTAAACAAAACAGAAACAGACTGATAGTTACAGAGAGCAGACTGAAGGTTGCCAGAGGAGAGGGGATACGGGGGGTGGGTGAAAAGGTGAAGGGATTGGAAAGTACAGATTGGTAGTTACAGAATAGTCATGGGGATGGAAAGTACAGCATAGGGAATACAGTCAGTAATATTGTGATAACTAACTATGGTGCCAGTTGGGTACTAGAAATATCAGGTGGAACACTTTGTAAAGTATATGATTGTCTAATCACTATGCTGTACACCAGAAACTAATACAAAATAAAATTGAATGCAAACTGTAATTGAAAATAATTTTTAAAAATTAAAAAAACACTTGTTCTACAAAAATTATATACATACATACATATGTGCATAATACATAAATTATGTCCCTGGTAATATAATTTAGAGAAATGCTATACTATATCCCTTATTTTTAAGCATCATAAAGCACTTGAGTTCATTAAAGGCTTTTTAAAATTCTATAGCAGAAAAATTGTATTTAATCCAGCATTGCTAAAATGTATCTCATCATGAAAATCTTATTTTTAATAGAATATACTGACATAGAAAAATATTAGTAACAAATTGAATGAAAAAGTACAAAAGAAAATAATCATAAAGATTATACACTATGTTCCATTTTATAAGATAATTACATATTGATTTTCCCTTCTTTTCCATAACACATATTATTGTTAGGAAAAAATATGTTATTGATAGCATTTTTAAAATGCTTCAGAGTGCTTTATTTGGCATTGGGAAAAGGTACATAGAGCATGACCCACTTTCTAAAGTTTCCAAGTACGTATTCAAATCTCTGTACGGTTATAACAGGAGCCAAACACCTTCAGTGAGTGACGGCCCTGTCTTGCCATGTAATGTCATGAGAAGTGCCCCAGGCTCTTATTTCTACTCCTAATTGGTGCACCTGAAAATTATCCATTGAACGGAGCTTTGAATCGCTTGCATAATTAGCATAGTATATAACAAGAAGACCGAGCGTAAGGACAAAGTATTCCCTGCTTTTCCCCGCCAAACACCAACTTTAGGCACCTGACCAAATACTCTTCAATTTTATCTGAATGTCTCTTTCCTCCTTGAACAAACAAAAGCAACGGGTTTCTCCCCCAGCTCCCTTCAGTAGATGGGCAAAAGAGAATTGAGTAGCAAGTACTCACACCCCAGCTAAGAGCAGACAGACAAGAGGAGACAGGAAAGGTGCATGGTCTCCATTCCCCATATGCCTCTCACTTTAAGGAAACTAGGATTTACAGACAGTTTGCTATGGTAGAGAAGTGTACTTAATACAGAGAATGTACTAGATGGCGATTTTGCTAGAGCAGAGAAGAAGATGTAGGAATTGACAAAGAAGGCAAGGGATAATATAGCTTCCACCTTGAAAGAACTTATCATCAAATGCTTAGAGCAGGGTAAATGTAAGGAATGGGATTCATAGATTTCAGCTCAACAGTGGGGGTTGGGGGGTGGCTCTAAATTCTGTGCAGTCAGGGAGGTAGGAAGGATTAGAGAGCTGGAGAATTGTGTAGTCTACAGATTGATCTGGAAAGACTGTAACTAGATCAACCAAGAAGTGTGCATGCATGTCTGTGTTATGCACTCCCGAGGCTTGCTGCCAGAGGTGTAGACCAGGCTCATGCCCTCAGGGAGCAGGCTTTCTTCCTGGTTGACTAGATGGCATACCTAGAGGAAATATTAAAAAATAAATATATAAATAAAAACAGTATGTAATTTGGTTTGAAATGAGAGGATAGAGCCTGGCACAGAGCCTGGAAAATGGGTACTTAACACGTGTTTATTGAATTTAATTAGATCTCTGAGCCGCCAGAGGGCTAGACATGAGACCTCTGCAGAGCTATGCAGGAAACGAGGATCCCTGTGAAGCAAAAGCAGACAGAAGCAATGGCAGAGGTGGCAAAGTGGGCCTTTGGGACAAGCTGGAGAGAGGGCAATTAGAAAAGATTTTTAACACAACAATCCACAGTTTAAACTTGATAAGAAGGGCACATTAGAAACACTTTTATGCTCAAAGAAGGTAAGTGACAGTCAAAAGAAGTCCCAAGGACCACCGCTTCTGGTAAGAATGACTCAAGAGAGATGAGACTTCAATGAGGCAAACTAACAACAGCTCTGGTGGTCTGGCCAGGTCTCAGATGCATTAGCCTATTGCTTGGAATGAATGTTCTCTTCGGCTTCCTTGGCGGTCCATGGCAAAGGCCATCTCACATGAACATCAGAGATGAGTAGAAGAGATCATTGCTTATTATGTAACACACATGTCTCCCCTCATGACAGGCAGAGTCATAAAGATTTCCAAACCACAAAATAAAACTCACTGACATCACTGCTTACAGAGGCTCTGGATACTTGAATTGTGTGCATTTGCATAATGTCAGGCATGGCTGGGTGTGTTTGTTCCTTCGCACATCTGTCCAGCCTGCTTGTTTGGGAAAGCAGACCCTGAAGAGGATGACCCTGAGCGTTTCAGTTCGTGCCAGCCCAAGGTCAAAAGCCTATGGTCATGGCTTTCTACTGCAGACCATTGTATAGAGCGGAGCTCTGAAGTGCACTCTGAACCAGCCTTAGTGTGACTTGAATTACAAACTAATCATCTAGTATTAAAATCCCAAGGAAAAATGTGCAGTTTGGAGGGGTGGGAGAAGAAAAATTTGCTTCTATTTTATATTGTGTTTTTATTAACTAGATTAAGAAGCTGCCCATCATTTTTTCAACCTGGAAATTCTGAAAAAGAAGAAGAACCCAGGACCTTCTATCACCAAGATAATTTCAATGCATTAAGTCCCACCATTCATTTAACCTCATAAAGGCATTTTTGTTCCTGAAATAATTATTCCAGATAAGAAATCTCCCATTCCAATTCTTTAAAATCAGGCCCAGAGAACATATATTGGCAGTGTCTCTTGACTAAAGAGTGGTACTTAATATCAGGATTTGTTTTTCTCCCAAAGGCAGATACCACCACTGTCAGACAACATTCGCAATGGAAAGCATCGCTTTGGGCACCGAATCCAGCCACAGAGCTTTTGGCAAAAGGGCTGTAACCTCTTCTCTCTCCTCACCAGTGAGAATCCCGCCACAGTTTTCCATCCGTTGGTGACCTCCATCCCAGATTACCTCAATGCCCTTTGCTCAGGGCTATGGTTACAGACCTCCCAGAAGCTCCAGCTGTTGGTACAGAAGGCATCAGTCTTCTAGTTGCTAACGGTCATGGGCTGACATGACTGGAGTGTCTCTGAGTCCCCAGGGCCCTTCTGGTTTAGGCTGGTGGTCCCAAGCCCTTTCATCAGCTTGAGCCACTGAGTTTTTCAGCAAATATATTGGACCCATTGATAATTTGCATCTTTTGAATCTTCTGGTAAGTTCACCACTTCTAGGCAAGGTGGTGGACTGGATATAAGTAAAAGAAATAAAACACTCTTGAGAATGAATAGATGCAATAGGAAGTCTGGGTGTGTTCCCTCAGCTTTGCACAACAAATTAGGCAAGAAGGAAGAGAAGGAAGCAATAACGTATAATTCTCACTAAAGATATTGGGGGAAACACTCTGTAAAGTATCTGATTGTTTAACTACTATGCGGGACACCTGAAACTAATACAAAATATTAGTTTTTGTATTCCATGCAAACT
Source organism: Myotis davidii (assembly GCF_000327345.1). Taxonomy (NCBI): domain Eukaryota; kingdom Metazoa; phylum Chordata; class Mammalia; order Chiroptera; family Vespertilionidae; genus Myotis; species Myotis davidii. The sequence goes on along the minus strand of NW_006285248.1, from coordinate 3,301,648 downwards.
GCAATTGAAAAATGAAATTTTATAAAGAAAAAAGTATAATTCTCTTGGAAAGAATGCAAATGCTTGACAGCTGGAAGCTAGAGATTCTATAGCAAGATGGTCTCCCTATCCATGCCCTACCTTTACAACAACTAATTAAGATTTTAAAAAGAAAATGAGTATGAAATAGCAATTTTCAGCAGAGAATAATACACCTTGGTGCTACTTCTTCTGGTCTTCAATGAAATCCAACATTACCAGGTAGTATCCCAGGTTTGTTGACTATGGAAATAAGATTTTAAAAAATAGCAAGGCAAGAAGTCATTACCTTTAAATGCTTCACTTCCAAAAGTTTGCTTTTATGAAACACTTGCTTGGAAATCAGAAATCTAATGAGTAGGTAGAATGACTTACTCACGTATTAGGGTGAAGTCATCCATTACCCAAAAAGAAAGATGGTTCATAGTCAAGCATTTTATGCTAATGAACAGTCATAAATTAAGAAAGTTACATGATCAGGAAAATGGAATTAGCTAGGTTAGTGTAACTGATTCCTAGAATTAATGCTGTTTTCTGCTACTAAGTGTATTAACTGCAGTAACTGTAGAAGTCATAGCTGTTCATGTTTCATACATTCCCAGGAGTGTTAGGAAAGAGTAGCTGATGACAAATAAGCATATTCAATGAAAATCATTATATGAGGAAATGCATGTTAAAATATATTGACATAGGTACTATACTTGTGTTACATATGCATCTCCCTAGAAAGAGCTGAAGTTTTAGTCCTGATTCCTCATTATGCCCCCTTCACAATACCAGTTACCTTCATTTTGGTCCCCACACTGGCTGAGCCAGTTACCAGAGACTGGGCCATGTGTCCACCTGTGCATTCACTACAAGTGTAATGATTCTGCCAATGGCTTCACCATTCCAAGGAAACTAACCATTGCCTTAAGTTCCATTAGGGTCAGTTTCCCTTGGTATTCCTTTCTTGCATTTAAAGACCTTCTAGTCTCAGCAGCCTAAGAACATTCCTTTGGTTTTTCTGGTCCTTAAGGGTCACCATCCTTCAGAGTCAAGGACCTGCTCCTGTATTTCAGGTTGCCTGAGATTTCTAAAAGCCAAACCCGTGACTACCATCACTCTTCAGTAAACAATATCACCAGTCTACAGCAAAAATAGGAGTGAAACAAAAGGCAAGATAGTGATTTGTTTCCCCACCTAAAGTCAAGTGCGTACTCTATAAAAGCTATCTGTATCCCAATTTTAGGTACTTCTTACCTTTCTACTCTTTGGTGTTCTTTCTTTTGGAAAATGATGGTGATTAGTTAATTGCAAGTTTTCTTTTGCGACCTTATTTTGCTAAATATAAAGATGAAATTCCTATTATTTTTTCCCTTCCTTTTTCTCTCTCTCCTTTTTTTCTTCTCCTTTCTCTCTCGCATTTGTTTGTTTGTTCATTCTTTGTTATTTTACTGTGTTGTGAAATTCAAAGGTGTAGAAAACATGGTGCCATGGCCTCTCACTGGTCACCAGGCTATATTGTTTAACTGTCAATGTCTACCTTGTAATGACCACGCAGGTCCTTTTAAACCTCCTCAGACTATATTGAAATCTATCCCTGCACATTCTGAACATGGAAGGAGAAGGGATATCCCTGCACATTCTGAACATGGATGGAGGGACTCTGGTAAGACTATTAAAAAGAAGAAAGAAAGAGGGGAAACGGGAAAGGGGAGAGGGGAGAGGGGAGAGAGGAGAGAAGGGAAGGCAAGGCTAAGCAAGGAAAGGTGCAGAGGCAAAGATGGTTGGGAGTGTCTAGTTAAAGTGGAGGCCTAGGAAGAATAGAAAGGAGGGGACAAGCTGGTTATTCATAGTCTTCTAATCTAAGCAGAGAAACTAAAACTTGATTCACAAAGAAATAGACCATAAGAACTAACAGAGAGAAACAATGCTGATACAGCTGATGATTAAAAGTCCATTGTGCCCCACCCTTTCCTCAACTTCTGTTATTTTATGTAGATACTTCTTGCAAATATCCTTAGGCTGTGCTTACTGATTAAGATTACTTCCTTCCACAAATATTTGTTAGAATCTACCCCACACTAGGCAGTAAGCCAGAAAAATTCCCCATCTTCCTAAAATGAAAAGGCTACCATGTCTCTAGGTAAATGTAAAGATAGAAATTCTTCCCCAAATAAAAGTTTTGTCTAATACATTTCTAATCAAAATTTCAGTTTGATGAATAAAAATAACTAGACCAACTGAAAATGAAGAGTGTGGGGTGGTGCATTCAATTCTCATTGTTAAAATACTTAGAGGCATAATAATTAAAAGTATCTACCTAAAATCATATAGTATAATAAATGGTACAAGAAAGCACAGTTAAAGACAGATCCTGTTATATGTAGGAATTTTATATCACAAAGGCCCATTACAAACCAATGGAGCAAAAAGTAATGAGAAGATTTAGATACAATTGACTAATAAAAAATAATGCAAAATTAGAGTTTTATCACAAATCTTTCACTGAAATTATTTTCATTTGTGTTAAAGAGTTAAGTGTAGATATAGAACTATGAAATAACAAGGAAATACAGCCTGTATTTGTCTGATCCCTGGATGAGGAAGGTCTTACATGGGATAAAAAAAAAATCAATGGAAGAAATACAGAAAGTAAGGATAAATTCAAATACATACCACTTAAAAATAACTGTTATTCAAATCTTATAAATTAAAAAGAGAAAAAAGAAGGAAATCTAAGAAAATATTTAACCTAAAAGTTGATACTAATAATTAAGAAAATAAAAAGCAAAAGAAGTAATGTTTGCAACAAACATGTATGTCCTATTTATAAAACAGGCACTGACTTGATAGATCTGGAAGATGTGGTCTGATCACTGCTATGGTCTGAATCTTCACATCCCTCCCATCCCCCCAATTTATAGATTTCAATTCTAATTCCCAAAGATGATGGTATTAGGAGGTGGGGCCTTTGGGTGGTACTTATATCATGAGGGTGGAGCCCTCCTGGATAGGATGAGTACCCTTATAAAAGAGACCCGCCAGAGCTTCCTCACTCCTTCCACCCTGTGAGGGCACAGTGAGAAGATTCCTCACTCGAGAACACAACTAAGTTACCATAGTGCCTGGATGTCAGACTTCTTAGCCTCCAGAGCTGTGAGCAATACATTTATGTTGTTTATAAACTGCCCCAGTCTGTAATATTTTGTTTTAGCTGCCTAAATGGACTAAGACGGACAAACAACCATAAATGCTAAGAGAAGCACTGGATTTCTATATTTCTTTTTCAATTAAAAAAATAGACTCTACTAAAATAACTGAATGTAACAATATTAAAACTTTTATATTTAAAAGATGCATTGTATTTAGTCAAGATTTAAAAAGCAGCTCAATTCAATTTGGTATCATTCTGTACCAACTGCTTGGTACAACTTATAGTTCTTTTGTTGATCTTATTTCACCCTTTTCTCCTAATTTTAAATTAAATTGGCTTCCAGGGTTGCCTGACTTAGGAACACCAGGGCTTTTTCTTGCACCCAATCCTCTTTTCTTCTGCTCTAATTAGTTATGCTAACTCTCTTATTAAGAACATGTTTCCTAGATAGGCTTTCTCAAATAATTAGATAAGAGATTCCTTTTGTCCAACACCTTCTTGGAAGGACAATGAAATCCACAAGGAAAGGAGGACATCCATGTCAGCAGCATGGACTCCTTAGTGCTTTCTCCATCCTCAAGGTCTGCCGCATTTGCCCATCTCCCTTCATGCTTTTTGCTTCAAACCAATTATACTTTATTTCCTGAATTCTAAGAACCACAATGCTTTCCACATTTTAATATTTCTAAAATTGGCATTTTAATTGAATTTGCCAAAGTCTCCTTATTACCTTTTACTCCTAACTTTAAATGGAATGCAGCAGTTCTTTTAATAAAGACAACAGGTTGTAGTTAATACAAAACTTAGAAAATATAAACATCATTTAATTAATAAAAACCACTGTTTTCTCAAAGAATGCATCTCTCCCCTACAAAAATAAAAACATTTTAAAAATCTTCATAAGATGTTCAATTTCTTTCATTATTTAGATGTTAAACAATCCCTCTAAATTTTTGAAGGATGTATATTATAATTTCACCCTGGCGTCCTAATAAAAGCGGTTGTGGAGGATTGGGAGAAACACTTAACTGCTTAGAAGTTGGGAGGAACATTCCTTTGCCAGGAGATACCTGCTTTGTTGAAACAACTGGGCTGCTGTTCAGCTGGATGCACTTACGCCGCAAAAATGACTATGTCCCTTTTGATAGCTCAGTGCTCACAGTGCACCTGTTATTAAAAGCTTTGCACATCACCCAGTTGTGTGTTGGCGGATGTCTAACAACTGGCTCTCTGGGTGAAATGAGAGGAAGGGAGAGAAAGCCTTGATGTGTAGCATTTGTCGATGTCCCTGGTTTCCCACCACAGGCAGTTTCAAGCTACCCACATAAAGAACGTTGCTGAACACAGTTTGGAAGAGACGTGCACAGTCGGTCTCAGTAGACTCCAGCTCCCAATTGCATCGAAGTCCTGGAAAAGACTTGATAACCTACTGCATGGCTGAAGAGAGCCTCAGACTGGTGCCCAGACTTCTTGAAGGAGGAGAATGAGGCAGGGAAGGAAGGACGGAAATTTGGGTAGACAGGGATAACTGCCTGGGCCAGAGTTTAAATAGGTTTTATCGTGGGAAAAATCACCCAACTGTGGCTTATTCGTTTATTTATTGTGTGTAGGTGGGGAGGACATGCTATGTAAACATCCTCATCTATGAAATCTAGAAAATCTTCGATAAATTCTACTTTGCTCACTAATGCTTTGGATAAATTCTGTGGGTGAGGGATGGGAGGGTGTGACTTGCTGAGTCCACTTCCAGATTGCGCAGGACTGGAACTGAGGCTGACTGTGGGGGTAGCAAACTTGCATGTTAAAAGTAATGTAAGAGGGTAAAAAGTAGAAGTCAGAGTGGATAGACGTTTTCCAAACAAGAAGAAAAAGAGATTTTGTTGTTTGTTTTTTTCTTGATAGGGAGTTTCAATTTACATGGCTGCCCATAGAGGATGGTAGAGGAAAGAGGAAGGAAGAAGCAGTGTAAAATGCATGGGTTTTCATTGGATTTGGGGACTATGTGGCTAAGTCAACAATGTTACTTCTTTAGCCAAGTTTCCTATGATCTCGATGCAAAAATGGATCCAATTTTGATGCAGCATGATATAGCCTCCTAACCACAATTGGCTCCTCAATTATAAGTATTTGAGAATCTCTTCCAGACAGAACTTCGTCAATTATTTACATTTTCTGAATTCTTTGCCCAGATCTTTACCTGAGAAAGTGTCACAGTAGAGCCAAGTAGACTTGGTGAGATGTGACACGCACAGATATGACTTACTTGTCATCATCTTCCATAAACTGGGAAAGTGGGAACAAAGATATTGAAGAGATTTGCCCACAAGCATGTCATTGTCCAAAGGTGAACCTGAAGTTAGAACCATGTACTCAGACTTCTGATGCTGTGCTCTTCCTTCGAGACAATATTTATCTGGCTACACAGCAAGCCCTTGGATGCACAGAGGCCACCAGAAACAGGGAGAAGGCTTTGCTTATACCTTGGTTCTACTGTGCCCATTGCCAGAGAGACAGTTTCTGCATTGGTCCTCCTCTGAACAGAGGAGAGAAATATGCAGGAGGACTGGATGGGGCCATTCTCTGTGTGGTCCAGAGGCTTTCACTGCAGGAAGTGGGCCCTTCCGGCCACAGTTCTACCAGGAATCCCCCCCTCCCCCTTATAGTAAAACCCTGTTTATAAATATACATTCGCCCATACGCAAACATATACATCCCTCAAATATCCAGAGCAGTTCTATATCCACAGAGATAAATACAGAAAGAAGCATGACAGAGACAGATGGATATAGAAGTATTTTTAATTTTTTAAGAAAACATTTGCCTGCTTTGGGGAGAATCAGTCGGTTCAAAAAGAAAGGAAACCTGTACTTAGGCTAAACTTCCTCCGGATTAATTATTACTGTATTTGAAATCCAAATGACTTGACCCATCATTAGTGGATAAGTGTAGGCCAGGGAATAAATATCCACACTGTCCACAATAAGACAGGTATCCACACCAAGTTCAAAGGCCCCAGACTTGACCACACACACATCAGGCCATCTTTAGAGCTGTGATGATGACGAAAGGTTAGATGTATTCTGAAAGCCCAGGGAGGCCGCCAGCACGACCTCAGGCTAATTAGCAGAAACCACAGGTATAACCAGCTGCTGGGCCATTCACGTAACCAATCCTTGAGCCAGATGCCACTTTTGGAAAAACATACCTCGGTGCTCCTCATTGAAATTCCGTCTCTGGGCTTATAAAGAGTGTACTGTCTGAGCAACACAGGCAGGGCTTGGGGCAACTGGGGCCATTCTGGGAGATATAGTCAGAGGCTCAGCTCTGCCTCCCAAATGGCTGCTCATTGTAAACAGCCTGTTGAGTGCGCCTGGGAACCCGGCACAGGCCTAGCCGGGGGAGTTTGTAAGCACGCCTGGGAGTCCAGCCTCACGGCGTGCTGGCTGGTGCAGGAAAAGGATCAGACGGGTCTAAAAATCTCATCTGAAGTAAATGAACGAAGAAGTGTTTTATCAATAAAATTTCATCTACACCTCACATGCGTATCACTTAAATGACAAAAGCACGGGAACACCTCCCATCTTCTTTAGAACGTACGTCTTTTTTTCTGTTAATAAACAGAGTACAGACCTCAAACACTTATGTACTTAATAAGTGTTATTTGAAGATGGTGGCATTTGTTGAATTGAATTCATGCACTTGGCTTACAAAGGGTTCTCTTTACTCCATCCTATTTAATGTGACTTCAAATCAACTACCAATCTTTCCCATGAAGGAAACATTTCATGATTTAAATAGATTTTTTAAAAAACAACAATTTGGTACCATACCCTATGCATGTGGGCACTAAATGTCCTTAATATTTGCAAGGTCATATTTAATCTTAGTCATATTTGATTTTAATTTTATTTTGAGCAGTTTCTAGAGAAATATCTACTTTGGAGAGCAACGTTTGGCAACAAAACTAAGATTGGATCACGAAAGAGCAAATTATAATACCCCTTTGAAACTCAGGACGCACAAAAAAACTGTAGAGCATATATAAATCAGTATAATATCTTTCCAGGGTCCAGAAAGAAGCTCATAAAAAACACACACACAAAAGGTAAACAAAGGCAAAAGGGCCAGAAGGGCTAATAGTATAATTTCGTGGCTTGTAAAAGACTGGCAAGGGATAGTAGCATGTCCCACATACTTTCTATTTGCCAGGATACACCACCTGTTCTTCTTTTTATAAACTATATTTTTATTGATTTCAAAGAGAAAGGGAGGGGGAAAGAGAGATATAAACATTAATGATGAGAGAGAATCATTGATCAACTGCCTCCTACACGCCCCCTACTTGGGATCGAGCCCACAACCTGGGCATGTGCACTGACCAGGAATTGATCCGTGACCTCCTGGTTCCTAGGTCAATGCTAAATCACAAAGCCATGCCTGCCGGGCACCACCTATTCTTCTATTCTCTTATATCCACATTGAGATTTCTATTTATCCATATTCCTCATTCTCTATGTGATTTCCCAAATGCTTTCTTCTTTCTTTGAAAAAACATTGTCTTTTTGAGTTCTGATCCTTTGTAGGTGACCTGTTCTACCCCCCCGCCCCAACTCCCTGCATGGAAGCTTATAAGATACTAGAGGTCCGGTGCACAAAAATTTGTGCACTCGGGGGGGGTGGGGGTGGTCCCTCAGCCCAGCCTATGCCCTCTTGCAGTCTTGGACCCCTTGGAGGATGTCCACCTGCTGGCTTAGGCCCGCTCCCTGGGGGATCGGGTCCAAGCTGGCAGTCAGACATCCCTCTGGTAGCCTGGCAGCCCTCCAGGGATGTCAACTTGCCAGCAGAGAGCAGGCCTAAGCTGCAGTCGGACATCCTTAGTGCTGCTGAGGAGGCAGGAGAGGCTCCCACCACCACCGCTGTGCTGGCAGCCATGTGCTAGCTTCTGGCTGAGCAGCACTCCCCCTGTAGAAGTGCACTGACCACCAGGGGGAAGCTCCTGCATTGAGCGCCTGCCCCTAGTGGTCAGTGCGCATCATAGTGCGT
>NW_006285248.1:3279921-3293434 GCF_000327345.1 Myotis davidii | reverse complement strand
AGCTGCGGCAGCAGCTGGGCGTCCTCCATCATTGAGGCAAGCAAGCCTCCTGCTTGCTCCAGCTCCATGGCTGCCGACTGCCATCTTGGTTGGGTTAATTTGCATATAGTCGCACTGATTGACTGGTGGGTGTGGCTTAAGGCATAGCGAAGGTATGGTCAATTTGCATGTTTGCCTTTTATTAGTGTAGATTACCTTTATCCCTGGTGTTCTAAACATACTTTGATGAAAATCTGTTTTTATCCATTTACTGAGTATGTCTGAATTGACTATCCTATACTAATAAAAGACAAACATGCAAATTGACCATACTTTCACTACGTCATAAGCCACACCCACCAGCCAATCAGAGCAACTACATGCAAATTAACCCAACCAAGATGGCTGCTGGCAGCCACAGAGCTGGAGTGAGCAGGAGGCTTGCTTGTTCCAGTGATGGTGGAAGCCAAGGTTCCCTGCCTGCTGCGACCCAGCTCTGAGCTCCACTGAAAGCAACAAAGTTTCAATTATAGAAGGTAAACAAACCCCAGGTACCTGCTTTCAGCCAGCTGTGGCCATGGAGCTGGAGCAAGCAGGAGTGGGCTGCCCCTGGCGATGGAGGAAGCCAAGCATTCCACAGGCCTCCTCTAAAGGCAACAAAGTTTCAATTATAGAAGGTAAATAAATCCCAGAATAAAAAAAAAAAGAAAAAGAAAAAAAGAGGAGAGGCTGGGAGCTTACATCGCCAAGGTGTTTGGCCAGCCTGAAAACGGCCCTCAGCTCCTCACCCAGGCTGGCCAAGCACCCCAGTGGGGACCCCTCACCCTAAAGGGGGTGTGGCCAGCCTGAAAACAGCCATCAACCCCTCACCCAGGCTGGCCAAACCCAGGGTCCCCACTGGGGTGGACATCCTCCGAGGGATCCCACACTGCAAGAGGGCATAGGCCAGGCTGAGGGACCCCCCGAGTGCACAAATTTTTGTGCACCGGGCCTCTAGTTGTAAATAATGCTGCAATGAACATCAGGGTGCACATATGTGTTTACTGATGGAGTAGCTGGACAGAAAATCAAGAAGGGGAAATCATCAAAGAAATACTTTAAGAAGATTTCTCAGAATTAAAAAGCATCAGGTTCCCAACTCAAAAGTATGAAAAAAATTATCCTACATCCTGATATACTGGGTTTTAATAGTGAGGAACAGGAAAGAAATGTTCAGATATGTAGGATTTTCTGCACCTTTTCTCAGGGAGCTACTGAATGAAGAAGTTATACATGAAACTACTGGGGCTCCCTGACAATGAGAGTGAATAGAAAGAAGGTAAGAAATCCAAGAATGGGATCAAACTTAACAGAAGGTGAAGATGATCCCCAGAATGACATGGATCCCTGTCTGAACAGGCTAACCCAGTGGTCAGCAAACTGCAGCTCGCGAGCCACATGCGGCTCTTTGGCCTCTTGTGTGTGGCTCTTCCACAAAATACCACTTGAAGGTGCGCACGTCCAGTGCGTTTGAAACTTTGTGGCCCATGCTCCGAAGTCAGTATTTTGTGGAAGAGCCACACTCAAGAGGCCAAAGAGCTGCATGTGGCTCGAGAGCTGCAGTTTGCCGACCACTGGGCTAACCTATTCAAATTAGAACAGATCATGGTAGAATTATAATGTTTGAACATATTGAGAGGAGGTTTAGGAAACTGGGAAATAATCTGATAATAAATTAATGATAAGTAAATTAAAAACAAAGCAAATAAAAAAAAACATGATGTTTATTAACCCTGGGACAAAAAGTTTTTTCAAGGAAATGAAGGAGAAGGGGAGAAGGAAGTGGCATAGTATAGACTATTGCTTAGCTTTGAAAATATTTTCATGATCATGATTATGTACATACACAAAGTTGATCTAAATGAAAGCATAATTATATTTGAAGGATGGGAAGATATGAGATTGTGGTGAAGAGAAAAACTGGCAAAAAATAAAATGCTAAACCCTCATTTTCCATGGTGGCAATACTTCAAATTGAAACTTCAAGAAACGGCCATCCAAGTATGTTATTTAACAAAGGAGTTGCCATTGGGGAGTGGAAAATAAGGAAGCAAAGTGGGCAGAATTCTGTGCTTTGATTATGAAATGTAGAACAATAGTGTTATTTAAACCATGTGCGTGTATAAATTTAATAAAAATTAAAATCAAATTTTAAAGTCTGAAATCCAATGAATAAAATGATTATTCAAATTCGGTGTATTACCTGGGGCTTCAGTGAGAATGAAGTTGAGGTATTACCTACCCCCTCAGTTCAGTCTGACTCTGGCGTACCATCTCTACTCCTCAGCACATTGAGCTACCTTTGTTTTTCAGCTTAGCACTTACTGTGTGCCGGGTAGTTCATTATTAACTCAGGGAAGCCCCACACCAATTCTAGGAGGTAAGATTTATTTTACCTTCAGTTTGTGGATCAGGACACTGAGGAAGAGTTAGCTCTTATGGTCACACAGCTTGTCAGTAGAGTTGCTGACATTCACATTCATCAAATAGGCTCAAGTCCGTGTCTTAGCAGAAGGGGTTAAGATTTCTACCTCCCACCAAGATTCCCAGAATAAAGGATCCTCCTAAATCAGGAAGCTACTGAGCAGTCAAAACCCCAAACATGCCCATTAGGATGAATAAGCTGGGAGGAAATGGCTGCATTGTCTGTAGTAAATCCTTGTCAAAGCTAATAATGTCAATCTGCACTGGAGAAAAATCTTATGTTTTCCTTAAATTTTCAAGTGAAATAAAACAGAGAAGCAGCAATCCCACCAGAAACCTACCTGCTTGTGCCTCAGGTGATAGTCGTTTTAGAGACACTGACTTGCAAAAAAAGCTGCCAATGATGTTTCAGAAAGGTGTGTTCTAACATGTCTTGAATCTACTCTGAAGGAATTATCTGAGCAGTTATTCGATTGGACAAGAACTAGGACTTAACCTCAGGATAAATTCAAAATAATCCTAATGATGGTACTTTTGAAAGCTTTTTCTCCTTTTTTTTCCTTATTTTTTACTTTAGATGATTGAAAAGAGGGAGAACATGGGAATCCGAATATTTGGAAAAATCATAATAATCTTTAAATTTCAGTGAAATTTCTCTTCCTTTTAGCCAAGTTTGTGTAAATAATGCATAATCCAGAGATACAACTCAATGTGCATTTTACTCTATTTTTTCTAAATTCATTGAATGACTCAAATATATATATATATATGTATATATATATATATTTTCTTTTACAAAATAAAATTATGCTGTACATATTGCACTGCAACTTGCCTTTTCCCTCTTATATATATAATCAACACCTTTTTGGATTGCAGTCTTGCTTTGTCTTTTATTATCTAGTAGTCTATGGCATGGATATGCTATAATTCCATATCACATAATTCATTATTGACAAGCATTTAGGCTATTTCCAATTCTTTTTTACTATTACCAACAATGTCACAATGATCATTCTTGAACAAATGAATTTATAGATTCATATAAGATATGATCTAGAAGTGGTCTTTTAAAACACAAATTAGATCATATTTCTTGGCTTCTAATCTTCCAGTGTCTTCCCAGTGGCTAAGAATGAAACTCAAACTCCTTTCCATGGCTTTGCCAACCATCCAACACACCTTGTGCCACCTCCCTCTCCTTCACCAGCTCCAGCCTCACTGGCTTCCTCCCGCACCTGCCAGGCTCACCCTCCTGCGGGATTTTGCACTCCCTGTTGCTGCTGCCTGGGAACTGCTAAGGCCAGCTTCTTCTCAACATCAGCTCTCATGCGGAAAGGCCCCTCCTCAGGGGCCACCCATGTACACCCTAACCTCCACCACTTCTGCCTGTGCTGTTCTCATGAAGGGACATCACATTCCTAGGCCTTGCTGGGCTTAGCAAGGCTCATTCTCAGTGTTTGACTTATAAACCCTGGGGCCTGACCTTGGCTTTGATGAACCATGCCAGCCACGTGTGATACAGTCAGTTCTGGGCCATTTCGAAAACAAGAGTCTTTCCCTTGTCTCCAGATGGTACAATATCTTAGTTTCCTACCAAGATACTTCCAAGGGCCCCACTAACATGTGTGAGCAGATTTTCTTCTGACCCAAGGAGGAGGATACCATTCCAGATTCAATTTGATTTAGAAAAATGTGTTCTTTCTCCTACAAATGTAATCAAGATAAGCTTCCTAAATGAAAACTTGAGAAGAACACTATAAATATTTTACATCTCATAAGGTTAAGTACAAGGACTGAGGAAATGCCAGAATGTTACACCTTTTTGTCCTTCTAATTCTGATATACTAGCTGAAAGTCTATTTTCAAAAGCAACTTTGAAAGTCTAAAATTATTATATCAGAGTTGAAGAGAAAAGGCTTCATTAGACAGGACTAATACTGGATTTCTGATCAGTAGGAACAATGAACTGGCCCAGAGAGTTAGCCGATGCACTGATGCTAAAAATGATAGATGCTAGTGATGAATATTAGATACAGACATTGCGATGTCTATATCTTTCCATTTGAGATAACCCAGAGGAAAGCATCTTTCTCTGCCTAGAATTCTATGAATGAGGCTTTGGCAGAATCATTAACAATATTTGGCATTTACCAACTTACCTAATGCTCAGAGGGTCAAAGTAAATAACATTCAGGGTGTTGTAGGATAGTTCCAGACACCAGAGACATTTGTCGGGGCAGCTGAGTTGGGATGCTGGATTAGGAGAGCTATGCTTTCTTCATAGAGGCCATTTAGTGTCTGGTATTAACTAGATTTAAAAGGCTCTTATAACGTTGAACATGGAGAAATTGGCTTCATAAAATCAAGATAGATTTGTTTTTGTAAACTGCTGATAACACCAGAAAAAAAAAGTTAATAAGCCATAATTTTTTTTTTTAGTATTACTTCTATCTAGGCATAGAGAGAGTATATTTGTGAATGGAAGGTGTATGGCAAAACATATAAGGATGGGAAAACAATGCAGATTTCACTTTGAGATTTGGAGTTGTATGGTTCTATAATTGCTGACTTACCAGCACTAGTGGGATCAGAGCTACTTAACTCTTGGAGGCCAAGGGGTGGCCCCATTGACTATTTGCCATGGAGCAAGAACGCTTTACAAGTTACAAGTTATCACCCAATCTGTTGAGAGTGAACAAGGGTCTGATAGTCAAGTAGAAAAAAAAAACAACACTATATATATATGGACTATTATTTAGAGCAGCAATTAGTTGGGCAATTAATAAGTCCTTTTGGATATATATATACCAATTGGTATATATATATATATACCAATATATACCAATATTTCATGCTATAAACAGTTTAAAATTCTTAATGTAGTAAGAGCTCTCATGAATCAAAAAGGCAGATAACACAATAGAAAAAGGGACCAAGGAAGGACAAGGATAGGAAATTTACTAAGAAAAAGAAGAGTAAATCACCAATAAATAAGTATAAAAACCATGCAACCCTAGTATATGAAAAATGATGAGGTATTATTTTTCTCCTCCCCCTTTTATAGGAGCAAGTTTGGGAGTTCTTAATACTTAGAAGGTAATGCTAAGTTTTGTTGCCACTCTTGAATACAGAAAGAAGTTTGACAGTTACAGCAAAAGCTAGAAAACTTTGCATTCATCTCTAACTATCTTGTGCCAGACACTATGCTAAGCACTGGGTTAAAAAAAAAAAAAAGTAAAAAAAGACCCAGCCCCGGCCCCAGGCAACACGGACTGCATTTGGCTGCAGCAGCCCAAATGCTGTTACAAAGGGAAAGGTTGCTGCTCTGATCGTTCGGACTGATTTTTTTAATGGGTAAGAGCAAGCTGATTGGAGGTGGTGAAGGGCAGGGAAGGTTTTGACAAAGTTAATCACTAAAAGCTGCCAAGGCCCTTTATCGGGAGGAACGTAACTCAAACTACTACCCAACTCCCAGTGCAAGTGAGGGCCATAGAAACAAATTTCTCTTAGGGTGCTGGGAGGCTAGATCAAACATGATCCCCAAAGGAGCTTCTAACCATGGGGTCAGGGCACAAGCCAAAGGCTAACACGGCATGTTTTTCAGACTCTCCTGTTAAGGGTGATATTTGCAAGATCCGAAGTAAATAGCATCTCTGCTCTCCCTGCCTCCCTATTCCAGTTGCTGTCCACATTCTGCCCTTCAGTGGGCAATTTACAGTGTGTGTTTTAAAAAGCAGATTTTTTTCAAGACTTTATTGTTAGCATTTAAGTCATTAGAATTGTGGCCAAAGCATAATTCCGGGAATTGACAACATATTCCATTGTCCATCTATACAGCACACAACGGCAGATTCTAAACTCTAAGTTTATTTAACACAAATTTTCAGAAATTGTGTTTGAAGACTAATGCACAACCAGTTCTTTATAGATTTATTATCCAATTTCAATAACTTTTTTTTTCTTCCTGCCTTCTTTCTTTTTCTATGTGGAGCTGATTTGAATACTATTGACTGTAATTGCGAGATGTGTGTGTGTTTCATGCACACTGAGATGTTTTAAATAAAAGAATTATAAAGGGACTGCAAGTGTGTATAATTCTCTTAGAACGCAGCTCTGACAAAGGCTAAGAAAGATTAATGCTAGACGAAGGAAAAACACAAATATAACAAATTAGATTGGCTCTTGTAATTGGCAGGTAGTGGATTTTCCGTGGAGACAAAAGACTGTCCATTTTAGAGACACTCTTTTTTTCCTTGGGTCTAATTGCAAACTTGGTTCATTGTAAGAATCCCCATGGTGGGGGAGCACCTATCCAAGGTATTCTTTTAACTGTCAAAACAGAATTTCCATCAGTCCTTGTCTAAGGGAGCTATGACCTGGATGGAAAATGCCACGAAGTGTTAAAGCAAACTTTAGTTCCTAGACCGTCCCAGTATCTTCCCCTTTTCCTCCCACTGAGGAGTTGGTTCACTGCGATCTTTTTGGAATATGCCATGAAGAACACTGGCAATGTAGCGGATCGGTCATGGTATGAACAATTTTCATGGATGGAAATACAAAGGCCAGTGTTAAATGAGAGCCTTTATAGGGGCTTTGAACAGTAATAAGTTCTGATGAAAAGTCTCCCACCCCTGCAGCCCATCTGAATCTTTTTCAGGCACACACTGGCTGGCTGACAGGGGAAGCGGCAGCCCTCCGCGGGACAGGAGGGAAGAACAAAACCGGTGGCCTTGCACTCAAGCTGAGAGACAAAAATTCACCCAAATGTCACAAAACAGTCTTTGGACATGAACCAAATGAAAATTCTTGCCATAGTTGGCCCAATGGCATGCCACCTAACATGGCCAAGTTGGCTGTTTGTGTTGTCTGTGTGTGCCTGAGGTTGAGCTGGAACAATAAACTGCTGGGTACTAGGATTTGTTTTATATTGTAACCCAAAGCAAATCGATAGAAGATTATATGATTTCTTGGAAACGGAGAGAAAACAGGGGAAAGGACTAAGTACTGATAAGTACTGGTGGCATTCAAATGAAGAGCAAACAAGTCATCGCCATAAGGGTTTCCAAGCATCGCAGCCCCCCAAAGCCTGAACTCTGTCTGGAATGTGATAAGGTGGCCAGGCCTGTTGTGAAATACTTCTTTGGTAGGAGCTCTGAGCTGACAAGCCATATAAAGAAGTGTTGCAGATTAGAAGCTTATTTCTTGTCAGCATATCAGGGGTGGTCCTTTCACAGCCTAACAATCGGAGGGACTCGACAGAAGCAGCAGCAGAAAGGGGGGCTGGCTTCTAAAAAGGAGGAAAACATGGGCATCACTAACCTAATCTGTCTCTTCACTCCCATGAACCACCATCCGCTAGAGTGGATGAGCAGGGGCCTTGAAGTGAGGCAAGGGAGTTAATAGAAGGAGCTGGAGCTTTGAAGTCAGACGGACCCAAGCTTGAATGTTTTCTTCATTTCCTAGGAACTGTAGGAAATGAAGAAATGATGAACCTGGGTAAATCTCTTAGTCTCCCTGGCCCTCAGCCTCCTCTCTGTTGAATAAATACAGTGATACCTGCCTCTCAGCCTCGTTTCAAGCTATAAATTAGGTGATGCATGCCCCTCAGCGTTGCTGTAAGGATGAATGGGTCACCAAGGAGGCGGGTCAGCACGGCTCCTCTTCACCCATTCCCCTGCAATAAGAACCTGGCAAAGTCAGTGAACTCTGCAACTTCTAATCGTGCCTGTGATACAGAGCAATTTTGTCTTACTAGGTACCACTTTTCCACAATTTCTGACCTAAGTATTGACAAACTGCATCACGTATTTAAAAGTTTTCTACTTTATTAGACATTATTGCCTTGTCATTATTTTTTAATTCCAACTGACTAGTGCTCCTCTGGGAAAGTCACAATGACTAAATCTCTACTTGTGCCGTACATCATGAATTGGTGCACACTGTCAAAGCACAACATGAAAGTCATGTAGAGCAGAGTGTAACTAAGCACATTAGTTAAAACCACCCTACGTGCCTGAAGCTGAGGGAATCATTTCTTCATAGCAAGCGTAGTCATGAAGTCCCAAGTTCTTTCTAGTCAAGAAGTAGCAGTGAATGTCCCTCTAAAATCATCTTTATACCATTGACCAGCAAGTTTTATTGGCTGTGTCCAGACTAAGAGGAGTTATAGCTTGTCTAGAAGTGATCAGTGGAGATCCAATAAAAGAAAGCAGAGAATTTACAACACTAACAGGAGACACTTCCTAGTCAAATCCCTGCATTTTACAGAAGGGACTGAGGCTCTCTGGAAGGTATGTGCCCTGCATGGTGACCGAGTGTCTGAAGCAGAACACCAACCCCGTCTCTTTCCCAAGCCCCGGGCTCTTCTTGAGTGACTGTTTCGGGTCTCCTTAAACCGACCCTCCTGCTCTAACTATGAGTTGGAAAGAGGCTCAACATTTTCTGAAGTCTCGGAAATGTCACACAGTACAGTGCTTTCTGAGATGGCTTTCACAGAGATGTTTAGTGACACTTGAAAAAAAATGTTTTCTGCAAAAGTGAAGTCGGCAGACAGTTATTGTGCAATAGCCATCCCGATGTTCAATCCCAGGAGGTATAAATAGGTACAGAGAAAGATCCACTCTTTTGAATGATCACCCAGCCCTCTTGAGGTTTCCACCATCACCAGCCATAAATATCACTTAGCTTTTCCATTCGTTGTGGTCTGGTCATATACCCCACCAGGAAAGAGGAATTTCTCGTTTCTAAAGCTGGCTGGGCCACCCACTTACTGTGTGGCCTTGGACAAGTCATTTAGCGACTTTCTCAATCTTAATCATAGAGTAAGAATTGTCTTATGAAGATGAGATTACACGACCTTTCTAGGGATTCCCACTTTCAAAGCTGATTATCTTAAAAAAATAAAAGTGGCACCATCATATCACATATATCGAAAGACTAGCTCTGTGGTCTTTCCATCCAAATCCAGCAAGAGTGGAGGGAAGAAAAGGACCAACACTTCAGCATAGGGCAGCTGAAAAAGAAACTTGGTAATGAGCATTCTTACAAATTATGTTATTAAGAGCAAGGCTCCAATGAGGATTAAATGTCCATGGGAATTTACCACTTCTCCATCAAACAGCTCTGGCATGAAGCTGCTCAAGGAAGTTTCAGAGACACAGCCTTAATTCTTAGGCTAGTTGGGTATGGTTTCTCTATGATCTCATAATCCCTTGATTATATGGATGCCTTTCATTTATCACATTGTATTTGTTATTTCTTCATGTATCTGTGGCCCCCAGTAGATGTTCGCTCTCATAAGCAGAAGCCATGCCTTATTCATCTCTCTATACCCACTGCCTGGCACAAAATAGGTATTATACGGCTTATTGAGCTATAGCATAATGGGGCAGTTGGTTGCATAGGGGAGAAGCTGCACAATTCTATTGGCATAGCCAGTGGAGAAATTCAATGTTTTTTTCCAGTAGCATTTTATTTCTTTGACTTATAAAAGGATACTTATAAGAACTTGAACTTTTACAAACATATTTCAGCATCTATCAGCTATCTTTATCTTAGGTCCTTGACACAGTAGTCTAAGTATGACTATATGCTATTGAGTCTGGGTAATGCACACACACTCTCACTCACCTACATATGTACTCACAATACACTTATACACACACTCCTATACACACATTCACACTTATACACACAGTTACATACTCACACATTCATACACATTCACACATATTCTCTCTTTCACACACACACACACACACACTTAAGCCTGAAGACATGGAAAAGAAAATAATATTGAGAATTCTTATAGAACTCCAGGTGTGTGGTAATCACGGAAAGACTAATGATTTACCCTCCTCAATGAGAACTAGAGTCCAGATCAAATGGCCCGTGTTGCTCCTTAGAAAATGCCACTCTCCTGTGCACTATCTTCTGTGAGCGTTGGAACTACTGGCTGTAGACATTTGGGCATAGATAACCGAAGCACCCTGAAGAATGCCAACACTCATTCACAACTGTTTATCATTCATATTTATCTTTGGTTGATAGACCAGTCCAAGATAATGTGGCAAATTTACTTTTCTGACAAAAAAAAAAATCCAAACTAAGTGAAACAAAAACTTAGGAAATAACTACAAGAGAGATACTGCTTCTTTTTTTGACAAATATATTATTATTTGGACAATTTCAGGATATCTTTGGTTGTGGCCTCATGTGATATAATGCAAAATAACACTAGTTGATTACTAATTTTTTGCCCTCAATTATTTCCTCTATTAAAACAGGGAAGAAAATTCTACCCTAAGTCAATTATTCCTAAGGTAAATTGTCAGAATCCAGGGAGACTGCGGGCCCTGGAGCCTATATCTTGGGTCAGTGTGCACAGCAGCCATGTGACCTTGGGCAAGTTACTAAACTTGTCTGGGCCTCATTTCTGAATTTGCCAGTGGAAATAACTCTCAAAGAACCCACAACTCACTCTGGCAGACTGAGTGAGGAAACAAATTGGAGAACCCTGGTCTGTCACCATCCATAGGACAGAAACTAATCATTGTTACCAGCAAGACCAAGTAACAATAAGCATCATGATTCCCCATCTACCACTACTGAAGCCTAGGATGCTACTTACGACTGCCTGTCTACAACCCAGGGGCTCTTCACAGGGAGAGGATAGAGATTTTAGGTGGAGAAAACAAAGAAGATGATGGGGGAAGGCAGGGTACCAGGATCCAAGGCTCCATAAATGGGTAAGAATATTATCCACAGGATCCCCTCTTTTTGTGGGTCTCAATCTTTAGGAATTTGTACTTTTTGAAATTCAAGAGAAAGTTCAAATGAACTATAATAATAATCTCTTTCCTCCTTTATTATAACTCCTTTAGGAAACTACCCTGACAGTTTAGGATAAAATGCAATTGCATATACCTCGGTAGTCTGCTGCGCTAGTCTTCGGGAGCCTGAATGAATAGAATAGCAGGAAGTATGGTTGCTCTCCACTCTACCTGGGTACCAGCCTGCTGAGTACATGACAACATGAAGTTCCAGGATGAACTGGAACCTCCAGCTCCACAGGGTTAAGAGAAAAGGTCTACAGGAGCATTCGGAAGGGGATGAGCAAGACCAAGAGTAAGATCAAACCTTCTTATTAGCCCAGCCGGTAATCTAGACCAAAGGAATAAGGCAAAGGGCCATCCATCAGATGGTATGGAGGAGGGGAAGTGCATAGAGCATAAACAAAGGTAAAGACGTAACACCACAAAAAGTGGTGCAAAGAGAGGTGACGGCCTGAAGCCACAAAGGGGTCTTCTTGTGTAGCGTTACCTAAGCCCAGTGTGTTATCTACCCCATTGTTTAACTCCAGCCGGTACCTACGCAACGGCACAGGTGACCTGGGATCTGTCGCCATGTGATCTGCCCAATCTGTTCAGTGCAGCACATAGGTTCCCCTTGGGTCCCTCCAATTTCACTTATTTTTATCTTTTCTGAGTTTAACAATTCTTTGAATACAATTTGATTTGAAAATATGACCCCCAAAGTCAAGAATGTAAAATTTGTGAATAGTAGAATTTATAATGACTTTTCTTCCTTAAATTAAATTCTCCATCTACCTCAAACCCATAAGTAAGAAAATCCTTAGCCTACTCAGACCTTCTCTAGGTTCACATCAAGCAATCAGGTCATAGAAAATAATAATAGTAACAATAATAATAATCAAGCTCCCTGTAAAAACCTCAGCTGTTAGTAGAAACAAGTTTTCCTCATTTAAGAGGCTATCATTTTTAAGTTCGTTTCTCAATATCTAAAATTTATTATGCAACTCATTAGTAATCATTTTTACCCTCCTAATAAGAATGGTTCGTGGGACCTTTCCAATCTCTTCCCAATAGCTACTGAAGTGGTTAAAGAAGAGCTCCACGTTCCCCTGAAGATTTTCAATTGGCTTGGTGGCACCTACAAGAATTCCTTCCACTTTGCTCCATCCTGCTCCTCCCACCTGCCAGATCATGACCCAGCTCTGTCCAGCTCCCATGTCATTCCCTAAAGTTATGCTGTGTGGCACAATCAGATCTTTACACAAAATGTAGTAAACGGGACCCAGGTTTATAGGACTCAGGACCCTTATTTTTCTGGCCACTTGCCGAGCATACTACCAGGTAAAAGAAGAAATTAGGTAAAATTAAAACTTATAATGGAGCCCTGACTGGTTTGGCTCAGTGGATGGAGGGTCGGCCTGTGGACTCAGGGGTCCCAGGTTCGATTCTGGTCAGGGGCATGTACCTTGGTTGCGGGCACATACCCAGTGGGGAGTGTGCAGGGGGCAGCTGATCGATGTTTCTCTCTCATCGATGTTTCTAACTATCTATCCTTCTCCCTTCCTCTCTGTAAAAAATCAATAAAATACATTTTTTAAAAAACCAAACTTATATTGGATTACCACTGGTAATAGATTTCGTATCTTAAGCCTCTAGGATTCTTTTTTATTATAATAGGGAAGCTACACGTAAGTGAAGAGATAGCATTCAGAATTTAAAGATACTTCTCATTAACATGATATATATGTTAATTTTTTGAATATTGTAATTTAAAGTGTTTTATTGAAATATGTTAGTTACTTTCTTTGAACTGTTAGATTTAGATCCTAAGTATTTGTAGCCTCCTACTCTACTAAGACAGCTTTTTGCATGTTTCTTTTCCAATAAAATACCAAAACATAATTGAAAAAATATTAGCTAAGTGATTCCTCCTTATTAGGGAGTAACTGAAAGCTTACTGTGAAGTTGGGAGTAGAGGTGTGAATAGGACATGCTTCAATCAATAATGGAGAACTTGAATTTTTCTGTTACATTTAATGTCAGCAATAAAACAAAAATTTTCAGGGGCAGTGGTGGAATCTGAGATTTCCAAAGCTAATGTATACCCCAGGTTTTCCAGGTTTCCCCAACCTAGACAAACCTAGTCATCCAAACTGCATGTCCCTTGACCTCAATGTGCATCTACCTTTTTCTTCCACTGGTCCTCTGCCTGCACCATAAAGTCTTCTCCTCAGTCTGAAGCAAACCATACTACC
>NW_006285248.1:3272894-3279901 GCF_000327345.1 Myotis davidii | reverse complement strand
TCTTTCCTCTTTCCAAGTTCACATAACTGGGTCTAGCCATCTCACAGAGTTCATTCAAGTATGTCAAAATGCTATAGACCTTAATATGGTGGTTCTATTTCCCCGTGTTCTACAACTTCTGTCTAGAGCAGCGGTCTGCAGAGTAAAGCTCTCGGGCCAGTTAGTTCCAGCCTGTGTGTGAGTGTGTGTGTAAGCTCAAAATTTTTTTAATACTTCTAAAGAGTTAGAGGAAGGAGGAGATAGAAGAGAGGGGGGGAGAAGGAAGTGGCTGTGGTGGCAGAGACCCTGTGAGGTTTGCAAAGCCTAAAATACCTTCCAGGAAAATTCTGCAGACCCCTGGTCTAGAGAAATAGTTGGCCTCACTCACAGAATGTGACTTCTTAGATCATGTAGGACACGGACATAAGAAAGTATAAGAAGAAAGATATGGCCACATCTGATCCTGATACAAAGAAACCCTTGACTAAATCCCTTTCTAAATGTTTTCCCATGTGTGGCAAACACTGTTGGTTGCCTCCCCAGCAGATATTCTCTCTCAATTTTGATTTTAAAAATCAGGCAGCCATGTGCTTTGCAGGAGGCTGGCGCCCTTCTCATCCTCGGGGTGGGGGTGGGGGGGGAGGGGGTAAGTTTGGATAAATCGAGTCAAGGTAATTCCATCACCCCTGTCAGTGATTGATTGGGGACTTAGCACAAGTTGTAAATCTGGCCAATAAAACACAAGGGTAAGTTGGCTATGGGACGCATGACAACAGTTTACTATCCTTTAGTAGGGATGCCAACGAAAGGGCATGTCTTCTTCTTCCACTAGCCTCTTTGGATATTACTAGGGGAAGCCATAATGCCCGGAATTGCTATCGCCATCCTGTAACCTATAGGCTGGGGTGGCAGGCAGAGTGGAAAGTTGTCCAAAAGGAAGCAACTCTCAAGCCGCCTACTAAGAAATTTGGTATGTGAGGTAATGCAATATCTCTATGTCAAACTCACTGTTAGTTGTTTTCCTACCCTACCCCTTCAATCCAGAAACATCTTGACATACTCTCTATAGGCAATAGCTTATAGGAAAAACTTGGCTATCTCATTCATTGCACAATAGAGGATTTTAAAAAAGTTAAATGCTGATCCTGCCCTAACTGGAAGGAGCAATCTATTTATTAATCTATCCCTTCAGACATATCACTTTTGAATATGGGATTAATACACTCCTTGGTGCAGCTTTTATGACTCATTCTTGATTTAGGAGAACTGTCATCAATAAAGTAGATTGGGTGTTTCTAACCATTAGTAAGTAAATGAGTTTTGTTGTGTCCAGAAGGGAAATTAGATTTTGAAATAGTTTATAAAAATTTCTAAATATTTTATTCAGTGATATATGTATCCTTGCACCCACATTTGTGTTTGAGTAATACAATGGGCAGCTCACAATAAATGCCAAATTACTGAGTGAGATTAATTTTAAGAGTCAGAAATGAAATTCCCACAAGGACAGAACAAATGTTAAAACCCATGAAGCTGACTTCCCCACCCCACCCCCACTGCCTCTCACCCTTCCCCACCCATGTTGACATACTCCACACT
Source organism: Myotis davidii (assembly GCF_000327345.1). Taxonomy (NCBI): domain Eukaryota; kingdom Metazoa; phylum Chordata; class Mammalia; order Chiroptera; family Vespertilionidae; genus Myotis; species Myotis davidii. The sequence continues at coordinate 3,278,323 of NW_006285248.1, read as the reverse complement.
CCCCCCTCATCCAGCATGCTGTTGGCCATGTGTGTTACCACACTTGCAAGAAGTTACAATAGTTTATTCTAAATGTCTTGGCTTTTACAGCCTAAATTGAGGCCTTTAGTGGCACTTGGAAATTATTTTTGTGGTTTACTTTTATAGATAACACATTTCCCACCCTACCCCTTTCTGCTGGCTCCTTCAGAAATTTGGTTGAGGGAAACCACACAGAATTCTGAAATCTGTAGGCCAGGTGCCCACATCACAGTAACTAGGATCACCATACTGGTGGCTTTTGGCAAGACATCAAAGTCTGTTCTTTCTCCTATTATCATTCCTAACAGGAAATTTGACTCCAGTGAATATATATAATATTTTCAGTAGCTTTAACTCATAACCCATTAATTACTTTTGGTTTTATTTATTGTGCTTCTGGTATTTCTCTTAAATTTAAAACTCTCCAAGAGTCTTTTAATATTATACTATTATTTATGGGAAATTGTAGCAGGGATATTGGTAGTAGCAAGAAGGAAGAAACTGATGAAGAATTTTTGTCACTCTTCTCTTCCCAGATCATCAAGTCCACCAACCTCCTTCACATCGCGCGTTGCTGTTTTGATTTCTGCCCTGGATATGCCCTACCTCTGTCTCGGCACACCGACAGGTAGAGAAGGTCCTTTATTTACTTGTTCACCTGTTCACTGTTCCACAAAAATTTATTCATAAGGGACTGTGAGCCAGACATTTACGAAGGCCCAGGAGATACCGGGATGACCAAGACAGACTCCATCCCTGGCATCATGAAGCTCACAGTCTCATCAATGAGACAGATTCAAAACATGGAAAGAAACTATTACAGGCTGTGGTAATTGTCATAAAGGAAACAAATGAGGAGCTAAGGGGGAAATAGGCTATTTTTTCCTTTGGAAAGGTTGTTTGGGGAAGGTATCATTGAGGAGGTCATTTATGAAGACATGAGTAGGAGCCAGCCATCAGAACTGTAGTTAAGACTGACTGTCCCCGAAAATACTGAGTCTATCCTTTTTTAAAAAAAAATATATTTTTATTGGTTTCAGAGAGGAAGGAAGAGGGAGAAAGGGACAGAAACATTAATGATGAGAAAGAATCATTGGTTGGCTGCCTCCTGCATGACGTACACTGAGGATTGAGCCCACAACCCAGGCTTGTGCCCTGACTGGGAATCGAACCCTGACCTCCTGTTTCGTAGTTCCCAAACACTGAGCTACGCCGGCCAGGCTATCCTTTGGTTTTGCTAAACTTCCTATTGGCGTGTATTGTGTATTAGGGCAGACTCTTTCTTACTCTCCAGCATCTGTCAGTCCGAAGAGTCTCCATTCTTTTTAGGATTCACCTATGACATCTGACCGGAACCACAGGGGGGACAGTACTATTGGAACTATGGGACAAATACAATTGGCCTCAGACATAAAATTCTGTGACTTGATTTCTCTACTGGAACAGATTATCCAAGAAAGCACAAGAGGTGAGGAATCCTTCTTGCTACTCAGGAATGTGGAAGCAGAACTCTGAACTTTCCCAGGGCAATACACACCTGAGAATGCCTGTCTTGTCTCCCCTGCCCCTGCCCCCACCTTTTCCCTACTTCCTTCACATCCTCATCTTACCCAGACTGTAGAAGGTCAGATTGTTTTCCTTAAGAGGAATTTTCTCATGTAAAACACCAGTGCAATCTAAACTGCTCAATCTTACTATATTCTATGATCTGCTTCTAATTATTCTGACTGAATGCTTTTCACCCCCAACTTTTCACCATATAAATACAAAGCATTTTTCTTAATCATCTGTTGTGGGTTGGATGGTGAATCCCAAAATAATATGTATGTATCCTAACTCATAAAACTTGTGAATGTGACATTATTGGGAACGAAGTGTTTGCAAAGGATCTCAAGATGAAACCATTGGTTGGGCCCTGAATCCAATGCCAAGTCCTTATAGGAGAAGAGAAGGCAGAACAGACACAGGCACGTAGGGAAGAGGCCATATGATGATGGAGGCAGAGAGGGGAGCTACGCAGCCATAAGCCAAGGGATGCCAGGAGCCTTGGGAAGCTGGGAGAGGTGAGAAGGGATTCTCCCTTGGAGCCTTCAGAAGGATCCTGGTGCTGCCAACTCCTTGATTCATATTTCCGGCCTCCAGAACTCGGAGAGAATAAATTTCTGTTATTTTAAGCCACCAAGTTTGTGGTAATTTGTTGCTGCAGCCGTAGGAAATGAATACATCATCTGAAAACTCTGATTTTTTAAGGCTAAAAAATTATAGTTTGCTTTATTTTCATTTATTTTAGTGGGAAAAAAAACAATTGACAAGACATGAAGCATAAAGAGGTCTCAGACCTGGCCGCTTCCCAGCCTCCCTTCCTCAGACGGCAGTGAGATAACGGAAGGACAGATGACCTGGGAATCCGACGCTGGGGTGATTGTTGCCCCTCACTGTAGACTCTGGATCTTGAGTTTTCTATCCTACCTCTATGTACTTCATGGTGGAGGGAGCTTGCAATGATGAAAATTAAATAATAAAATAACAGCTGTGCAAATGAGCTGCAGGTATAATACAGCATGAAGAGAAGCTCGTATTATTAGAGAAGGAAGGAAAAGAAAGAGGAATTGTATGAATTCCTGTCCCGTAGACATCACTGCACCCAAATAATGAACAGGAACCCTCGCTCCAAACGGGGCTGGGTGGCCTTTGCGTAGCCCAGTTTCCAATGCTGCTGAGTCACTCTGATGAGCTTCCAAGAGTCACAGGTCCACCACCGTGCCTTCTTCCTCACAGAAAACCACGTGAAAAGGACAAGTCACACTTGGCTCCCCTTGGGAGGATTTAATGTTCAGAGAAGTGAGAGCCGTGTCCCAAGTGCCAAACTCAGAATTCAGTACCAGTCCTGGCCAGCAGCTCCGTGAGCCGGGGTTTGCTGGGAGTGTTTGGAAGACGTCTGAACACCCTGGTACCACTCGGCCTTCCCTTCTGCGCCAGGCCTGGGGACGTTTCCAAAGAATCCCAGGGCAGCCGAGGTGGCGGGATTGAGGAAAGTCAGGGAGGCCCCCTGCCCAAGCGAAAGCAGCTGAGTAAATTCATGTGCGCTCAGTGAGTTCGGCCCACCAAGACCAGCCTTGATGGGAGGGCCCCGCTCCACCGCGGAGGCTAAACACACAGCTTGTTCCACAAACTTGGTCGAAGATGCTGCAATTCTTGTGCTGCCTCCAGGCCCAGAAGAGACCAAAAAGGAGTTAGGAAGGTTACACTAGAGAAAGGAGGATGTAGGCTAAGATGGACCAAGAATTTAAAAAAAATATATATGCTTTTCTACTAGCCTGAAATGTGGTAGGGAGAAGTTGATTCTTCTTCCTCTTCTTGCCTCCTAGCAAAATTAAATTATATTTTAATTGAAAAGATCGCCTTTGCATTCATGATTTATGTGACCTGTCATGCAAGCTGCATGATTTAATTCTGGCCAACTCTAGTGACGTAGACAAAATGCTGACCATTCTTAGGGCTGGGTTGCAGCCCAGACAGGGTCACTTGGATGAGTTAGTTAAGAGGCACATTGACCTGCCTAAATCTTGTAAAATTTGAGAGCACAGTTGGAGGGGATACCAAAAGAACAATGATAATTTAAATACATTAATAAGTCATGGGGTTTTAACCACTTTCAAATCTATCTCAAGCCAATAATACAAACCGCCCTAGACAGTAATGCTAGGGAGGCTGACCCACATCGCCGGGCTATCACACGCAGTGAAAATGTGTCCTCTCCCATGGAAAAAGTTTGCATGGCAATAACCTAAGATGTGCATTCCTTAGTTTTAAAAATATAAAGATACAATGGCAGTAAGTGAAAATGACTCAGGCCAGGCTTGTGCAAACAAATAAATATAAAGCACAAATGATGAGGGTTTAAAACGATTCTTAGTGGGCCATTATAAAAAGTTTAGGGTATAAAGAAGAAATAGGAAAGAATAAAATCAAAATAGCATTATATGTAGGCAATACCGAGCAACAACAAAAGTGTAAGAATCAAGGAATAAATCCATATGTGTGAACACTGGGTTTTGTGGCTTTTGTTACATAGAGAAGTTGTGATGGCTTTTGCTCTTAGGATAGATTCGTTAGCTATATTCTCATTTTCACCTTCTGTACATTTGTAAACAACACCCACACAGACACATTGCCAAAGTGAAAGGGACCCACATTTTCAAAGAGTCCTGAGGTCACGAAAGAAGTAGTCAGCATCTTTAGCAGCAGAACAAGCCAAGGACCCCCTTCCTATGGAGGAGGACTTGGCCCCCCTAAAACACCCTGCAGTTAAAAAACATGGCAGAGAATGGGGGCAGGGTGGACTAGGCCAATGTCAGGCTTCTCCTAAAGCAACTCTCCTGCTGGAGGAGGAATTTTCAGGGGCCCAGGGAGGGAGTGGGGCGGGTGGGCAACAACATAGCAGCTCCCTCTGTCACCTGCTTCCCCTTTCTGTGGTCATTTTCACAAGTCAGCAGGGGGTAGAGGCAGGAGGCAAACCCAGCACATCGTCAAAATCACCAAGTGTTCTCTGCCAAAAGGAAATGTGGACTAAGAACTATAATGAGAGGGTAAGCAAAGAGCCACGGGTTCCAAGCAGCGAGATGTGTCAGCGAGAGAGAACAGCAGCCCTGCTGGCCCCAGGACAGGCCAGAACCTAATCTGTAAATCACTCTGAAGTCCCATACGTCAAAAAAATGTGGCCACCCCGAGAGTAAAGGCAGGAGGCCACAAACTAACCTCCTGCGGACAGCCATGTGACAAGGCAAAAAAGGCTCCAGCGTCCAAGAGAGAGGGGGAGGGTGACCCGCCAGAACCTAATTACATTTCATCTGGATGGCAAAAAATGATGAGCACAGGCCCTGCGTAATCCCAAATGAAAAACACACACCTATGTGCGCACACACACGGACACACACGCGCACACATACCACTCTGACGACCGTACATTCTCTCATCTCCCTTTATAAGCCAACTCTAAAATTTCTGGCACGGGCCTGAAAGTCATTAGTAATTTAGCTGAAACGTAAAATTTTACTGCGGCGCATTGGTAGCTATTATGAGGTATAAATCTGTGTGGCTCTGGCAGGTTGAATTCCCTCCTACTGCCCTTCATCGCGCTACAAAAAGCATTTAACTGTGCTGGGGGTACAGGACTCACATTTTGGAATTAAATTAGAGACATGAGAATACTTAAAATACCCTTGCTTTTCTTGATCCCCGCACTAACCATTTTGAACTGCTTTCTTGGGCCACGTCCCACTAGAGAAAATGTGATCTTCTTTAGGAAATTTGGATTCAGCAAACTGCCCTGCAGCCACCATAGTCTTCATCATCATGAGGGCCAACAACTCCTGTGTCGGCTTCCCCCATATTTATCATATCCACCT
>NW_006285248.1:3265582-3272743 GCF_000327345.1 Myotis davidii | reverse complement strand
AAATATATTATTTATGGGTTCCAGAAGTAGTATAAGCTTCAGGTGAAGCTTGATCCAGTAGCCCTTTGTGACTGAATCGAAACACAAGCTGAGTCTTTTCTCAACACAAGTCTGTAGGTGACCATGATCAGTTTATCAAAGTTATCACCTAGACAGCAAAACTCATTTACCTTCTCAGGCCTAAACAGTAAGCAGGAGGCACATTTTGTTATCTCTGGCACCTATCTCATTATCTGACACATAGCCGGCCTCAGAAAAACATTTATTGAATGCAAATGACCTGTCTGGCCCTGCCATTAATTCTAAGAGCTTCCTATACTAAATAACATAGTTTCCTAGAAAATTGGTATTGTGTCAATGATCAGTTACCCTATTATTGTTAGCAAAAAATGTGAACATTAAATTAAATGTTACCAATGCCATTAAATGTTTATTTAGAAAGAATACTGTGTTCAATATTACATAAAGGAAAATTAGTAGGCATGTTCTTTACTCCCTCATTATTTAGAGTCTGGAATGGAGTGGCCTAAAATACTAATGAATATGGCTTTATGGGGTTTTCGCAGTCACCCTTATCAATTTTGCCTAGTCCCATGGAATCGTGAAAATGTCCCTGTCTGTTCAAGAAGTGTTAAGAATGTTATTGAGGATGTTGGTCAGTACATTTCCCCTTTACCGGTGAGAATGCTTCCAGTATTAAGGAACAGAAAACTTCACTTAATGTGCTTAAACTGTAAGGGAGGATTCACTGACCCATGTTATTAAAAATGCCAGAGGAAGGGTAGGCCACAGGTAAACCTTGATCAAGTTACTCAACTGTGAATCCAAGACCTTTTTTCCTGTCTGTCTAACCTCATGGTCCCAAAATGGCTGCAACTGCACCCAGAGTAACATACTCCTCATCAATTTCCTCAACAGCAGCAGCAATGTCACAATATTTCCAGGAAAAGAAATTAGATTTAATCTCTTTGGATGGCTTATGTTAGATATCTTAAAATACATACCCAAACCTTAACTCATTATTATAACCTGTGAATGGGGTACACTGATTAAACTAGCTTAGGTCACGTGCTCCACCTTGGACCCAGAGTTAGAATATTTTTCTCAGAATCACACAGATCTCCAAACAGAAATCAGCACTGTTGGAAAAGGGTAAAGGGAATGATACAAAAACTCAGCCAACAGCCTGGGTGTAGCTCAATGGTTTATAAGCCTATTGTCGCCATGAAGATGATGGGCCCCCTCCCTCTTGGAGATGACTCCTTCCCTCTCTTAACTGGGATGAGGGTGTCACTATGAACCCCACATACATGACCAATATCCTCCTAGAGGTGGCATTGGTCCACACCCATCATCCATCCCTAACTGGCATCTCTTCACTAGGTTTAACCAGGTCATCTGACTCTGCTTCAGTTTTCTTCCATGTGGCACTGAGGAACATAGCAAAAAAAAATAAGTAAAATTGTTATAAGTTGCACTGCAAACACATATTTGGCTTAAATAAATAAGTTGTCTGTTTATAAATAGTGAAAGCAAAGTGTTCAAAGCCATTGATGTTTCCCATCAGGAGTCCTTGCTACCCCTGTTCTTAGAGAGGGGAGGCCTCAGGTGCTCTCCTGTCAGGGAGAAACGAAGTGAAAGCTGGAGAAGGAAGGCTCACAGCGCATGTAGAATGAGAGCAGGGCCAGACCATGACTGAATGGTCTGACAGGTATTGTGCAAGGAGAAGGAACTGAGGAAGAATACATATGGGATATGGAAGTTGTCAGGCTCTGTTCAAGAGAAGCAGAAGGTTCGTTCTTGTTCATGAGTAGTGTGAGAGAAGCAGGTGGGCCAGCCAGCAAAGAATATTTGGGAACACGGGGAAGGTATGTTTTGGGGGTAGGGTATGGTTGTTTGATATAGAGTTAAATGCCCTAACAGCTCTGGGCAAAACAAAAACAAAAACAAAAAACCTGTTAAAGAGTCTGAGATCGTCATAAGGTCTTTTTAGGGGACTGTTATTCAATGTCAACAGTACAAGGTTCCTATATAAAATGGGTTCCATAGTGACAAACGTGCTGACATTAGAAAGAGGTATGCCTTCCGCAGCGCTTCCACTATCAACCCCAAGGCACTTCTCTTAAAGCAGCTGACCATGTTCTTGAAGAGAGAGAGCAGAGAGGAGAAAATGCGGAAGCATTAATTACATTTTTCAAGAAAGGAAATTAAGTCTATTTGAAGTTAGGGAATTGACCTAAAAAAATAAAATTAAAGTTCTTTTAAGCGTAAAAGAGAAGTATATAGAGTAAAAATGGAAATCAAAATGCAATAATATGTCTTGGAAAATGAAGGCTTATAAGTTAATTTTGTATTGCAGAGAAATAAGTTGAATTTTAAACCATCAGAGAGAACCAAACGAGAAGGGCATTATAGAAATGAAAATTCATGGCCTGATAAAGCCATTTGGGTTCTCCTCCATGCATAAAACTTCTCTCCCTGTCAACTGAAATGAACCTGACTCATCTCACTGTCAGACTAGCCTCTTCCTGTTATCTTTGCTGTTGTTCAGGCCCTGGCCGCTGAGTGCTCAAGCTCATTCCTGAAGGACTGGCATGCCTGCTCCACAGAGTGCACACTGCCGACGTAACCCAGGGACAGGCAGGAGACCGGAGGACCTACTGCAAGCTAACACCTAAAATAAACAGAGCAGAGGCACTAGTGGATACTTACAAAAGGAATTTATGGCCCATTTCCTCATTTCCCCTAGGATTTTGCTTGTGAAAATAAATTTGATATTTTCAGCATTAAAAAAAATATATTTTTCAAAAAGAAAACAGGCCAAAGTTTCACATGTCTAACCTACCATTCCAGCAAGACACCAAATGTGTAATAGCATCAGTGGGACCTTCCACACGGGCACTGACTCTGAAGTCACCAGTCTGCAAAAGCCACCCACACCTGCATATACGCTGACTGCCGCCCTGGACATGCCAGGCCGGCTCACTGGTGTCAGATTACTTATTTTGGGACATCTTTCCGTTGAGAAGTCAAAACGTAAGGGCAATTTACATTAGGCTAATCGTCTTTTTCTTATTGTTAGTTTATTTCTCCACAACATGTTTTCCTCCCAGGGAATAGAAACGGTGACGTTAAACAAGATAAATCACGGTGCCATAAAATATATCCCATTTATTTAATAGCTTTCCACCCTTGGAATGTTGCAGACTTTGAAATCCTGTGCAAGTCATACACTTAGGATTTCTAATATGACTTAAAAGCCCACTCAACTCCCCCCAGCTGTTGAGCACAGGAAGTAACGAAAATGAGTCTTTTTCCTGCTAATCCTCCTAAGAGGAATTGAGGGAGCCAGCAGAGCCATTTTGGAATTTTGCTGGGAAGCAAGAATTAGCTTCTCCAAGGGACAGTAGCAGGATGTCTGATTAGAATTGTGCTGCCAGAGTTATTTTAGATGGGATCCTCATCACATTAGCTTGAGGCTATACTGTGCACCTCAAAAGCTGTCTCCAAGAAGCTAGGCAACGCTGGTTGACCATCCACTTCTCATATCCATTCCTAAAGCGATTGCAGAAGAAGCTTGAGAATTGGAGTGTCTGTTAAAGATATTTATCTCAGTCTTTCAAACTTTAAAAGCAGACCCTTTATTTTTTGAGTCTTTTTTAATTCAACAGAAGAAAGATTAACTTAGAAAATGTGAAATCACTCAGAAGTTGGAGAAATTCTGTATTAGGGAAAAACAGTCCCAAAGCTTCTTGGGGACAATAAGCAAACTCTTTGAGGATAGAAACAACTGTTTATTCAACTTGCTGTTTTCTGCATCTTGCGAAGGATGTGGCACATAGTAGATGTTCAAGAAATGTTGAATGAACAAATGAATACATTCTAAAGGGTCCATTTTTAAGCATTTCTTTCATCTGTTGGAAACTAAGTAGGTATTGTATTATTAACCCACATGTTGCTAAAGTTAGTTCTTCCATACCTGACATTTATTCATTTATTAATTAGTTCAATGGAAACTTAATGAACAGTGTTCTTCCCCAAGGTCTAAATTAAGGGCTATAAAATACTGCCCCATAGTAAAAAGTTCTAGATATAGTATCCGCGGATTTTTTAAAAAAGGTTGGAAAATTATAGTTACATTTACTTGCTTTGACTATTAAATCATCCTAGAAATTTTAGTACATATAAAGTCAAAAAAATCATAAAATGAATAACATTGTCTTTAGAGTTAAAAATTTTTGTATATACTGGGCCTCCACTCATTTGTCACATTTTGCTTTCAAGAATTTTTTGAATCGATCAGTTATCAACAAGCTACTATACTCTTGCTAAGAACAAAGGAAATTTTTCTACTGAAGGATGGGAGCTATTAGAAAAATATATTCTTAACGTATCATACAAACCCAACTCTTGAAGTGTAATTTAAAAAAATTTACTTCAAGTTCAATTTATAGTGCTTTGGGGATCACAATTCTTATTGACAACATTGGGCTTGCAAGTTGGATTTGCATAATATAACTTCTGTAAAACACACCAGCACATTTAAAACACAAAGCATCTATGCGTCCTACCTTAGATCTTACCTCTGAACTGCCTTCCTGTTTTATTCCTTCACAACTGGCCCTGTGGATAGTCAAAGGTTGTTTCCTTGCACTTTGTCACTTTGCATTTTCCTATAGAAGCTTAGGGGGTGCAGGAAAAAGTTTGGGGATGATTGGTGGAGTTTCTAAACAGAGAGAACCCACTGAAGAGTTCGGTTTTCTCCTAAAAATGTCTTTTTCTCTCGTTGTTGTTTTTCCCCCCCTCTTTTTTTCCCTAAAAGTACTTAGATAATTGCATCAGCTCCTCATTTGCTTGTGTTGACAGCCTGAAAGTGTGATGTGATCATCCCAGCTGGAAGTCTCTGGAACTTTCCTGAACCATCTTGTGACTGTAAAAATGGGTGGTCTTCCCTCTGCACCACCCGAGCCATTAGGTGGAGCCACCCTGATTGCTTCAGAAGCTTTCCAAGAAATCTCACAAACCAAACAGAGCTCATCCCAATTAGTTCCTACTCTCTCTTCATCAGCGGTATTCCAGGCGGTGGAATGTTTTCCACTATGAAATAGGTATTTTGGAAAGTTCTACAGCAGCTTGTTTGCACAGGATTGACATTTACACAATCATGAACAACACTTTATATGGTACTTAGGATTTCTTTAGAGGACCTGTATCCCAATGCTGACCTGGCTTAACCCTACTTAACTTGTAAAAAATGAAGGGATTATAGGAGAAGGTGTATGGCCATGGGCCACTGATGGATTAGACTTTCCCTGGGTTGTGTTTTCTTAAAGTCTTTGAAGTGTGGCTTGAACAATCTTCCTTCATGTTCCCTCTTTTGGACCATGTTTTGTTATAGTAGCTGATCGTCTGGGGTTAAGAAAGTGGAGAGAGAATGTGTTGTGCTTATTTTGCTTGTAAATGGTATGCCTTTGCAAGGAGGAGAGCAGTTTTCTTCATAATGTTCTGGGGCCCTGGTCCTCTGCAACTTTATACAATATCTGGAGTCTTTCTTAATTTTAAAAACCTTTTATTCATTGCTTCCTGGTGGAAACTGTAGAATATATATATTTGAATTGTCAATTCCAATTCCAGAAATTAATTCTAAGAAAATAGGAGGGATGTATGCAAAAAATTAATCACTAGTATAATCCTTGCAGCATTGTTTATAGTATAGCAAACCTGTAAACACATCAGGGTAAAACTAAGTATATTCTTATACCTACAGAATGGAAACATAGGTAGACATGGAATGATATATACAGGGGTGGGCAAAAGTAGGCTTACAGTTCTGAGTGTAAATGAAATATGAGTTCATTCTTGTATTGTTATTTATCAACTAGAGACCCGGTGCATGAAAATTCATTCACTGGGGCATTGGGAGGTTCCCTCAACTCGGCCTGCCCCCTTTCACAGTCCGGGAGCCCTCAGGGGATGTCCTACTGATAGCTTAAGGAGCGGGGAACGGGCCTAAGCTGCAGTCTGGACCCCCTCTGTGGGAGGTGACCTGGCCAATCAGGGGAAGCTGCCTCCCCAATCACCCTGCTGCTAAAGCCACTGCTGGCCACTGCAGCTGCCTGCCTTTGGCCCTCACAGCCCCGGCTTCATCCACAAGGGTGTCTGGAAGGACCTTTGGAAGGTCGTTTGGCTGTCCAGTCTAATTAGCATATTATACTTTTATTATTATAGATTGTTATAGATTACTAGAGGCCCAAAATTCGTGCAAGAGCAGGCCTTGCTTCCCCCGGCTGCCGGAACCAGCTTCCCTCTGGCACCCAGGACCCGGGCTTCCCTCCGGCCTCCAGCAGGCACCTGGGACCCGGGCTTCCCTCGCAGCCCTGGCTTCATCCGGAAGGTCATCTGGAAGGACTTCTGGTCTAATTAGCATATTACGCTTTTATTACTATAGATTGTATTATTTATTTGTATTACAACAACTGACTTTTGTCCATCCTGTATACTTTATTTTTTTAAAAATATATTTTATTGATTTTTTACAGAGAGGAAGGGAGAGGGATAGAGAGTTGGAAACATCGATGAGAGAAACAACGATCAGCTGCCTCCCGCACACCTCCCACTGGGGATGTGCCCCCAACCAAGGTACATGCCCTTGACCAGAATCGAACCTGGGACCCTTCAGTCTGCACGCCAAAGCTCCATCCACTGAGCCAAACCGGCCAGGGCCTATCTATTTTAAAAGTGTCTGTAATATTGACATTGACAGTCTCTCAATATGTAGAAGAATAAACAATAATCCCATTCTATACCAAATGATATCATTTTTGAAAAAAAAAGCTAAAAACCTACCTAAATGTATGCATTTGCACAAAGCAGCAAGATAGTCCCTAAAATATGGGCAGTTTCCTTTGTTATGTTATTATTACATTAATTAGTTATTATGTGGCAGGATTCTGGGTGATATTTATTTTCTTCCTTATTTGTATTTCCTAACTTTTTTTTTTTTTTACTAAAACTACATATATTTTTCTGGTAATAAAAATTACTTAAAGTTTGTTTCTTTTGGGGGGTGGGGATAGTTTTGCTTTGCTTCTCGAGTAAATGAGGTCAGCTGGAGCTTGAAGCTCTGTGGGCTGGGGGAGCGTGCCTGCTTACAGGGGGCGG
>NW_006285248.1:3259559-3265534 GCF_000327345.1 Myotis davidii | reverse complement strand
GAATGCTGGACCTGGCTTCAGGCCTGACCTCAGGCTTAGCTCTGCCCACACAGCCCATCCAGGGCAAACCAGGGAATCTTTGTAGTTTGGGGGTCTCGGTTTCCCCGCCTTTAAGGACACCAGTAGTACCCTATATATCTCAAGGATTATTACATGCATCCAATAAAGCTATCTAAGTAAAAGCCTTGAAAAATCAATCATGTTAGGTTCATAGAAGAAGCAGGAATCAGTAGACAATTCAAGCAGGAAATCACAGGCTAAGTCAAGCAGCTGGGGCACTCATCACACCCATTCTTTACCTGCCTCAGCCCCTCTTCCGTACCAAGGAGGAATTCTGCCCCCCAGTTGCAGAATGCGGCTTGCTTCTCTGTTTCCGCTCATGAGTCCAGCACTAACAGACGTGTGAGGAACCAAAAGGCTGCCCTTGTGTTTTCCTACATTCATTTCCAAGAACCCAGTTCGCCGGCTGCTTACTCCACACCTGCAGGCCTGTTGCCTCAGACAATTCCACGGCACTTTGAAGCCCTCCCCAGTGGACGTTACTGTGCCCTGGGACACACAGTGTGCTCTGTTTTCATTTGGCCACAAGAATGTCACAACCGCCACATGGAGCAGAGGGAGGTCTTGCTTCACCGTGCACGATGCTCTGAGTTGTCAGAGAACCCTCCCCGTCCCCAGCCTCTCCTTGGGAGAGAGCCCCTTTATCTTCGGATTTTCCCTGCTTCTCCAGCTCTTGTCCCCAGAATGATAAAAAAATGAAAGTCTATGAAAGACTTTATGTTTGAAGATTTAGTTGCCCAAACGGTGGGAGTCCAGACTATTTGTTTTTGAGTCACGTTTCTTCGCTTTCAAGCCCGTGGAGAAGAGCTTGGACTTATCCGAGGGAAACACGTTTTCTCAGGTAGTTGGAGAGAGGCCTGCTGTTGTCTGGTGGTCCAGAAAGAATCTTTCGTGCCCATTGGAAAGTGACAGGCCACGTTACCAAGAGGGGCATCTGCCTGGAAACCTTAGAGTCTTCCTGGCCTCCGAGTTCAGAAGGATAAGGACAATGTCTAATCATCCCTACCTTATATTGCATATTTTCAAAAGTATTAGAGTTTTAAAAGTATCGAAAAGTGCTTGGGATCCAGTCTTGACCCAGATGGGGATAGTCACTTGAATTAAACGGGCTCTGGTCAAATCCAGGCGTTTACCGGGTTAGGTAAACGATGGGATCTTGCTGGCAAGAGGAAAGTCCTCAATCCTTCTGAGCAGGCGGAGAGCTGGGCTGACATCCATTCTGATCACCAGAGGGCTCTTTGTTCCGGGCTGTCCATCCTGGTGCCCCTCTGCATACCCCTTTAAATCATCCCAGCCAGGTAGATACGGCCAACAGAACAGCATCAGCCCAGAAGAGACAAAGGGACAGTGTTGGAGGAAGAAAGGCAGTGGTATTCTTGCTTCATTTTAAAATTAATAGAGTTGGTTATAGTTTCTAAGTACACTTGGCATTCCAGCTGCCAGAGAATGGGTTTGAACGCTGAAAGGCCTCTTTAATCCGTGGGCCCCAGACAGGTAGAGGTGCTCTCCAGCGCAGGGCACAGGTAGTGAGTGGCTCTGTGAAGCCAGCAGGGAGCCTGCCAGACAGCCCCAGCCCTGTCCTCAGGGAACTGCGTCCACGCAGCCGGCCGGCTTTGATGTCTGCTCAGGCTGCAAGGGAGATGCCAGCGGTGCGGTGGGTGTCCACGAGTTCACTTTGCCGAGACCATCAAAGCGGCTTTCAGATGGCAAAGATGAACAGCCTGGCCTCTATGTGAACAGCTAGCAGTGATTCAAACTGTCTATTTCCCAGAGTCTATTAAACAGAAAGCGAGCGAAGGAATAGAGAGGATGTGGAGTACTGGGCAGAAGTGAAGGGAGAATAAGCGAGCAGACTTGGGGTGCCTCTGTCCCTGGCCGGCAACACCTGAACATCAGTGTTTCTACCTTTAAAACAAACCACTTCTAAGGGCCACGCTGTTGGAGTACACAATTCGAGTGGCTCATGATTTAATGCTGCATTTTAAACTTTAAAAGAATCACACAAAGAGTTGTCGGAAGACCGGGAGAAAGAAAACTCCCAGGAGAAGAATTTAAATAAAATAACACAAGTAAATTGTTTTTAAAATCAAATTTAAGTTCACTGGAAAGGAGCTTTAAGAAAGATAGCTTAACAAATAGCCAGCCATAGTCCTTATGATCTTGCTTTTCTGACTTAAGAAATTAGTAATGTATTTTTAAAATATTATTTTTCATGGGAGACCCAAAAATACACTAGAACTAAAAATTCTTCTCTATGTCCCTTCTATCCCCCCTCCTCACCTAAATGTCTTTCTATAAGAAAATCACCATATTTTTCATTAAGATGTTGAAACAATTGAGATTGATGAGATGGGAAACGTTAAAAAAGAAAAACCCAAAAACCTAATTCTACAATGGAGCACATTATCTTTGTAGAACATGATATATTCACCTTTGGGTTAAGGGGTAATGTCTAAAGATTAAACATCACCTAATTGTTGTGAGCCCAGTAGTTGGTCTTTAAATAGAAGACAATATATATCATCAAGCAATACAGAAAAATGAAATGAACTACACTAGCACTTCACATAAGAAAAAGTACAAATAATCAGTAAACATGAAAAGATGCTCACCAATGGCCAGGAAAACACAAATAAAGACAAGATAGCATATTTGTCCTATTAAATTAACAACAAAATTCAAAAGTGTTTTAGTATCCAGTGTTGGCGAGGATATAAGAAATGGGCACTCTCATGGGAGTATGAATTGGAATAAAAAATTACAGTGGCTATAAAACATTTTAAATGCATAAATCCTATAGAATAGAAAAGAATCCTGGTGATCAAACTCAGAGGCACAGAAACTCCATCTCAACCAATTCAGTGTTTGCCTCCTTCCCCGTGAGTAATTTCCAAGTCTTGATGTCACTTCAAGATGTCGGGGAGGAAGGAGAGAGGTGCATGATCCTCAACATCATCAGTTTGCACAGGCATCCTCCAGGAAGTCACTGCACTCAGTCCTCAGAGGTTATCCCAGACAGGTCACTGATGAGACGCCCCTTGTTCCTGGTGGCATGGCCTCTTCATGTCCAACTTTCTCTGTTCCTTTCATGCCACGCTTGAGAGTCTGGGAATAATTCTGCTGCTCCCCTGCTAAGCTACAGCCTTGGAATTGCGGCAGTTATTTGTGGAAGATTTTCCTCTATGCAACACACAGCATCTCATCTCTGGGACCCATACTGCCTTCATTCCCTGGGGACGGCTTCCTCAGTGAGATCATAACTTGGGAAACATAGAGCATGGCCTGCAGCTAGGACCTACTAATGCCTCCACTGTCCTCACTTCCCCTCCATCCCCTCTCCCTCTCCACCATGCCAGAGAAACTTTCTCTAACCTAAAACAGAAGTTCTGTGGTCTTTTATGATGTGTCGCATACACATTCTGTCTTTGCCAGTTTTCTTCATTCCCTTGGGGATTGGGTCTTTTGGAAACCAAAGCCCTGAAGACTTTTTTTTTTTTTTTTTGCCCCCTCTGATTTTGGAATTGGAACGTCCTTCCGCAGGGACAGTAAACATAGTGGGCCCTAGCTGCTTGCCTATGGCAAGGGCAGGAAGGAGAGAGAAAAAGCATGGGCAACATTCCTAACGAGCCAACGTGTGACCCAGTCATCCACGGCTATCCTACAAAACTAGAGCAATTCACTACTACCCTATAGCAATCCAATTCTACTCTATGAAATATCATCATAGAACTATGTAGAGATAGAGACAGAGATGATTATTGTAGCATTGTTTGTAATAGTGAAAAAAAGAAATAACTTAAATGTCTACCAAGAGGGGGGAATAGTTAAGGAAATCACCATAAAGGGATACAGTGGAATTCTCTGCAAACATTTCGAAAGATGTGTACAGATCACTTAACAGCAGTGAACTTGGTCAGTGAGCAGACACGGGTAAATGCGGCCAAAAACAAGACTGGAGCTGCTCCTGTCATGGCTGTGGGGCGCTGGGGCCACTACTGAGTTCCGGGAAGGGAAAGCTCCCAAAGCAGCCTGTCAACGTGAGGGCCAAGTTCTTCAGCAGAAGCGCCCAGAAGAAGATTAAGGGTGTTTGTTGAGGGAGTGGGGAGAAGGTGTCCTGGTAGGTTGATGCCACACAGAGGGAAGTTCATGAAATGCTCACAAGTGCTTTAAATAACAAAATAAGATAAAATACATTGTAGCACATGGTAATTTAGCTTCAGATGGGACCTTATTCATTCTGAAAGCACATAATTTCTTGGAGAATCTGGAGCTAAGACATAGAGTGAAGACCTTTCATTCACTGGGGTTTATGGTTCAGTGGCAAAGATTGATCAAGACCTGACAATGACCATGGGAATCATTTTGTAAAACCCTGACTGGACAATAGATTCGTGCTGTGAAATATAAGGGTATGGAAATGTAAACATAATTGAAGAAGCACCTTATCACCCTCTGCCAGGCTCTAGGAGTCAAATAAATGCAGGCTGATTTCAAACAAATGGTGAGAGTTGATAACAAAGTATAAACATGATCCAAGGTAATATAAGTGCTAATTGTTCTTTGTTTTAATCCCCAATACACATCCTCCATGATCTGTGAGACTAACTGCTTTGTTCTGAGTCAAATCTAGGAATAGCTTCTTCTGCTACTGGTACCACTTCAGTATATAAAGGGAATCTGATTAGTCAGAAATCCAGGCCCTGATTAAACACACTTGGCCCAACCAGAGGTGTTACAGTGATATAGCAAAGGATACCATTGTGAGCTCAGGGATATGGCTAGCGCAGCATTACAGTGTGGCCATTGAATTCAAGTCTCCTTGAGCAAGATCTGATATCTTATAGATAATGTCAACAGAAGACCAGTTTGACCACACAAAAGAGTATTTTTGCTTCATCTGTAAAGACAGTGATTCACTCTATCAAACAAGAAAATAGCCACAGTTTGAAAATATCTCCAAGTGAATCTTCTCATCCTCGTAAGTGCCTACCAACGAGCTTGGAACATCTCACCAGTCAGAGATGCTTTCTCAAACATGTCTGATGATTATTCTCTCCATCAACATTTGTTGAATGCTACGTACCAAGAACAGTTCATATTTATTTAGCACTTACTATGTCCTAGGCACTGTTCTAATTTCACCAACTGGCTCATTAAATCCTCATAACAACCCTATGAGTCAAATGCATTGTCGTTTTTTAAAAAACTTTACGGAATTGGGGACTGAATCACAGAAATAAAGGAACTCACCCCCAAGTTCACCGAGACTGTCACTGAAGGAAGCAAGTTTGGGACCCAGGTGATCTGGCTTCCAAGCCCCACTCTCGACTCTAAAAACTGGGCTAAAAAAACCACAGGATGATGGAGGTTAACTAAACCTATTGTGGTAATCATTTCACAACACATGTGAATCAAGCCATCATGCTGCACACCTTATACTTATACAGTGATGTATGTCAATTATTTCTTAATAAAACTAAAAATAAACTAAAAAATAAACAGGCTTTTCCAAAAAAATAAAAGTAAAGAACACACTCTAGTGAGGGAAACAGAAATGTAAAAAATAATTAAAATACAATGTAATGCTTTGGCAGCATAAATGTAGGGATGAACAGAGAAAAACCACAAGTATGAGGGTTGAGTTTATAGATGTTATGGAAGTGTGTGTGGGGTGAGGAGCTAGATGGCAATTATTTAATGTTTTTGGTACTTCGTATTAGCATCTACACTAATAAAAGAGAAAAATGGTAATTGGCGTAAGACACTACCCTTTTCATTGGCTAATCAGGGCTATATGCAAATTAACTGCCAACTCAGATGGCAGTTAACTGACAACAAAGATGGGTTAATTTGCATATGTAGGCACAATGCAGGGAGGCGAAAGGGAAAGCAGGAAGAAGCCCCCTGCCACTGAC
>NW_006285248.1:3240475-3258877 GCF_000327345.1 Myotis davidii | reverse complement strand
CCTGATGCCTGGGCTAGAGGCAGCAGGCCTGGGTAGGGGGCAGAGCTGGGTATCGGGGGGATATGATGGTCCCCTTGGCCAGGGGGGAAATGAGGGTCAGAGGCGTCAGGCCTGGGCAAGGGGCCGATCCTGCGATTGGAGGGTGATGGGGGTCAACGCCTGAGGGCTCCCAGTATGTGAGAGAGGGCAGGCTGGGCTGAGGGACACTCCCCCCCACACACACCCAGTGCACGAATTTCATGCACCGGGCCCCTAGTATTATATAACTAAACAAAATACCTTCTTAATCCATGCAAATTAGAAGTGTATAAACTAATGAGTTTTAATCCCCTAAGTGGGTGTTTTGGAGCTTACCTAGTTTGGGGAGCCTAGGATACCATTTAATGCCTTACTTTTATAAGAAACACTTCGTGATCCTGCGAGAAAATATTCCAGCATTTTATTTGATGGAAGGAAGCTCTACACTGAGCAAGATCTTTACCTTTAACCCCTAACATGTGTAGTCCTGGAAGATGGACCACATGACCTTTAACACTCTGCCCTTCCCTTTTGAGAAACCCTGCCAATAGATGGAATCCCCGTGATCACTTTCCTCGAACTATTCTAGTCACAAATACTCATTTTGCAAAGATGTTGGCGTGTCATTGGCAAAATTCACTCCTGCTATTTCTATTTATTATGCTTATTTCAGACCTCATCCCAAAATAGTCCTACATAAGATGACACATGTGTCCTCTAGCACTTCAGGAATTAAGAGCATATGGTCAATAAAAATGGAATCCCCGTGACTTCAGACTACACTAGCCAGGAAAGATGTCAACCCAATGTGGTACTGAGTTCTTTCTCAGTGTCAGCTTTTGTTCTAAGCTCCATGAGGTATATTAAGATAAATTGCAGCTGTATAACTCAGAACCCTTTAAAGTTCAATACATTGCCCTACCCGGTTTGGCTCAGTGGATAGACTGGCAGCCTGCAGACTGAAGGATCTCAGGTTCAATTCTGGTCAAGGGCACGGACCTTGGTTGCAGGTTCCCCAGCCCTGATCAGGGTTCCCTTGTAGAAGGCAACCAATCAATGTGTCTCTCTCACATCAATGTTTCTCTCTGTCTCTCCTTCTCCCTTCCACTATCTAAAAACCAATGAAAAAATATCCTCGGGTGAGGATTAACAACAACAAAATTTAAAAATATAGTGCTTTCCTCGAAACATTAGTTTCTAAAAAAAGAAAGAAAGAAAGAAAGAAAGAAAGAAAAGTTCAATATTTTAACCCTGCCTCAGTCTACTTGGAATATATAACAAAATGCCATGGATTGGGTGGCTTATAATAACAGACATTTATTTCTCATGGTTCTGGAGGCTAGAAAGTCCAAAGTCAAGGTATCGGCAGATTTGCTATCTGTTGAGTGCCTGCTTCATGGTTCATAGATGGCCATCTTCTCCCTGTGCCCTCCTATGGCAGAAGGGGCAAAGCACTTCTCTGGGGTGTCTATAAGAGCACCAACCCCATTCATGAGGTCACCCCTTGAAAAGCCCACCTCCTAATATTTATCATCTGGGGGGTTAGTATTTCAACATGTCAATCTGGTGTGGGAGACACAAACATTCAGTCCATAGCAAACCCATTCCACAATGTCTAAGTCATGTGACTCTCCGAAAGAGTCAACAGTCACAGAAGCAGGTGAAAGTATAGCATTTCTATTTAAGTTATTATTATTATTCTTTCTAATGGGCACAGAGATGACTGGTAGAGGCCCTGCCCACATTACCCCCAAACCAGATCAATAGGCCACTTTCATGTTTGCCACTTTGTAGAGTATATTTTTGAAATATCTCCTTAATTCAAAAGTAAAATCTTTGTCCAAGAAAGACATCAACAGCATCTTCTCCAAGACTGAAGGCCAGATTTCTCCCTTAAGAATCCCCACAGAACTCTTTCATATTACTAATTAAATATATTTAGCTAATAGGTGGGTTTCAGCCAAGGTAGGATAAAAAGAATACATTAAATATAATATCAAATAAGTCACTTATAAGGTAATAGCATAATCATCTGCCAGACAATGACACTTTTAGGGAATACACCATCTGCTGGGGGAGAAAAGAAAAAGAAAAGGAAAGAAAATCAAAAGGTCATCTCATTTCAACTGAAAAGCTGAATTGTAAAAATTATGGTTGGCAAAATGCTATCTCTTCAATCAAAATAAAACATAAAATGATCCTTACTAGGCCAACAGCAGCTGTCCAATTATAATAAACAAAATTCCTCAGTTGATGTCTTTTTTTGGACCCATGTTTTCTTCACCTTTTATTTTTTCCTCAAAAAAATTAAATGGAAAGACCCACGAGTAGGGGAGAAGAAAGGAAGACATTTGGGGCTGGTTCTTATGTGTGTTGGATTATCTGAAATACACAGATAAAACCGGGTGTAAGCCTTAAAATAGAGCAGAGTGTCAATTTCAAAAATAAATAATGATAATGGTATTTTCAAGATCAGCTCTTTATTCATGTTCTGTGCCAAAGCACTTAAATACCCTTGCTACTCATAACATAATGTGGGTGGTAAAAGGAAAAAAGCCGTCCCTACTCCACCATGTTATTCCTAAAGAGTCTACCCCTGTCAGTGCTGCGAAGATACGATTCATTTATATAACCCCGGTATCCTGACACCGAAACACAGAGCACACAAAGCAAAACATTCTCTTATTTTGAAAAGAGGAGCATGAACATAAACCCTGCGTTATGCCATGGCACAAAGCTATTTTAGATAAATAATTAAACATTTTAATTAACACATTATTCTAGTAAGCCAATTTTTATCAGACACATTTTTTTTTTAAGTTCCAAGTTGGAGCCCACACATACTTACACCCCATGGGACTTAACAATCGCTGTGCTGGCAGTATTGTAGGATTTGAGATAATCGGGTTTGGCACTCTAATTCAGGCTAGATGATGACATTGACCATCATATGGTTAAATGGCTTCAGGTGCTTTTTTTTTTTTTAGGCCACATATCATACCTATGTGGCTATTACTCTGTTTTGGGGATGCCTTTTAATTTAAAACTAATCTTTGGGCCATTTAAATCTATTTAGCTAAGAGAAATAAATAAATAAATAAATCTATTTAGCTAAAAATATCAACCAGTTTTTCTCCTCACTCAAGGATATAATTTTATTGCTTTTTAGAGAGAGAGGGAAAGGGAGAGAGAGAGAGAAACATCAATGTGAGAAACATTGATCAGTTGCCCACCTGGGAATGATATGTGCCCAACTGGGAATCAAACCTGCAATCTAGGCAGTAGTATGTGTTCTGACAGGGAAATGAACCTGCAACCTTTTGGTGTATGGGACGATGCTCCAACCAACTGAGCCACCAGGCCAGGGCCCACCAGTTAAAATTTTTGGTTAATACGGAAGTTCCATATATTTTTCTTAAAGAACCCTAAATAATAACAAATCAAATTATTTGTTTTTAATAATTCTTTTGTAAGTGAAAAAGAAATAAAACTCTATTTAAAAAACAACAACTCCAATACAACCCCAAACTTAACTTTCCAGACAAATAGTACACTCAAAGTTGTGTCAGGAACATTTTTCAAATCAAGTTATATTTTAATTATACCTATAAGTAACAAGAAATGATTCTAGTCTTGGCTTATAACTGGGTTGCATTTTTAGAGTTGCCTTACAGATATGAGTAGACTCATTAAAAGCTGAACCTTACCAACAATTTGTAAAAGACTCACTCCTTAAGAAAAAAAATGTAATATTTTGCTCAGAAAATAGATATTTTTCTTATTTATTTTTTGAAGGAAGCCTTCTGAATTTAAGAAGCAGGTGTGTGTGTGTGTATGTCTATACTTGACAGAGAGGAAGAGAGAACACCCGTGAGTGTCCAAAGCATATATTTAAATATCACCAATTACAGAGGCATTCCATACACTTAACATGCAGGCCTACCCTTTGTGTACATATTCAGGTGGGGTCAGCGACCTATTTATGGAATACAGGGCAGTATTGCTGGGAACCACTTCCCTCTGTTCCAGGGTGGTAAGGCTGTGGGTGAACTTATCCAAGAGAAATAAGATAGGGACTATATGTGAGCAGCATCCGATAGACATCAGAACGATAATTTCCTTAAGTCTCCAACCCATGGGAGGTGGAGAGAAGAAAGATAATTTTAATTCTACAAGCTACTATCATGAGTAAAGAGGTCTCATTTCTTGTAAATGTTTATTTTATTCTGAAATCAGTTCTTTTTTGTTTCTGATAAAATGTGTCTTGCCACTGACGCCAACTCAAGCCAGAAACACTTACGTTACACAGTATACACAACAGAGATGCTTATGTTCATAACAGTGTGAGGGGTTAGTTCAGTTGCCACCTGTCTTGATGATTAAAATAGAAAGAATGGGGAAGCGTCTAGTGGAAGCTCCCAGCAGCAGGATTATGTTACTTTTGTATATCCCGCCCATTAACCTGGTATGTGTGGGGAGGAGGCAGGAGTAGTGCACACTCTGAAATCTGACTGCCTAGAGAAAGCTAAATGCTTCATATTAATGACAGACCAAAAGATTAAAATCTCAAAGATTAAGAATTGGGCAAAGGAGACAGTATGGTGCAGTAGAAAAGGCGGGCATACTCAGGTTTGACTGCTATCACTTAATGAATGTGTAGACTTGGGCAAGTCAATTTAGCAACAAATTTCCTCTTCCTTAATATAGAGATGATGAGGTCTTTGTAGGGAGTGAGTGGGATAGTGGCACTTAGTAGACATTCAATGTCTGTCTCCCCCAGCACGTGCTAAACAAAGCTCATTCAGAAATCTAAAAATGATCACCTCCTAGCCTAAGACCACTTTGCCCAACAATCTTTGCAGGTCCCTCCCACAGCATCTGTATCACTTCCATGAACTACTGTTCTAATTCCCCAAGAATTCAGTTTAGTGGCTCCATATGGGTATGGTTGGTCAACCCCAACTTTGTTCCATAATGGCAGGAACTATCCCCCTCCCATACAAACTTGCATACCAGCTCCCAGCTCAGGCTTTTAAGAAATATTGGGTCTGGCCAGTGTGGCTCAGTGGTTGAGTGTTGACCTATGAACCAGGAGGTAATCGTTTGATTCCCAGTCAGGGCACATGCCTGGGTTGCAGGCTCAATACCCTGTAGGGGGCATTCAGGAAACAGCTGATCAATGATTCTCTCTCATCATTGATGTTTCTGTCTCCCTCTCCCTTCCTCTCTGAAATCAATTTAAAAATATATATGAAAAACACACACAAACACCTGTTATGTTTGAGCCTATGTATGTTTGAATAGATCTGGTTTTCCATACATCCAATTGCTGCAAGCAGCAAAACATGAGTTATAAAGAAATTATTTTTTGAAATCAGCACATCAAAAGATAGAAAGCTATTATTACTCAGAAAAGGAAAGGAAATGGGGCAACTGGCTTATTTTGTAGTTGTTTTTCACATCTTTTGGATGCAAGCACAAAATTGCCAGTAATGTTTCTTAGCAAAATTGAGTCGAGGCAGTTAGTCGGAAAACCCAGTCATAATATGACCCTTTCTGAAATTTCCCCAAATCCCCCATTGGCACCATCTTGAACAACTGCCTTGACTGCACCCCCCTACCTCCTCATCTTTTTGCTCTCTCATTCCCCTCTGCTATTTGGCTCAAGAGAACCCTCACAATAAAGCAGAAAAAGAATACTTGTTACTCTGAGCATGATTCACTTCCACAGAGACTCCCGATTTGAATCGCTCATCCAGCTCCTGTGTGGTCATCCCTCAGGCCTTGGGAGCTACAGCAGAATAACTGCTTTAGGCCCAAAGGGGTTTCTATTCTTTCTTAAGAGTTACCATTTCCTCCCAGGGAGGGTGGTTAATGGAAAAACCCTCTGATCGGTTGTATTTGTTGTGTTTCAATGATGAGTTGCCATTTAAAGGGTTTAAAACTAGGTTGGTTGCTGCTGCTGCCTTTCCTGTAACCAGTTAATCACAGGATTCTCTGCCACATTGAGGCCAGAAGGGGCATGGCACATGCAACAAGCAAGGAAGCCACTGATTATAGGCCAAGGAGCTACTGTGCTTATGCAACATGGATTGTTGAAAACACTCTGAACATTATCTTGTTTTTAACCGTCCTGCACTGCAGAACTGTTTGTCTAGGACCCAGCCCGGAGCCTGGCACATTAGTTAATGAGCAAATGGGTTTCTGGTTTTTCCCTTGAAAGGCTGACCAAAGTAATAGCTGGCTTTTGCTTGGGCAAATCAAAAATGGAGTTGGAGTTAAAGAAGTTATTTAGTCATCTCTGAACTTGAAGTTGTGAGGCCCCTCTGTTTGCCTTGGGCTACTGTGACCTTACTGATGATAATGTTAAAATTCAGAAGAAGCTCCATGCACACTGTAAACATCAGTGAAGTCTCTCAAAATCAAATTTCTTTTTTTAAATATGTTTTTATTGATTTCAGGGAGGAAAGGAGAGGGAAAGGGATAGAAACATCAATGATCAGAGAGAATCATTGATTGGCTGCCTCCTGCACGCCCCACACTGGGGATCGAGCCCACAACCTGGGCCTGTGCCCTGACCGGGAATCAAACTGTGACCTTCTTGTTCATAGGTTGACGCTCAACCACTGAGCCACTCCAGCTGGGCTCAAAATCGTATTTCAATGAAAAAACTTGCAGGTTGCTTTTGTCTTCAAGTACAGATTTAAAATCCAAGCACAAATATTATGCCACCACCTCTCACCTTTCTGGCATTGCACTGACATTGCATTAGAACCTTA
The DNA here is from genome assembly GCF_000327345.1 of Myotis davidii. Classification (NCBI taxonomy): domain Eukaryota; kingdom Metazoa; phylum Chordata; class Mammalia; order Chiroptera; family Vespertilionidae; genus Myotis; species Myotis davidii. The sequence continues at coordinate 3,252,080 of NW_006285248.1, read as the reverse complement.
AAATGTACTTAAAATATTTAGTGTCATGCAGGGACTGGGCATCAAGAACTCAGGAGTTCTGACTTGCTTCTCTATTCTGATTTGCTATAAACCTTAAGGCATGTCTTCAAATCTCTTATTGTCTCCATTTGCGTGTCTATAAAGTGAAGATAATTCAGCTAACCTATTTCATAGGGGTGCTGTGCTGAATAGATAATTAGTGTTTATAAAATGTATTGAAAGTGCAATGTGTTAGACTAATGCGCATAAATGGTAATGACATGTCACAGGGTAGGAGGGCCATATTTAGCCACTTTTATGTAGAAGGAAATTAACATGCAATGAGACTTTCACATCATATTTAATGCTAAAAGTGATAGAAAGTGAACCCTAACTACCTTCTTAAGGGTCTCATTGTTCTACCTTACTGACATCCAAAGAGAATAACATAACACTAAATGATTTGAAAGAATTATCCTGGACAGTTCTTTCCTGTCTAGAGCTCTCTACAACTTCTGTATGCTACTGAAAACTGCCTCAATGTGTAGCCACAAGGCCAACTGAGAGCAGGGGTAGTATTAGTTATTGATCTCCTGGCCTTTGTTTTTAATGATAGGGAGGGGGGAGGTGTCACTAAAGATGTCAGGCCAATCGAGAACCTTTTATGACCACAGCAAACTAGTCATAGAACCAAAAAATATTCAGCGCAGTTAGTACACGAAGAATATTTGATGCTATGTGAATACTGACATTGGGTTGTTTCCTTGAATTCTAGGTTGTACACTGTTCTCTAAGTCAAGTGCTTGACCCCACTTCTGTTCTCTAAAACTGGGCCGGGTGTCACAGTGGTTTCAATGTTTCTAACATATGTTTACTTTTGAAAAAATGGGTATAGCCACACACCCGATCCTTTCCTTTACCAACTTTGCTGACGATTTCCATAGTAACTGCGATGCATGGCCTACCATCTCATGTGGGGACCACATCACGAGAAATATATCTTAACTCTATGATATGATGCAAAGAGAAAAACAAAAAGGAACATTTAAGAAAGTGAGACATTTTCAAACTACGCAGAGGTTAGTTAAGGGTACGAAATTACTCTGACCCAAAAAACATAAAATATAAGCAGAGTTAGATGTTCTTACAGGCCTAAAGAAAAAAAATGCGGCCACACTCAAAATGAAAATTAGGACCAATAGTCTGGAAATTTGAAGACCATCAGCCAATTATAACAACAGATAAAGAATTTTTAATATATCAATGTATAATTTATATGCATTGCATTCTCACAAACTTTTGAGAAATTCATTCATTCACTTAAACATATTTATTTACTTTTCTGGTTTCAAGTACAAAGTAGTAGGTGACAAGGGCCACTATTTCTACTACAATAACTTTTAAAAACCAGTTACATTGCAAAAAACAAAACAACAAAACCACCCTTATTTTAAAAGACCTTGAAAAGTTGAGGAATCAAGAAGAATTAAACAATCCATAAAAGGGAAAGCCCTTCTGAGATGAGCAGTCTGTCACTATTTTCTATGGAAGATCAGCCAATTCTAGACATGGGTTGATGACCGGGCTTGGCCTGCACGGAGGGACTTCACTGGGAGAATGAGAAATCAGCAAAGCTTTCAGCGGTTATATGGGGCTGGCGGGATAATTGGAAACTTCAGACATTCTAACACATGGTTAGCTTTTCCCACAGTGTATTTGCTGAATTCTGGGATTAGGAAGCATCTATAAAGCAAACAAATCTCCTAGCACCATGGTATTAAAGAGACAAAGTCCCACTTGAAGATGGGACCTGCCTCAAATGCACAACTAGACTCCTCCTCAATACATTTACCAAAGTTGGAAGTTGTGGGAAGCAGGAGGCCAAAGACCAAAGTCCCAAATGTCTCAAGGGCAGATTTTAATGCCTAAGATTATAGAGACTTGCCAGGCCTTCAATAAAAAACCTTAGAAGAACATGCCTGAGAAACACATGTGAACTGATTCAAACTGAGCCATATACCTGCAAGCAAGTCCCAACGCAACATAATTCAGGATGGAATGAGACAATGAGTCCTTAACACTATCTTCCTGACATGGGAAGCTCATTGGTACAAAGTATCCTGAGCTTCTTCAGATCATTAGACACAATGTTTGTCACACAATTAAAAATTACTAGATTTGTGGAGAAGCTGGTAAATCAAGGAAATAAACATAATAGGAGATATTTAAATGGTTCAGATATCAGAGTTAGCACACAAGGCTTTGAAATAACCAGTTCTAATAGGTAAAAGAAATTAAAGAAAAAGAGGGCAAAATTGATGAAAAGATGGAAAATTTCAACAGAAAATAGGGATTTATTACAAAGATGCTAGCTATAGGCAGTCTGCTGAGTGTATTATCTAAGAAAGTAAACCTCTTTGGGAATACAGGTGAGGAATGTTGTGCAATTGTGGACAAAGAAATTGAGAAGCCTTTATGTTAGTTTTCTTTAAGGCACTTAATAGCAATAAGTGAATATGTTACAACAATACAACAAAAATAGGCTACAGGAAGACTTTTCACCCATTTGAAAAGTCAAGAATGTGATTGGTCAATATAGAGATTTCATTTAGTTTATACCTGAATAAGAATAACAGTAAGTTAAACCATATTTATATTGAAGAGTATTTATAGTTTGTTGCAAGTATAATTAATCTTAATTATTTAATAAGGCATAAACACTTTTATTACAATTTATGAATTTGTCCATTCCTGATCATTTTGCCTCAAGAAAGTACACACTTTTTAAATATATTTTTATTTATTTCAGAGAGGAATGGAGAGGGAGAGAGAGATAGAAACATCAATGATGAAAGAGAATCATTGATTGGCTGCCTCCTGCATGCCCCCTACTGGGGATTGAACCCTCAACCCGGGCATGTGCCCTTGACTGGAATCAAACCTGGGAACTTTCAGTCTGCCGGCCAGCACTCTGACCACTGAGCCAAACCGGCTAGGGTAAGAAAGTACAAATTTTTAAAAAATATGTATATTTATTGATTTCAGAGAGGAAGGGAGAGGGAGAGAGAGATAGAAACATTAATGATGAGAGAGAATCATTGATCGGCTGCTTCCCGCAGTCCCCCTCCTCCCCCTCTGGGGATCGAGCCTGCAACCTAGGCATGTGCCCTGACCAGGACTCGAACCATACCTCCTGGTTCATAGGTTGATGCTCAACCACTGAGTCATGCCAGTTAGGCAATAAAGTACAAATTTTAAAAATTCCTTTATAACCATTATAGATTCCCATTCTCTAGGTAAGCTCAAACTTTTAATGTATCATCAATTCTAAGCATTTACACGTGTTGTGTTCTTTGATTTTCACTAACATTCTGTGAATCATTTTATCTCTGTTTTGCAGATCAGAAACTAGACACTATTAGAAAGTGATGAAGGATTCAAATACTAAAAAAAACATTTAGCAAGAAACTTGATGAAGAGAGGGAAGGGGCTTCATAGAGAACATGGACATCAACTCCTTTCCTCTGGAGCTAAACTTCTAAGGTAAAAAGCAAGAAAATGTAGCACAGATGATCACCTTCATCTCTACCAAATGCTGTGGAGCTGCCTGCCAAGATAAAGAAACCCACCCCATTCAGCACTGCAAATCTTTCAGTTCCAACCTCTGGTTGCAAAGGAAACAGCACCAATTTGCAACATTCCAGGGCTCTGAGCTGGTTTTTAGAGTCTTCTATGTCTGCTCCGCAAGGAGAATGAATTGATGCCATGGTTCTTTGTTACTTTCAATAAACTGCCTCTGGAATCAATAAAGGATCTTGAGGAACGGCCTAATGGTGAGAGTTTAGAAGGAGGAAGTTGTCAACCTAGAAGTTATAATAAGTATTCACAGATTTGCTGTTGTCTTATACTGATGCAATACCTACTACGTACTAGCACTGTGAGGAACACAAGAAAAATGTTTTCACCAGAACGTGTACACTTTTCTCCCTTTTCATCATTTTCTTTGGGCGATTTTCTTTGACTGATCATCTGTCAGTAACACTGTAATGAGTGGTTTTGAGTCATGCTTTTAAGGTTAGGCTTCTTGAAGGAAGTGACAATTGAAGAAATTTTAAGCAAAGGAGGGAAGATTACTTGATGGATAGAATATGAAAGCGTTGTCTTAAACTTGTGAAATGCATAAGACTCATGAAAGCAGACAAAACAAGAAGGCTATTTAGACAAGCAAATTATATAAAATTATAGGCAGAGATTAAGGAAATAGATACAAATATTTGAAAACTTATGAGGCACCTAAATGTTCACTAGTAGGAAGTTTTCATAAGACATGCACATCTACTCTGTGCAATATTATATAACCTTAAAGTCATTTTTTTGAGGCTTATATAATGGCATCAGAAATTGTTAACGATAGAATATGACTTGAAAGAGAAAGTGGGATATAAACTTCATATGCAGGATAACAGCAGTTTTGTTATACATACCCACATGGATACACATACCACACACACATGCACACTGTGTAAGGACTCTTTGCTACGAGTATAGAAATGAAATTAAAGCAATCTGTCTTGAGCAGGACAGGGAATGACTAATCATATAACTGAACCATTTAAAGATAGAATTGGCTTCAGATGAGGCTGGACCCACGGTTCAAACACAGCCAGGACCTAGTTTCTCACACTAGATTTCTCCACTCTATTTCTGTGGTACTGCTCCCATTCAGGTACTTTCTACCATAGCGATCTGTGTGTACCCACATTCAAGTTACGTGGGGAAATAAGTCTAAACAAAACCAGTTTAGAGTCCTGGTTTGTTTGACTTCTTTCTTGTTCCCCAGCCCTGAACCAATTCCTCTACCCAAGAAGGTGTGACAGCTTTTATTCTCCCTCAACAACCTTACAACTAGAGGTGAGGTAGATCCCATCCATATGGTTGCAAACAGCAGGATTTTCTTCTTTTAAAAGTCTGAATAACATGCCTTCGTAGATACAGCACAATGTCTTTATCCATTCCTCAATGGACAGATGCTTAGGTTGTTTTCATGTCTTGGCTTTTGTGAATAATGTTGCAATGACTGTGAAAGTGCCGATAGCTCTTCCAGATACTGATTTCATTTTCTTCGGATGTATATTCTGACACCAACCCAAATATGTGGTCCCCCCCCCTCCACACACACACACATACACACCAATCAATCCTCTGACCACAACTGGGTGTCCTACAATTCAACTCAATTCTGATACTATCTATCCAGAAATAGCATCAGATTCCACAGGTTAAGGGCTCACACAAGGCTGCCTCCCACTTCAGATGCCAGTTGTAAGTCCAACTGTACAGAAACATGGCTGATATTTTTATGTTAATTTTATATCTTGCCACTTTAGTGAATGTTTATTAGTTCTAACAAGTTTTTTTTTGTTTGTTTGTTTTTGGTAGAGTCTTTAGGGTTTTCTACATATAGGATCATGTCATCAGCAAAGATAAATCATTTCACCTCTTGCTTTCTGATTTGGATTTCTTTTCTGATTTGTATTTATTTTTCTTGTCTAACTGTTCTGACTTGGCTTTCCAGTACTATGTTGAATAGATGTGGTGAGAGTAGGCATCCTTGCTTTGTACTGGGCATTAAAGGAAAAGCTTTCAGTTTTCCGCCATTGATTATGATGTAGCTGAAGACACCCAAATTTTAACACTAATTCCTGGTACCTCTGACATTGGATTGTAGATGATCTTAAGTGACCTTACATTATTACTCATTTGTGTAAGAATACTTCAAAATCTGAGAAGGAAATTACAAAGTTTCCAGAGGGCAAATAGGTACATTCCCCAATTATGTCACTGAAGTCAGGTTTTTTATAGATTGATATCCTAATATATAAAAACCCTGGGTCTGTCATGACCGGAGGCTTGACCAACCAGAAGTCAGTCCTTTAATCAGCGCTGGGTTGCCATGGTTGCCCAGCACTGACTGCTGAGCAGGCTGCGAATCAGGCCTAGAGAGAGGCCTGAAGAGAGAAGCAGGGTCTGATCCATAGCCTGTGTGTCAACTGTTGATCAGCACTTGCCTCTATCTTTCTCTCCAGGCTGGGCCAGCAGCCACTTCTCCATTTCTCTCAAGGGCTCCACCAGGGCTGCTGATCAGCCTTGCCTTTCTGATCAGGCCCTGTTGATAGGCCCAGAGATGCTGACTGGCATAGAAACCAAACAATCAGAACCAAATCTGGGTCAAGTGTGAGGAGCCAATAGCTGCCTACGAGGTGGAGCTTTTGACTGGCATAGAAACTGACCAATCAGAACCAAATTGGCTGATAGAGGTCGGCAGTTGGGGGCGAGATCAGGCCTGCAGGGGAGGGCAGTTGGGGGGCAAGATCAAGCCAGCAGGGGAGGGCAGTTAGGGGTGATCAGGCAGATAGGCAGAGAGGTTAGGGGCAATCAGGCAGGCAGGCAGGTGAGCAGTTCGGAGCCAGCAGTCCCAGCTTGTGAGAGGTATGTCCAGATGACCGGCAATTGGAGAGGGTGCAGGTTGGTCTGAGGGAACCCCCACCTCTGTGCACAAAGTCTGTGCACCGGGCCACTAATTTTATATAGTTAAACACAATTATAGATGTAGCTCTATATTGTTTTATACACAGTTTTATAACTCACTCTATAGTTTTATAATTATGTGTGGATAATTTACACATATAGTTTAGTTATTAATTAATTAATATACATGTAAAAGTTTGAGACTGAATGCTAAATGACACCAGAAAGTATTTAAAAACAATGGGAGAGTCAGTGAAAAAAGAGTGACCTCATCAAGCAAAAGTTGAGAAGTTTTGGGGAGCAATACTCTTCACTGGTTAAAATTAGTGGTCTTCTCAATTACAATTAATTTTCAAATACCAAATGTTTAGAGAACCATAGCTAGGTACTTCAAAAATCTTATTTCTTAAAAAAAAAAAAAAAAGGCACTCACAATGTCCTGTAACTGACCTTGCCCAGGCTTTCCCGAGGCATTTCTCTTCTAGTCCCACCTGTCCCTCCAGCAGTCTTAGCACACTGTTAAGGTCTCTCCACAAAAGAAAGCAACACACACACACACACACACACACACACACACCAGTAAGGAATTTTATTGACAACCTTGTGGACAGAAGGAGAATGGTCATATTTCATATAACACAACAGAATAAACAGCACCTTTACCCTTCTTCACCCATCCCCCAAATGCCCTTTCCCTTGGCAGCTGTCTCATACCCCCTTGCTCACTCAGCCAAGAGGTTTGCATCTATTTCACCTATTTTCTGTCTCCTCCTCCTCCATCTCTTCTGCAGCCACATTGCCTCCAGCCCGTTACCCTAGGCTGTTTCCTCTAAGTGGAGTGAAAATGCAAATGGCCACAGGAGCCAGACAAGCAACATAAAACAAAGACAAAGGCATAAAGGACTAGTGGGGACTATGGCAAACTAGACAACACGTGCTCCACAGAGTACCTGCTATGCTGTGGGAATGAGGACCAAGTATTCCCTGAGTTTCCAATTGTCAAAAGATCCTGGAAATAGGGCTTTTTTACATCTTGGCAGCTAACTGACACTTTAAAAAATAGCCTATGGGCCAAACAAAATGTATTTGCAGCCAGATGAAAACCACAGGGTTGTAACCCCTTCCCTAGATCTCTCATGGAGGGGGCGACAGAAGCTGGAGGCCCGAGCCAGTGCTTTGTGGGTCCATCCTACGGGAGATGGGAAAACAGAGGAAACCTCCTCTGCGCTCCTCCCATTTTCCATCTCCCTTTAGAGCAGCGGTTCTCAACCTGTGGGTCGCGACCCCTTTGGGGGTCGAATGACCCTTTCACAGGGGTCGCCTAAGACCATCAGAAAACATATATATAATTACATATTGTTTTTGTGATTAATCACTATGCTTTAATTATGTTCAATTTGTAACAATGAAAATACATCCTGCATATCAGATATTTACATTACGATTCATAACAGTAGCAAAATTACCATTATGAAATAGCAACGAAAATAATTTTATAGTTGGGGGTCACCACAACATGAGGAACTGTATTAAAGGGTTGCGACATTAGGAAGGTTGAGAACCACTACTCTAGAGCCTCCTACTTGCAGAACTTAACAGAACCAACCAGCTGGAAAGGACAATCCCAGTATCAACACTGCAGCATAGTGTGGAGAGGGTGGATTTGGAATTGAGAGACAGAAGGAAAATATCTGGCATAGAGAGAGCCACCTCAAGAAATATATTTCACATCAGGACTCAGAACACTGAAGTCATGCATGTCTAACTGAAGCAAGTTTCAGACACCAATGAGAGGCACTATTCTATTCTATTCTAGTCTAGTCTAGTCTATTCTATTTCATTTTATTTCCTTAATGCTGGTTTACACACACACCCCCAAATGATTTCAGGACCCATTTGTGTCCTAGAAGAGTCTCAACTCTCCAAGGGGAGTGGGTGATGCCTGGTCTCCATGGGAGCCCCGGGTAAGTTGTTGAGATGCAGGGCTCCTACCAAAGTCAAACAAAAGTCCATGAGCAAGTTAGGAAGTGTGGGGAAAGTATGGAAGGGTCGTTTTTGATTTCAGAGCAGTCCTTGCAAGGAAACAGAGAATATCATTGTTGTGTAGTCAGCAAGTTTCACATTTTCATTTTGACGCTGCCTTCTTCGCCAACATTACAGATGTACGTTTGGAAGCAACATATGACATAGGTGTTTACATGGTGGGTGGCACTGAAATACTAATGCCCTTTTTTACAGTCAACATTTATCAACATGGTAAGACATGGAAATTGGGTTTGTTTTCCTTAGTGAATAAATGTTAATAAGATTACAGTGTTGTCCACCAGATGATATAAAAGTCACTAATAACAGATTCCTCTTTTGATTTCTGGGGTAATTAGTTGAGAAGAGTAAACTTTTATGATTCAAAAAACACAATAGGATGGCACTATTCATTTTGATTATTTGCTATTATCCACAATTAAGTCAAACTTTTATATATACTTAAGTGCATTAGTAATTCAAGTATTAAATTTGGTCCTTATGAAGCTATTTAGATATTAGTACTACTAAAAACACACCCAACTTCCCCCCAAACAGACCAGAAACTTGGGGAGAAAACCAATTAAATGATGCAATGGCAAATGCAAAGTGAAATCAATAGATGATTTTGACTCACAGAATTAACTGATTCATTCATGTGAATTTTACCCTTTGCGTTTTTTCATCTCACACCCAAATTCTTCTCTGTGCATTAGATTCTAAAAGTTCATCAGGAAATTCTAGGGCCCTAGTCTAGGCTCAGATCCTGCTTCTGCCATTAATGCACCATTTGAACCTTGGCAACCCACTTAGCTTCTTGGTACCAAATTCTCTCCTCAGTTAACTTTCATGAAGATCAAATAAGGTGGTAGATGGAAACAAATTTGGAAGTTTGCAGGTTCTATTCATGGGCAATATCTTAAATTCTTTGCCTTACATGCACCTTAGTGTCTAACAATAACTTGGGACATGTATTCAATAAATATTCTATAATTGATGGAGCACATGTTTTTGGATGAAGATATCTACCAGGAAACTACGATTGCCTAATCTACTTCTACTGAAAAGTAGACATACACAGGAGAGAGAGAGAATAGGGGCAAGCTGCAAGCCTTACCAGCATAGCGTAGTGTAAGGATTGAGAGCGCGGGTTCAGAGTCAGTTCACACCCAGGCTCCATGATTTCCTGTGTAACCTGGATGAGTGACTTATCCTCTCTTGCCTCATTCTTCCCACCTAAAGAATGGAGAGAACAGCACCATGTCACTCATGAAATTGTTGTGAGGTTTAAAATTACATGTGTGTGTAAAGTGCTTTGGAGCAGTGGCTAGCAAACAGTAGCCCACAACAATTATCAGGTATTCCTATCACTTTTGTTATTCTTTCTAGAGCTTGGGGAAACTGGTGGAGAGGAAAAGAAAGACACTACAGAAGAGGCATGAATTTGAGAGATGCTTCAAAATTCCTAGAGTGCTGCAGCAATACCGCAGACTCAAAGGGCCTCAGCACAACAGGCTAAATCGCCGATTCCCTTCCTTCCCCAAGTTTTCCAGCTCTCCATTCAGAGCACTTGTCCATGAGAACACATCTCTGATTTTGTCACTTTTTTAAAAACTCCCAGGTTTAAAAATGAAACTATGGTGAAAGACCATTACATCTCTAAGAGAATGGCTAACGAGGGAAAGACAGACCATGCCAAGCATTGAGGAGGGTCCGGAGCAAAGGGAACCGGAGTCCACAGGAGGTGTCACATAAGCTGCTGCAGGCCTCTGGGAAACAGGTTGGCAGTATCTGCGAGAGCTGAGCATATGCCTTCCTTATGACCCAGAAATTCACTCCTACAGATAGACCCGCTAGCCATGAGCACATATGCTCACCAAAGACACATACAGGAATGTTCCCAGAGACAATATTTATAACAGCTCAAACAGGAAACAACCCAGATTTCATCACAGAAGAATGGGTAAATAAATTGTGGTATAGTCACAGAATAGAATGCTATATATCATAGAGAATGAACAAACCATTGTTATACAACATAGAAGAATCTCACAAACATAACATTGACAAAAATCTGCCAGTTACAAACAAGTCCTACTTAGGGATTGAATGTATATAAAGTTTAAACACATGCAGAGCTAGCTATACGATGGTGTTAGAAATCAGAAGTCATCATCTTTGGAGCAAGGTGTGATGGGAGAGGGTACAGGGGCTCCCAGGGAGCTCTCATGCTCTATTTGTGGATCTGAGGGCAGATTACCTGGGTGTGTCCACAATGAAAACTGGACAAATGTTCACATACATGTATGCATACATGTATACATAGACACACAATGTGTATATGTTAAACTTCAAAAATATATATACACACATGTGTGTTAAACTTCAAAAAAATGTAAATGCAAATAGAAGTCTTGAGCATTTTAACTACTGTAATGGAAACAGTTAGGGCCTTTGAAGGAATAGCCACCCTAGGCTTTGCTGAAAGTCGCCTCTTCGTGCCACCAATTAAACCTGTGCCATGGCACCTAACACAATGCATTGAAATCACTTGTTTATATGTCTGTCTACCACACTCAGCCATCATCTGTTTAAGGCTAGGGACTGTGTCTTATTTATCATACTAGAGCAGTGATGGCGACCCTTTTGAGCTCGGTGTGTCAGCATTTTGAAAAACCCTAACTTAACTCTGGTGCCATGTCACATATAGAAATTTTTTGATATTTGCAACCATAGTAAAACAAAGACTTATATTTTTGATATTTATTTTATATATTTAAATGCCATTTAACAAAGAAAAATCAACCAAAAAAAATGAGTTTGCGTGTCACCACTGACACACGTGTCGTAGGTTTGCCATCACTGTACTAGAGGGTTCTCTCAGCCTGGCAGGTGATTGGGGCTGATCGGGGCTGTCTAGCCCAGTCAGGGGGGTGGGGGAGGGGGCGGGAGGGACCACAAGAGGTTGTTGGCTGTGAGAGTGCACTGACCCCCCAGGGGGCAGCTTCTGCATTGAGCGTCTGCCCCCTGGTGGTCAGTGTGCATCATAGCTACCAGCCAGTTGCCCAGCCTCTTG
>NW_006285248.1:3221041-3240332 GCF_000327345.1 Myotis davidii | reverse complement strand
GAGGCTTTTATATATATAGATTTAGACATAGATATAGATATAGATGTAGATGTAGATGTAGATATAGATATAGATATATAGATATATAGATATCTCCAGTTTCAACATAAAGCCTAGCACACAGTAGACTCCTTGAATAGGTACAAATTCAAACTAATGGGAAGTGAGATACATTTCACTTTATGTTTTATAGAAATACACTTTGATGCCACATTTGTTGAAATATCAGTTTTATCAAGTGGGTTGCCCAGCCAACTGCCTTCTGAGTTCTCCCCACAACTCCCAAATTCCACCCAAAGTATGTATTCTATTTCCCTGGCTTTGGAATATTCTTAACTAAGTTCTTCTGCTCAGAGGATGCAAAAGACATCATGAGCTATACTGACCTTATTAAGGTTCCCTGATGAATTCTGTGGTTAAAACGTAAAAATCAACAACAACAAAAAACACCTTTTATACATAGCCCAGCTGAGTATAATTCATCAGAGAAATATTAAAACCTAACATGGGCCTTCTTATGTACTTCTGAGACCTGCTTAAAGTTTGCAGAGACAAAGTTGGGATGGAGGAAGCATTCTTGCTTTGCTGTACCTTAAACAATGTTCTGAGATTCCCAGTTTATTGCTTTCAGAGGCTATTAAGAGAAATGAAGTTAATCATCTGAGACTCAGGATGCTAATGGCCTGAGTGTGGGCATCGTGCTTCCCGTCCTGAGGGCAAGCTCTTCTTTTTCTTGTCAATCAAATCTATGTGATTCTCTTGGCCTCTAATAGTTTGTAGAAGTTTATGTACAGACAACTGCAAAGAAATACCACACTTCGGCTTTTATCACATTCTAGTCTTAGCTCTTTGCATTGGAGACTTGGACTACAAAGCAAAATTAGAAATGTCAATTTGGTGAGGTTCAGACATTAGTTTCATATTTGCTGTCTCGACAGCCACCCAAAAGGACAAATTAATAAAACATTCTGTACAGTATTGTGAAGGAAGGGGTGGGGGGATTTACGTCATCTATTAATCAGTGACCTAACCAGAAAAACACTAGTGAGTGACTAAAGAAAGATGACCCTAGGGGGAATACAGGGGGATTCAGACAGGCTTTGGTCAAGGCCCCCAAATCTAATGTAATTTCAAGCTGGCCTCAAAATTCAATTTGTGTGGAACCTCTAAGTCATGTATTCCGCAACGACACAGCGTAATTGCATTTGAACGGCTTCCAGCACAGCCCTGAGAAAATGCCATGTTCCGGGCCCTGAGTGCCCGCAAGGAAGGCGGCCCAGATGACCACACAGGAGGCCGGGCTGAGTAACGCCGTCTGCGGGTCCCACCTGCTGACCGTTGCCCTCCACAGGAAGCACATGTTTCTGCTTAATTCCTGCCAGCTTTTGGCTGTCAGGTAGGGCATCTGCCGTGGGCAGCTCCCAAGGGCTGCCACCTGGTGCTGTCCGTCGGCCCCAGACCAAGGAGGAAAAGGGAAGGCATTCATCTATGTGCTTATTTTTCTGTGTTTAGGGTATTTCTTGGGACTTAGAGTTTTCACTTGGCAAGCGAACTGGTCTCTTTAGTTAGGAGGGGAAAGGAATTTTGCTTGCTTTCCTTTAGCTCAGAGTTGCCTTCTTTGGAAAGGCTGTTTAGTAATACCTGGTTCACCCTCATTAAATCCATGCAGCGCCTTCAGAATACCTCCAACCTCCTGGGAAATATGCTCAAAAAGTATATCCTAATCATCGGAATTTGAGTAGTTATTAAGTCTCATTATTTTTAATGTGCAGTTATAGACAATTACAAATAGACAAAGACAAAGTTATCATTTAATCCCATTAAAAAGAGAAGACAAAAATGAATAGAAATAAATGTCCCAGGAGAAAAATGGAGCATTCTTAGAAAAGACCATTTTTTGGCCCCTGTCTCAATAGTTTACAACATGCAAAGGAATAAAAGATTCTCAATCAATGTCAACAGTTAGAAAATATATCAACCTCAAACAGGCTGCTTCTTTTGATCCCAAAATCAACTTATTATATAATTCATTTAAACTCATAACCTGTGTTTGCAACTTTCCATAAAACCAATTAGACACAATGAAGTTGACTAATGAGGAAGTATGTTTTGCTTTTACCAGATTGCTTTAAGTCACTGGACAACTGTGAACAGGAATCAGCACCCTGGATATGACGACAAAGGGTTCCTACATGTTTAGGAACTCTTTCCTGCCCTAACGACGCAGATATTTTTGTAGTGGCTTCTTGCTTGGTTTACCCTACTGATGAGTGACAAAAGTAGTCATGATGATAATGTATAAAGATCTTGAGTTAAGGATAGTATTGGTAGTAATAGGAAGTTAGATGCAGTCAAATGCTGGATTTGCTCAGTAAACTTTAGATTGTATATCAAAGCACCTATAGCTATTTTTTTAAAGTACACATCCAGAGAAATTTACACAGAAAAAAAAAAATAAAGTACACATCCAGAGAAATTTACACAGAAAAAAAAAAATAAAGTACACATCCAGAGAAATTTACACAGAAAAAAAAAAATAAAGTACACATCCAGAGAAATTTACACAGAAAAAAAAAAATAAAGTACACATCCAGAGAAATTTACACAGAAAAAAAAAAATAAAGTACACATCCAGAGAAATTTACACAGAAAAAAAAAAATAAAGTACACATCCAGAGAAATTTACACAGAAAAAAAAAAATAAAGTACACATCCAGAGAAATTTACACAGAAAAAAAAAAATAAAGTACACATCCAGAGAAATTTACACAGAAAAAAAAAAATAAAGTACACATCCAGAGAAATTTACACAGAAAAAAAAAAATAAAGTACACATCCAGAGAAATTTACACAGAAAAAAAAAAATAAAGTACACATCCAAACACTTATTTACATTACCATAAACATTAAGTTTGTTATCTCTCTAGCTCTGAATCCTATCTTTTCCTCTGAAGCAATTCTTTTCATCATGTGATTTTTTTTCCTATATATAACAGAGGATTTTGGAGGAGTACAACCATCACATTATGGCAGAACAGAATGTTCTGAACTTCAGAAACACATTACTGTGGAAATTGGTGTTCAGAAAGTCAAGTGGAAAATGCCGTGAGTTGATTTCTCCTTAATGGTATGTTTCACACTGGACAGAATCACCGTGGAGACAGAATCAGAGGACCCTCCCCAGCATAGTGATGCACGTTTTCTAGTAAATATAAGCACTTCACCGCCTCTATTTGCAGGGCCATATTTTCATTCTACCTGTGTATTTTAGGAAGTTCAATAAAATATTTTCTCAGAAAGTATTCCGGACATGTGAAGGCATGAGGTGCCAAGCCATACAAAGAACTGGATGCAAGAGAGGAATAGGAAGTTGAATGAGTGAAAAGTGGTTGGGCAAAGAAGTACAAAAGGGATTAAAATAAAAAAACAAAAAAAAAAACTCACACAAAACAACAAAAAGAAAATAGGCAGAATGATCCTTCAGCATAAGAGGAATCAGACCATACCGTTCAGAGCAGAGACTGTTTTCGTAACTCCTTGTTCTACAAAAGGTGTCTCAATGATCTTAGACCTCTGATGAGCTGCCCGTGCTCACTCACTGTTAAGGGGAGCCAGGAATGAAGCGATTTTAACTTCATGGGAGGTTTTGGAAACATGCTTTCTGTGCATGTTCCAATTTTTCATCTGTGTACTTAGCCCCATGCAATAGCTATACTGTCCTGCTAGTTCTCCCAGCATCCCTCAGGGTTGCTGATGGAGACAGAGTGGCTGTCACAAGGGGATGCAGGCTCCCCGCACCTAGCGAAAGGGCTCTAACTCAATAACCCTTATGAATGCCCAAGGGAACTCCTTCAAGGGAAGTCTGCAGCTGAACATGTTAGCTAAACTGAAGCAATTTTTCTGGGCAGGCAGAGCATGTGCCAGGCTTACAGGTCAGGAACATGTCAGCCTTCCCCTGGATCCCCTCTCCTGGGTTTTCAGCTGTGCTGCTCAGAACTGCCCATGGACATGCAGGAGAGCTTGCTGCATTACATTTTTCAAAAAAGGATACAATTACAAAGAGTTCCTAAGTGTCTAGGTAGATTCTATATTCATGTTCACAAAACAATATTGCACATTACTTGTCTCTCATTCAGCTGGCTCTGAAGTGGAAACACCCATCCTCCTGCGTGCACTGTGAGAAATTCCTAGGTTTTGTTTTATGAACTTTTCATGGAAAGCAAAACAATGTTTTTGTTTTTGGGTGTGTGTGTGTGTGTGTGTGTGTGTGTGTGTGTGTGTGTGTTTACAGAGAATTTTCAAAATGTCTTGAACTTGCTTTGGGTATTTAATCAGATCAGTTTTTTGTAGTGTTGCTTCCCACCTTCCTGTTCTTCTCTCATCCAAACCCCAAGTCCTACAGCCGCTAGCCCTGGTTTGATAACCCTGCAATTGGAGGGTGGAGTGGGAGGAGAGGCCTCATACCTTTGTTTTTCTGGTTCTCCCCAACACCCTGGTGGCCTACTTGGGTGTCCCACAAGCTCTCAGTGGAAAATAGTGCATCCCTTTTAGCAACAACCCCACCTAGCATGAGCTCCTGAGCTATACTTAAACAAGGGGGGGGAAGCGAGCTGGAATGATTGAGGCCTGCATTATGCCATGCAAGAAGAACCATTTCTCTCCATGGTGGCGGGCCACAAAGTAATTTCGGCTTCTACTTTGGCAACCCATGGGGTAGAGGGAGTGAAGTCATGTTATTTTCCAGTATGACAGAAATGCAATTGGTGTTCAAGGGTATATTTTCAGAGGAAATTTTCAACGAAGTTGAAAGGGTTCCTTCTTTTTTAACCTAATAAAAAAAATATCCAGAAGGACATTTTTCTGTTTCCTAAGGCTTCTAGTCATGCTGAATTACCTTTTTATGTCAGGAAAGGGAAATTGATTCTGTGTAGCTCAGAGTACCCATGTCCTCACAGCTGCACAAAATGATCACACGCTTTCATAGGGTTTCTTCAAAACAGCCATGGTCTTTTGTGTTTTGCAATATTTATAGAAAAATATGGATTAACTTCATGGCCCAGCTTTTGAAGCATCTCAACTATTTAGAGCGTTCCCGCTAAGCACTAAAAACACGCTGGGGAGGAGGCGTGAAGATGTCAGCGTTCGCCACTTGAGGACTGTGAGCTGAGCCTCCGTTCCTCTTCAATAATCAGTATGGAAAGTGCTCAGGCAATTTTTCCTAAGTACAGAGTGACTAAAATTTAACACTCACACCCATCTATTAAAGTACTGTGACGTAAAAATCTACTTCTGGGGCTGGACCCTATTACAGCATTCCAAAACCACTTTCTGCCTCCATACTAATCGTACCAACCATCTTTCCTTTGTGTCCCATGGTACCCAATGTCTTTGTCTATCATTCAAACATATTTCTTATAACATTTTATTATATAGATCATTATACCAACTTGTTACATGAATTTCCGCATGAGGTCTTAATCATTGCAAAACTACCAAGGTCATGGACACACCTAGAACTTACCGATGACTAATACATGTTTTTTGTAGGAAAGAATGAATGAGTAATAGGCAGTCAGAACTGACATAAAGACTAAAATATTTACATGTTTTAATATATATATGCATATGTGTGTGTGTGTGTGTATGTATCTTTAAAAGACACCAAAAGAGCTCTAGCCGGCTTGGCTCAGTGGATAGAGTGTCAGCCTGCAGACTGAAGGGTCTCAGGTTCAATTCTGACCAAGGGCACATGCCTGGGTTGCGGGCTTGATCCCCAGTAGTGGGTGTGCAGGAGGCAGCCGATCAGTGATTCTCTCTCATCATTAATGTTTCTATCTCTCTCTCCTTCTCCCTTCCTCTCTGAAATCAATAAAGAAATATATTTTTTAAAAAAAGACACCAAAAGAATAAATGAAGTCACTTTTTGTATAGAATCTTGAAAAAAAGAAAAATAATTTTCTGACCTTACTTGTATACTTTCTAAATAAACTCCCCTTTTGGAGAGCAAACAATACACATGCTTTTAACAAGATGGCAACATGAGGAGTCATGGTAATGGCAGGAAGACAGCTAAGTCTGGGCAAAGCTAGAGTCTGTGCTCAGGATAAGAAAGGAACTTCTCTCTAGGTGGACCATCCTCACTTTAGACCTGCTCGAGGATGCAGTTTTCCCTTTTTAAAATCACCCTGCTGCTATAAAAAACAAACAAACAAATAAGTCTACTTATTTATTTGTTTGTTTGTTTGTTTTTGTAGTAAAGGGTTGAAAGCTTGAGTGCACCCTATTTGCCTAGTTTGAATTCTACTGGTGGAAAGAAAAAATATGTACTTTCTCTCTTTTGCATACACTCAGAGGACTGGGCACAGAAATGAAATAAACAATTGCTAGGACTCACAGACATTACACCGAAAGTCTAATAACATAAAAGACTTCTCTAACATCAAATTTATAGACATATGAGAGCAAATTTATTTTCAACAAAAGTAAAAATAAAATTACTGTGGAATATATACATCATATAGATGATATACTATACATATTGTGCATCACTATAAATTAGATATTCTTTGGGGAACATTCATGTTTGTAATTAAGAATATTCAAAGTTAGGCATCCAAAGCTAGAAGCCTATGAATTGCAATAAAAGCACTCTGTTACCCCAAAGAGAGATTTTATAAATAGAAGATTTTGTATATAAGCCTATTTATCTGTCTGGTAAAGAATTGAAAACTGTCTAGAGAATGTGATCTAAGCAGGCAAACAATTCAGATAATGTAAATTGCAGTTCAAGGCCTAAGACATACAGAAAACATGTTTAGTCTAAAAAAAATAGAGAGACCTAAAATGGCATGCAAATTCTGAGAAAAGTTTTTCTGGGATTGGACAATATGGAAACACTAAAATATAAATTAAAACAAGGAGACTTTGCAGTTTAATACGATGTGTCAAGATCGCTGCTCTGAACAACTTGTCCCAAGCTCCCATTCAATGCCCAAGGAGACGTGCAAAATTGAAACAAAGGCGAATTATCTATTGAGAGAGTTAGAGATGAATTTTCATAAATAAAGCAATCTGAAAACAAAAACACAATTGATAATCTATCCATGCTTGACCTCTTCAAACAGAGCAGGCCCATAGACCTAGAAGAAGGGAAGACCTTTCTACTGATGACCAGAACCCTTTACTAAGAGGAACACAGGGCCATATTTTTCATATCCATTTTGAGGCTGAATATTCCAGAAAATAAAGGAGCAATAACTTAAAGAGGTACTGCTGATTATGCATTGCTTTCTTAGTGGACAGAGATGGGAAAATCCTATGGCAAGTACCGTATTTACTGAAGATATGGTGTCCTGGATGCCATTGGTTTAGCGTGTGAAATAACAGTCTGTGGGCATAGGGACCTGGATGTTGTCACTTATTTCACTGCCCTTCAAGGCCTTATGTTGACTGAGGCAAAATTAATAAAAGAGGACCCACACAGAGATGTGAGCTAAAAGATTGTTGAAATAGTAGGACAGTATCTAGATAGAAAATGCAGGTCAGCTACAGGGGGACTGAAATTTGGTTGGCTTTCTTTTAAGCAGGAAAGGTCAGAAGACAATGAAACCATAGCTGCACACAGTTTTGCAAAAACAAAAAATGTTTGTAAGCTAAAAGTTTAATACCCCAGCTACAATGTTTTCAGTGTGAGAAGACTGGTCCTTGGTATGTCAGGTCCAAAAACAAGCAAACAAAAGTCACATGTCCTTCTAGAAAAAATTATAAGACATATTGGTCAAGATTTATTTTAAAAATAACAGTCTCACAGTTGGAAAGTCTTCTATAAAAGCATTGGTGGTAGAACTCCCTAAAATCTATTAAACACAGTTGTCTAAGTAATAATATAAATAAGTCAAAAATGGAATGCAAGTTCCCCAAGCCAATTTCATAGATCAACTATAGATAAACTGACTATAAAATAATAATAGTTTCTATTGATTGTTAGTATGTGCTAGACATTTACTCTGAGAACTCCTTTAATCTCAACAATAAAACTTATAGGATGGGTGCCACTGCTATCCCTATCTTCCAGATGAGAGAATTGAGGCACAGAGAGCAAATTGTCCTAGATTACATAATATCCTAGAAACTGGATATAATAGTCTGAATTTACAACTGTGAGTTTTTTTAAAACTTAAAATCGGAAGAAACTGGTGGTAAAATCCCTTTGATGTATTATACATAGAAAAAAACCCAGAAATTTTTATTATTTTTTGTTGTTCTTAGTCCTCACCCAAGGCTATTTCTCTATTGATTGTTAGAGAGTAGAAGGGAGGGGGAGAGAAAGAGAGAGAGAAACATCAGTGTGAGAGAGACACATTCATTGGTTACCTCCTGCATGCGCCCCAACCAGGGCCAGGGATTGAGCCTGCAACCGAGGTACACGCCCTTGACCGGAACCAAACCTGGGACCCTTCAGTCCACAGGCTGACACTCTATCCATTGAGCCCAACTGGCGAGGGCCAGAAATTATTTCCTTTTCTGCTTCTATAACTTTCTAATTGATCTCCTAATTTTTGTCCTCTTTTCAACTGACACTTCCCCTACCAACCATAAAACATGGCACCATCCTTAAAGTTCTCCAATGGCTGCTCACTGCACTTGGAGCAGGACTCTGGCTCCTTCGAGCGTCCTAAGTAGCCCTGCACATTCCAGCCATTCTCTACTCCTTCCCTCTTATCAGGAATTTGGCATACCCTTCTCAGCTTCTGACATCTTATGCTTTCAAATATATATATGTATATATATATATATATGTATATATATATATATATATACATATATATATTTCATTAAATATAGGAATGATATAACAAATATATTTGAATCAATATGTTTATGTCTTTGTCTTTCACTCATTACACTCCAGCCACATTGCTGGGCAGATCTGAACAAATGTTGGGTCTAATAGAATAGAAAGTTATAGGGTAACTAAAATACCATTAAAGCCAGGGCAAAAATGATCAGCTGTCACCAAAACTCTATGTAGAGATAAGGCTATAACCGTAAATACTATTTTTTAAAAAATAAAGATTACAAATAAATTTTAAAACTTAAACACAAACTGATGGTTGCCAGATGGAAGGGGTTGGAAAAATGGGTGAAAGAAATAAAGGGATTAAGAAGTACAGATTGGTAGTTACAGAATAGCCATGGGGATGTAAAGTACAGCGTAGGGAATATAGTCATATAGTCAATAATATTGTAATAATTACATATGTTCCATATGGGTACTGACTTATTAAGGGGAACACTTCATAAGTTATATGTATATGTCTAACCACTATGTTGTACACCTGGAACTAATATAATATATAATGTCAACTGAAATTGAAAAAATAAAAATTGAAAAAGTAAATAAAGTTATGCTATTATTTTTTGAGAACAAACAAAATTACACATAAAATATTAGAAAAATATAATTCTATTTTTTTAAAGAGTAAATTCTTAGATCTATAAGGTTATTTTCCAGTTCTGATTATTTTTTTTAAATCATAAAAATTTAATCAAGGAAAAATTAAATTGAATAACAAGTCTAATATGGGAAAGAAAATATATAGGGATGAATTCTTATAATTTTAAAATCTTAGGAAACACTATGTTAATAAAAAATGTAAATATTAATATTCAGTGCTGATTCCACAGCATACTGAACAGTACCTGGGACAGGGAGGTGTTCAGTAATATTTGGTGAATACATAAATCTTATAGAAAATTATTACTTGTCTCAAGAAGTAGAGAGCCTGAAAAGAACAACCATGGATACTTCATGTTACCAAAGAATTGTCTCAAATTCTGAAATCCTCTCATTCCATAAAACTGAGCACTTAGTAGATGCTAGGAATGACTCTAGACCAGTGGTTCTCAACCTTCCTAATGCCGCGACCCTTTAATACAGTTCCTCATGTTGTGGTGACCCCCAACCATAAAATTATTTTCGTTGCTACTTCATAACTGTAATTTTGCTACTGTTATGAATTGTAACGTAAATATCTGATATGCAGGATGTATTTTCATTGTTACAAATTGAACATAATTAAAGCATAGTGATTAATCACAAAAACAATATGTAATTATATATATGTTTTCCGATGGTCTTAGGCGACCCCTGTGAAAGGGTTGTTCAACCCCCAAAAGGGTTGCGACCCACAGGTTAAGAACCGCTGCTCTAGTCACTGAAAATACCCACCTTCCCCTTCTTCCCCAGCAAACGTCTTCATAAAGTTCTATTTCTTTCCTTTTACCAAGTGGAAAAAATAACCCCTAGCCAAACAGGTGATGACTTGTGCTATGAAGAAAACTACATGGATGGTCATCCCTCAGGGGAGTCAGGAGCAGCAGACCTGAAAAAGATGCAGAGTAGCCTAGCCAATATTGCTCATTGGTTGAGCACCGACCCATGAACCAAGAGGTCATTGGTACAATTCCAGGTCAGGGCATGTGCCTAGGTTGCAGGCTCAATTCCCAGTGGTGGTCCTGAAGGAGGCAGCCAACTGATGATATTTCTCTCTCATCAATGTTTTTATCTCTCTACTCCTTTCCTCTCTGTAAAAAAATCAATGAGAAAATATTTTTTTTTTAAATGAGGAGTATAGCATGCAGATAACAAGCAAAGCTGTTTCCAGAGGGGACAGAAAGTGGACGAGCCCTAAGCTGAAGGCACGTGCCTGTGCCTGGAACTGAGTGAGCCAGGCAAGAGCAGTAAGACCAGGTGCCACAGGCCTCAGAGGCACTGCACTGTTAGTAAGAAGGGAAGCCATGGTGGTCATGAGCTAACCTCCATTTGAAACCCATGCTGTGATTGTGGTGCTGAGAATAGACTCTGAGGTCCAAGGTAAAATCTGGAAGAACAACTTCAATACAGGTCATCGCTCTAATCCCAGCAAGAGATGCTGGTGGCTGAAACCAACAGGGTCGCAGTGGAAGTGGCTAAGTGGTAGGGCTTTGGGTCTAGTAGTGGCCAGATTGTGGATTCACTCTGATCAGGGAGCTGTCAGGATTTGCTTATGGTTGGGAAGAAATTATACTCTAAAACAGTAAAACATCTTATAAACTGCAAAAACAAAGAAACAAAAGGAAGCAGAGCTCTGGTTCAGTGCAGAGATCAGTAACTTGGCCTATATAAAAGATAACCCATTAACAGATGCTGGGATATATTTTTTAATTGAGTATATGATAAGCATGGCTTTACAAATCAAATCTATGGAGAATAATTATTCAATAAATGGTGCGAACATAATTCATTCCCGATTTTTAAGTCATTTTTAGCTATAACGTATGCCAAAGAAATGGTAGGTGAAGAGATAAATTTAATATGAATGATGTTTAAGGCAAATGTTAATATAGAGAAGACACTGTTGATTAACTTTTATCTGAACTCAGTAGCCATAGAACTGTTAAGTTAAACAGCAGCAAAAAGAAATCACAACGAGGAAAACATACTA
The DNA here is from genome assembly GCF_000327345.1 of Myotis davidii. Taxonomy (NCBI): domain Eukaryota; kingdom Metazoa; phylum Chordata; class Mammalia; order Chiroptera; family Vespertilionidae; genus Myotis; species Myotis davidii. The sequence goes on along the minus strand of NW_006285248.1, from coordinate 3,228,846 downwards.
GAGTGTTAACTAGATAAAACATAGAACTTCTATCGGTCAAAAATTAAAACCAAAGAAAGTAGAAAATTTTACATAAAAATAACAACAGATAGTCAGTAATCTAGTTATACAGAAATTTGTTAAAAATAAAAACAAAATGCAAACCCTCACTACCATGCTGAGAAACTAATTTAAAGACCAAAAACAGAAAGGGGAGCTCAGTGGAGTTGTGCTAACACATGTTTCTTCCCAGAACCAGGAATCATGGGGGCCATAATTTCTGCTTTCTTAAATTCCTCAGCTTTGAAAATACGCCTCGATGTTTCCAGACAGAAGGAAGACTGGAAATGTAAAGCTAAAATGGTTAACTAAATGATGATATAGAACGTTCAAGTAGTCAGTGAGCTATAGCTTAGACATATGGGAAGGATTGCATTTGGGAAGAAATATCCAAATAATACTTATGAGTGAAGGAATTCAAACTAAGAAGGAGTCCTAACTGGTTTGGCTCAGTGGATAGAGGGTTGGTCTGCAGACTGAAGGGTCCCAGGTTCGATTCCGGTCAAGGGCATGTACCTTGTTGCAGGCACATTCCCAGTAGGGAGTGTGCAGGAGGCAGCGGGTTGATGTTTCTCTCCAATCGATGTTTCTAACTCCCTCTCCCTCTCCCTTCCTCTCTGTAAAAAAATCAATAAAATATTTTTAAAAAACTAAGAAGGAGTTCTAAAAATTACAGGTTTAAAAATGAAGTAGCTGTTAAATGTAAAATAATTTTAGCATTACATTAAATATACACAAAATGAATGTCTATATTAATATGTAGAATCCTCTTATAATTTAGAATGAAAATGGTTTATCTTCAATATTCCTAATTTACAAATTACAGTATGCTACTCATTGAATATAAGATCCCAATACTTTGCTGTGGATAAAAGGAGCAATAAAATACTTGATATAAAATGTGAAAATGTCACTCAAAGCCACAGTAGACTGTCCCTGGAACATTATATGCAGGGACTAACAGTCGCTGACCATCTAGAGAGAAAGGAAATTGGAATGCTCTCAGGGATTGAGAGGTTTATGAAAATAAACTTTAGAAAGCAGGATTCCTTCTCACAGGTGCAAAATTAAAATAATACTAAAAAAATGTGCTATGTGTTTACCGTGAGCCAGGCCGTATGCTAAATTCTTTCAATACAATATCCCATTCAGTCCTCCCAACCAGCCCAGGAGGGAGGTATTCTCATCCCCATGTTTCAAGTGAGGAAACGTGTCTCCGAGCTTGAGGTCACACAGCAGGGAAGAGCTGAGCAGGGACCCCAAGGTGGGCCCGACTGACCCCAGAGCACGTTCTCTTAGTTGTTAGCATCCATGGGCTGTGGAAACAAGCCACGTGGGCTGGTCTGCCACCTATTAGACCTCGGGGGTATTCCTTGACATTTCAAAGAGGGAGACCCAAGGGCAAGTCTTCTGATCCCCAGCAGCACCAGTGGCATTCCCTCCCTGGGGAGGCAGAGCAGGATGAAAAACAATAGATTCAAAAAGAGTCTTCGTCCACTTCTTCATCTCTCCAACAAATATTTATCGAGGCCCTGCTATGCACCAAGCATGGTGCCGGGCACTGAGTGTTGAATTCAGAATCAATTCTCAGGGCAGAAAGGTAGGTTTAGGGTGAGCAGTCTTGGCTTTTTTAGCTTGAACTTAGGCAGGATAAGCATGCTTTCAAAAGAGAAGCCTTTTCTTGTGCTGGCATAGTGAGCACGATAAACCACAAATCTGACACGTGTCCTTCTGTCTAAATTTAAACCATGTACGTTTGAGAGGTGGCACATTCGGACTATGGGTATGGCTTTCTGAACACTTGAAGAAAACAACACTAGGTCATAATTTGGGAAGGCTAAGACGCAGCCTACTTTTTAAATGTGAAATCTGCTGAGATTCCTTATACATCTAACCCTCTATTCCCAGGGACCAACAAAATAATTTTAGAGCTGGTTTATTTTCTACTATGATTTAATTTTATATTGTCAATGCTTCCTAGTGTTTATCTTCAAGTTTCTACATCCTCTCTCTCATGATGTCGACTTCGGGGGTATTGCAATATGCCCTTTATAAAGCCTGGGAAGAGAGCACAAATTTTCCTTAAAAAAAACCCACAAAAACCAACATATAAAAGAAAAGGATTAGATGGGGGTGAAACTCTTCTTAAAACCATTATATTCTATATGAGCAAATAAAATCATCAGGATATTTCCATAGTTAAATATGCTCTTGTAAATCATAGAGAAGTTAATTTTATTGATTGAATTTGATCCTGGCTGACAACATTTTCCAACTTGGGTATTTTATATTTGTATAAAATATTTGGAAAATAATGGCTTTGTATTCACCAGCCACTGAAAGTCTCTGTGTAGGACAACAGACTCCCCGAGGGATGGCTCCGGCTCAAGTCATTAGGAAGGTGAGGCTGGAGCCCAGGAGGGAGGAAGCAGATTGCGTTGCACATGAGCATGACCTAGTGGCTGGTTCACTGAGTGGCATTTATGGCAGGAATAGAAAAGACTACTTGTCTGTTCTCCAACTGTCGGAGTAAGTGGTGTATATGCAGCTGTTGCTCACCCAGAGGTGAAGAACAGGAAAGAATAGCATCCTAGGAAGAAGCATAGATGAAAGGACATCCACGATCTCTTAATAGTCAGCAGTTGGATCTCCCCATGGCTTTCAGGACCCTGGACCCATCAAAAGCACTTGGTTGTCTATGTAAACAGAATGCTCTTACGAATTCTTCACAAGGAACCAAAAATGATAAACTTTGCCTCGTACTGGCTCCCAAGTCATTGTGGTGAGTTTATTTAGACTGCGAGACACTTAACAGAGCTGGCTGTGGTCAGCATGGCTTGCCATAGTCACTCCATCAGGGGCTTGCTGGCCAGTGTGCAGTTATATTGCTAAATAATGTAAATATGATGCATTCACCTGAGAGAAATGTAAAGCTGCTATGTTTCCTAGCCAGACATGGACTATATAAGCCTAAGCACCTCTATAGTCCCTTGAAAACATGGCTTCGCATGCCTGTCAACATCTTGATTAAAATTGATAGATGGCAAATTACCGGAAACACTTTTTATAAACCCTTAATGGTAAGTATTTCACCTTAAGCACATGACTATTGATATAACAATATTTTCTTCCTATCAGATTTGATAGATCTGGACATTTCCTAGCCAGAATTGTGGACTTACTACAATATTCCTATAATCAGTGTCTCAGTAATTTTGGGGGAAAATAAGGCCAGAGATGCAGTTTCAGTCCTGCTAAAATTAAAATTAAAAAAGTCAAGTCTCAAGTACCTCATTTGAAAATTATGTTGCATAAATTTGCATATTATCTTCATGAGGCTCAACTGTATAAATTTAAATAATTGTTGGGCCATACTGCCTATATACTCAAATTCATTATTGAGTAGTAAACCCATGACCTGCTAAGAGATTTCTTTAAATGATCACATCTCTGATTAGAAGCAAAAGTAGCAACATTGGAAGTATGAGAATAAAGTATGATTGAGTAAAAAGGGGTATAGACTAGAGTACAGAGACCTGGGCTCTAGTTTCTACTTAGTCTTAAAGATGCTGCATGATCCAAGCCGTCCGTTTCCTGTTCTCAGGTCATTGCTGGAGGAGGCAATTCATAATGTTCTATAATAGAATGATTCATGTTGGAAGGACAGGAAAACCCAGCTCAGATTAGCTTAAAGAACAAGGGTTTATTTTTATTTAGGGAATAAGTGAGTCCAGGGGCAGGCTGTAGGGCTGGGCTCACATCCCACATCAGTAGTATCACTTGAGACCTGAGTCTCCAGCTCTCCAGCCTGGTGTTAGCATCATTCTTGGTCTGTCCACACGCACAGTCACCAGATAGCTGCCAACATCTGAGGATACAGTCAGAGACAATGTGCCTGCCTCACATTTAAAACAAAATACTTGTATTTTTACTCTGATTAAACTAATGGGGACTGCTACCCAGAAGTGCCTCGGCTGTGTGGGTGAAAGCTGCCTGCCCTCTGAAACTCTGGCATTTATAATCCAGTACAAGAATTTTTTAAAGCAATTTGACCTTCTACTATTCTAAGTTTCTTGGGCCTCATTAAATTTATGCGTTTATTCAACAAGCACTTATTTAGAATCATCATGACCCCTGGCCCACTCCCAAGGAGATTACAACCTGGTTAGAGAGATAAGAGAAACAATTATTTCAATAACCAAAGGAGAGATTGTATGAAAATAAATTAAATCAGAAACAATGGGTGTGAGGGAGGTCTGATGTAGAATATGGGCGAGGCATAAGGCGGCAATCTGAGGAGCAAAAAGAAAGTGGCCAAAGAACAGGCTAGATGAGGAAAGTGGGCGGAAGATGACACAAAAGATTATAGGGGTCAGACTTTGAAGAGTCTTTGTGTCCTATTAGAGGAAGCTTCTACTTTCTGTATAACTATATCCGGGTTTCTTTGGGGAAGTGGAACACAAGATTGTAATTTTCAAAAGACAAAGTGCGATTTAGGTTTATTAATATAGGTGGCCAACTCAAAACTGTGTTGATTGTTTCCTTTGCTGTGCAGAAGCTTTTTAGTCTGATGTGGTCCCACTTGTCTGTTTTAGCTTTTGTTGCCTATACTTTTGGTATCATATCCAATAAATCATTGTCAAGGCCAATGTCAAGGAGAGTGAAACTAACAATCCACTGAGCCATGCTACCTTCTGAGAGAATAAAAAGGGAGTGGTTTATTAGTTTCAGGTGAAAGGAATTCAGTGCTATACCTTTTTCTTCTCAAATATAAATCACCTTTAGCTTTCTGAATCACTACTGCCTTCAAGTTAATATTCTAGAGCAGGTGGAGAGACTGAAAAGTAATGAGGAACCTTGAGTACGGGCCAAAAGACACATGCAGATGGGTGTGAATCAAATAAATACTTAGTTTCTTCATTCCCAGGTGAGCTGAGGCTCTAGGAATTTGGGGGATCTCTGAAGGATGTAACTTTGGATCAGAGAAGATTCCAGAAATGTATTTGGAACCACTGCAGAGGGAAGAATTCCTAATGTGGAGGAACCTACTTGAGCAGGGTGAGCCCTTACAGAATTGCATAAAACTAAATTTTCATCAGTGTCCTGTGGGACTTCTTGAATGACTACCATCCTCCGGATCCTGTATTTTCTTCTATGCCTGTCAAAACACCTGGAGTAGATGTTCCTTTGGAGGAAAAGAAGATCAAGGTAAAAACAAAGCCCCCAAAGCAGCTGTGCATCCTTGGAGGCCCTAAGGACCCAGCATGATCCCAGTGTTTTCTAGAGATTCCTTGGGTGTCACAGGGCTGGGCAATTAGGCCCTAGTGGTCCAGTCTCTGACCCTTAGACCCTGAGGCAGGCCTGCTGATTAACTTGGAAGCAAAATGTCCTTTCTGTATTGCTAGGTGCCATCTTCATGACTCAGTTTGATGTACAACAAAAGGTATTAAATTCTGGCTCCATTCCAAGGAAGAGGCCTTACTCAGTGCCTAACTGCAAGTAAGAAATACACAAATTTATTTCCAAATGGGAGGCAGTGTGTGACCGTGAAACAACTTCCATGGTCCCATAGCTGAGGGCCAACGGAGATTTTAGCTTCATTCATCTTCCGGAAAACTACTCAGGCATGGACATCAGCTGGAGTTTGAAAGCAAAACAAGTAATGCAGAAAAGGGAAGAATTTTAAAGGAGAATAAAACCACCACAACAAGACAAACAATCCCGAATCACAAATGAGAACACTCCCATTGGCAGAGACACAAAGGTAATATTTTGACTAGAATGAATAGCCCCAGAAAAATTTGTTCTCCAATATCAGACACAACCAGGCCTTTCCTTCCATATGAGACATGAATGTCTCCTTTTTCCACTTCATCTTTTTCAGTTATCCAAACAAAATTTTAGCAGCAGAAAAAAATAATGAATTTAGTCCATTTTAGGTCCAATATTTCCTTGTTAATGTATTAACTCCCTGGCAGTAGTCAAACAGGGCACTCAACTCCAGAATATTTCTTTTTCTTTTATCACCTTCAGAATTCCAATGTCACCTAATAACTAATTATACTCTACTTCATTTTCAAGAAGTAGATGCCTTAAGAGCACATTAACTTCATCCTATGGAACCTTTGGGAGACTTCGTATAGCACAGAAGCTGACTGCTGTTTCTAATGTCCTTTCTCTAATGTTTGTTAGAACACTTTCACTTGAGCCACTCTACCAAGAGGCAGTCTAATTAAAAGTGTGAGCAAAGGAGAGGATCCCCACTTGTGGACTAATATTTGCTTAACAGTCTTCATCTCCCCAGTGCCACACTATTCAAGCACTCTGTAGACCTTTCTCTAGCTGTCGTGATGGTAAGTGAAGAAAATTTGCACTGTTTCTGAGTACAGCTTATGCCCAGAGTCTAGTATTTGGCCTCGTGTTTCTCATAACTATTTGTAAACAATGCCTTTACTTTCATTTGAGAGTAAGGGGCAAGTGGCAAGAACAGGCTGTGGCCCGAGGGTTTCGCTCAGGACAGTTCCTTGACTGTGACTTGCCACTCCATCCTCCAGAAGCTGGAACCCCCATTGCTCTTCTCTTATGTAACAATTTTGAACATAAATGACTGCCATCCTACATAGTGGGATTCAAAGTAAACATAATCACAAAAGAAAGAGAAGAAGAGAGGAGAGGAAGAGGAAGGAAAGAGAAGAAAGAGAAAAACTGTTGACAGAACCAAGATGATGGTATAGGCAAACATCCATACTCACTGCCTCCCACAACCACACCAAAAATACAACTAAAATACAGAACAACCATCATCCAGAACTTCCAGAAAGCTGGCTGAATGGAAGTACTACAAGTAGTAGAGAAGTAAAGAAGAAAGCACATTGAGAGTGGTAGGAGGTGTGGAGGCACAGAACAGGCTGGTCCAGCACCCACATGTGCCACTTTTTAAATCAGGAAGAAGATTGGCTATGTGAAGGCCACCTGGAAGAGCAAGGGGTCCCAGCCCCACACCAGACACTGAGCCCAGGGTCCCAGAGCTGGGAAAAGAAGTCTCGACAGACAGTAAGAACTACGGGTTGTAAAAACCAGTGCAGACTGGGGCTCAGTGACACATAGGTTGCTGGAGACCCAGCTGCTCCTCTTAAAAGTCCAACACACAAACTGAACTTACAAACTCCCACTTCCTCTGACCTCCAGTACCAGGCGAGGAGATGCATATGAGGAGAATCTGGACTGTCTGGCATCAGGGCAGGAACTCGGGAGTGGCTTTCTCCCAGACGAAGGTGCTTGCAGCAATCATTGTTCCTATGCTGGGACCTTTCTGGTTGCAGGGCTGACTGGCAGTCATTTCTGTTTCCTCCGCTCTGGTGTTTCCCTGAGACTCCACCTCATACAATTTATAACCCCACCCAAGCTGCTTGCAGCAGCTTTTGCATATAATAGCCTATCCTTGCTCAAGGTAAAATCTCTCAAAGGAGCTGCAGCTGGGTCAGGGAGCCCCAAACCTATCAGTAAAAGGCCCAAGACCAGCACCAGCACCAGCCTGCCTTGCTTCACAGCTGGACCTCGTCTGGGCACTTCCAAACCTGATACAAAGAGGAAGAATCTGCAGATCTTTCTGTAGCTCCTGCTGGGTAGCTCTAGGCAAGTGATGACTTTACACCTCCATGGAGACCCAAGAGCCAGTGTACCCAGTGGTCAGTGTCAGATTATACTAGATTACAATTCTGCACATCCATAAATGACAAACTCAAGGAGCAGACTCAGTGAGCACC
>NW_006285248.1:3202625-3220797 GCF_000327345.1 Myotis davidii | reverse complement strand
AGCGTACCAACATCCGAATGATGGGGGTGCCAGAAGAAGAGAGAGAGCAAGATATTGAAAACCTATTTGAAGAAATAATGAAGAAAACTTCCCCTACCTGGTAAAAGAAATGGACTTACAAGTCCAGGAAGCACAAAGAACCTTAAACAAGAGGAACCCAAAGAGGACCACACCAAAACACATCATAATTAAAATGCTAAGGGCTAAAGATAGAGAATCTTAAAAGCAGCAAGAGGAAAGCAGTTAGTTATCTATAAGGGAGTGCCTATAAACTGTCAGTTGATTTCTCAACAGAAACTAAGCAGGTCAGAAGGGAGTGGCAAGAAATACTCAAAATGATGAACAGCAAGAACCTACAACCAAGATTACTCTACCCAGTAAAGCAATCATTTAGAATTGAAGGTCAGATAAAGAGCTTCACAGACAAGAAAAAAGCTAAAGTAGTTAATTGCCACCAAACCAGTATTATATGAAATGCTGAAGGGTATTCTTTAAGAAGAGGAAGAAGAAAAAGAAAAAAAAATATGAACAACAAAATGGCAACAAATACATATCTATCAACAATTGAATGTAAAAAATCAGACAAATAAGAATCTAATGAACAGAATAAACTGGTGAATAAAATAGAATCAGAGACATGGAAATGGGACAGACTGATGATTCTCAGAGAGAAGGGGAGGGTGTGGCGGGAAGAGATTAAACAAAGATGCATGTATACATTAGCTATGAACACAGACAATAGGGTGGCAAAGGCATGGGCAGGGCGGGCACTGGGTGGAGGGGAGCTATGGGGGGAGAAAAGAGGGACATCTGCAATAATCTCAACAATAAAGGAAACAAACAAACAAACAAATTGTCCATATAGAAAGAGCTAGAACTGCATTAGGGCAGCCATTTGAGCTCACTGCTCTTGGCTCTAGGTGATGGTTGGGTACAATCCAATGTTGTCAATCATTCACAGCCAAAGCTACCATACGACTTGAAGTTGCAACACAGAACAGCAATATCAAAGCTTGAAGAGAGGAAGAATAATATCTCAGTTCCTTGAATGTTGCTACACCTTTGCATTTGGAAAGATTTCAAAGTGCCCTCCATTACTTTTTACCTTTACCTGACCTTCATTTTCCCCTTCCCTTGTAACCTCACGGCTCCTCTTGGGAAGACACTACACAGCGTATCTAAAGGCAGGGATCCCTTCTAAACCGTGGAGGAAGGTGGAAGGCAAGAAAGACGTCGGCTTCTTCACACCTCACACACGTGCCTCCTCATCCATACTTCCCACCAAACTTCCCAGCCATCTTTGCTGCTGTCAGTGGCTTCCTCAACACTGTGGTAGACTCCATCATTTCAAAACCAAGATCCCCAACACCACTGTGCCTTCTTGCCCATTTCAGAAAAGACTTTTAGCCTGCCTAGAATGCCTAACGATCCAAATGCCGTATCTTTTTAAACCACCTCTTCATTGCCATGGTGCTTTGATGCATTCAATTAACCAAACTCAGAGCAAAGCTATTTATTTACCCTCCAGGGGCTTAATAACAGCATGACTTACAGGCCTCTCAAGGCTTTGCATTCTTGCTCCCAGGAGCTCTCAACTTTTTTTTTTCAGTGTTATTATACAATAAAGCTCTCTGTATAAAATTAGTTTTCAATTGAGTATTTGAAATAGAGAGGGGTATGGCAAGTCGTATTTACCTTCACAGTTTCATATCCATTCATCTTGAGAGGGAGCGTGTGTCTCTTTTGGACCACTGGGCACTGCCGAGCAGAGCCAGGAAGTACAAAACAGTGTTCTCCTTCTGCTCACCCATAAACCATGCTCCGTGTCCGGAGCCAAGCGAGGCAGTGAGTACCGCTCTCCACAGCAGCTAAGCCTGTGGTCTCCTCTCCCAGCCTCCCCAGGAAGCAGAGCCTAGAACTATAGTTGATCCACCTCCGAATATAAGTGTTTTACTGTCTTTCTAAGGACAACCCCCCTCCCTCTGCCCCAAAGTCATTTTGGATTTTTTCCTTTTACAGGCCTCCCTCTCCCCCCAGACCTCTCTCTGCTCAGTCAACATGGCAGTTGTTTCTGGCTGGGCCCTCTGGGCAGTAAATAGGTCAATTATGACAAAAAGGTCCCAGTTGTTGCTGTTGCTTCTTGCTGCAGGTGGCAAGCAGGTTCCTATGTGTGATTCCCAAGAGGCTCTACTTATTATCAACAGCGTATCTCACTTGTTTTTTCTCCCCCTCTGGCCCCTGGCCCATTTCTGCAAAAGTAAGAGTGTCGTTTCTTCAACAAATAAAGGATTTCCTCTGCGCACTCATAGGTTTGGTAAAACTCCATTACTTTAAAATTTCTTTGCCCCACTTAGGAGTTCTTTCCAAAAAGTGCTGCGCCACGAGTGCTGTTGGATGGCATGCACTGTCAGGCTATTTTTTAAATTTTCCTTCTGACTACAGCACTTGGAAAACCTCGCTCACCTGCCTTAGCCTGGGTTCTTACCAGGCTGTGGACTCGGTTATTCAGAGATTGGGTATCTAAGTCCTTTTCATTTATCTACCCTTTCATTAGGAAAGGAATTACATGGCATCAGAATTATAGCATTTGATTTTACTACTGGTTGGTTAAGTCTTTTCTCTGCAGAAAGGGTGTTGTAGAAATAGATGGAGAGATCAGGTTTTTAAAGGTTTGAAATAATCTGTAAGTATGGTAGCCGTTTGTTGAGTGCTTCCCCCAGGCACTGGACTGTAGGTTTATAGACATTGCTTTATTTAATGGATTCAATAATCTTATGGGGGTCTCGTTACTATCTCCATTTTATGGATGCATAAATAGGCCCCGACTTTTTAGTCCATAAAATGGTCTCAAGCAAGAAAATATCAAAGCTGCATTATGAGTATAGATTTTATTGAATCCCAAACCTGTGCTACTAGGTACCCTGTCACAAGCCCTCTTATTGACAAACAAATTTTCAGTTGGCCAAACTCTCATAATGGTCATTTAGAATTTAAGGCACCATAGCTGCTAGCATTTTGTTATTGTTGCTGCTGGATCCTCTATCTACATTTTTTTAAAAATCTGGACCACAGATCCACAGGACACTGGATATGCATTTGCCTCTCCTGAAGTATGTAAGGCCCATGTGCTGAATTCGGGTCATCTGTGGACTCCTGTGGCCTGTCATGTGTCGGTGTCACAAGCTCTCCCCTTACTTCAGACCGACAGCCTGACCGTTGCAAAGCTCTCTCAAAGACATCACTGAAATACTTCAGACATGTCCCTGGCCTGACATGTTGGGAGTTAAATATGCTGTTTCTCTCAGGTTTTTCTCCTAAGACATTTTAGCATGTGCTCAAATTTCTCATTAATCCCAACCTCATTCATTCTTATGACACAATTTTCATACACTGTACAAGTGAGACTACCCTCTTAATCCAGACAACCCACTTTAGTCAACTTCCACACGTAAGCCATCCAAACGAATCTGAATTTACCCTGACATGTAAACGGCTTTTAGAGTTTTTCTACTCCCATCAGCATCAACGATTAATATTAATAGTAGACATTTGTACAATTATTTCAATGCATATTTCACATGTATAATTTCACTTCATCCTCACAACATGAGGCAGATCTCATTTTACAGGTGGGAAAACTGAGACTCAGAGAGATTGCATAACCTGCCAACAGTTCATAGTCAGGGAGTGGGAGAGTTGGCAATTAACCCTGGGGCATTGACTCCAAAGCCAATGCCGCTATCCTGGTGCCAAACCAGCAGATACTTCCTTTCTAGAGCTTCATAGGGACCTTAACACAAGTCAAAATATGTCCTTTCGCTTTTCCCTGAAGGAAGGAGTCCCAGAGTAAACAAAAAGAGACAAAGAAAAACTTAAAGCCATACCAAATGTCTTAGAAAACATTACAGAGATGAGCCATTATCAATTTATTAGGTTTTTTTTTCTTTATATGAAGGGCATATGGTTCTGCTGACCCAATCACTTATAAAGTTTCAGTTTGAAATATTAGAAGTAATAGTCCATGAAAAAATGCTTATTCATAGAGGCTGGTTTGAAAAATCTAGGTTCAGTGGTTGAGCGTTGACTCATGAGCCAGGAGGTCATGGTTGGATTCCCAGTCAGGACACATGCCTGCGGTGTAGGCTCCATCCCCAGTAGGAGGCGTGCAGGAGGCAGCCGATTTATTGTCTTTCATCATTGATGATGTTTCTATCTCTCTCTCCCTCTTTCTTCCTCTTTGAAATCAATAAACTTTTTTTTAAGTAGAAGAAGAAAAAGGAATACAGAGGTGTGGTTAATATTATTAAACTTTTCTAACAGTATTCATTTCTTTACTACTTTCTAGTTACCTACCACCTCTAGAGATGACCAAGTGCCCCATCCCTTTCATTATATCTAAGCGTAGTAGCTATTAGTACGTGAATGGTGCTACTGACACATAGTAGGGTGGGCTTCTGGGGCTGCTTTTTATGTTCATCTGCTCTCTCTCCCACAGCTGTCCACTGTGCTACTCATGCATTTGTGAGCATCGGTAAGACTATTGACAGAGGTAGAAGCACATTTTGTCTGTGGCACTGATGAAACCTAATTAGCCCAGTTATTCGACCAAAACCCATGATACTGGAAGCATCAGCTTAAGTGTTCCAGCCAATCAACACACTTGGGGGGGGGAGGTGATTTCATGTGATTTCAACACTTCCCGTACAGTGTTCACTATTCTTCTAAAAGGAAGCATGGAGGCCAAGCCAGACAACCTGGGTAAGTGACTGCCCTGCCACAAATTAAGCATGCCATGCTGGGCAAGTCACTTAAACCTCCATGACTCTCGAAGCACCTGCTTTACAGGTTGTTGATTAAATGAGTTGATACCTTTAGAGCATCATCACTCGCCTTTACCCAAAGGATGAAGTCCATTTCCCTTCACATGATTTAAAAAGCCTTCAGTTTGCTCTCCGGTCTCATCTTTGCCATTCCCCTTAAAGCTCCGGCATCAGCCACACTGAATGTCTTTTTCTTCCTTACACATATCACTCCCGTTTGCACACACTGTTCCTCTTCCCGCCTCCCCATCCCTAACTACTTTGCCCTCTTTCTCTCTCTCCCCCTCTCCTTTAAATCTTAGATCTGACATCGCCTCTCCCCTCACCATCAAACCTGCACCAGAACACTAGGTACTTTATATGCAAAACCAATCACTTGCTCACTTAACAAATATTTATTAAGCACCCAGGGACTGCTCTGGGTTCTGGATAGAGGGAACAAGAGGGCCATGGTCTCTGCTACCATGCTAGATGGACAAACAAGAAAGTAAGTTAGATAATCAGTGCTCAGTAACATATGTAACTGTTCATGATAAATTGGATAAAGTTTTTAGAAATAATTAGTTTGTACTCAAATTATGAGGAAAAATCCTTTATTTTTAAGAGATGTTTGGAGTTAAGAACTGTAGATGAGGACGATAGGACAGAGAAAGGCTTATGAGGAGGGGACGTGGATATTGGGTGACCCAAGAATGCATCTCTTGGGAGGGGGTGTTGGAGCTGAGATGGGAAAGGTGCATAGAAGCCTGACATGTAGAAGTCTGGGCAGAGTATGCCAACCTGGGCGAGCTTCTCAAGCAGTAACCCACAGGCTGAAGCTGCACGTTAATGATTCTCTCATGATCTGCCTCCTGCTCTAGACGATAAACTCTCTCACTGTGGAGATCATGTTTTGTGGCCCACGTGGCCCAGTGTGAACACCAGTGCCTGGCACTGAGTAGATGCTCCAAAAACATTTGTTGAAGTAATAAAAGTAATCCATTAACAAAATAAAAGTAGCTAATTATTAAAGTGTTAAGTGAGGGATGACCACTCTAACATAAGAATATGAAGATCTTAAAGAACCACAGAGGAAGATAGTAAAATCGACACCCAGTGATCTTCAACTTCTACCATGCTGCCTTCTCCACTAAATTTGGGAGCCATGAGTTGTGCACATGGATCACCAGCAGTGCCCGCCCACCAGCAGACACTGGGGAAAGAAAGGCCTCCCTCTGGTATAAGAAGTGTTTGCTAAAGAGCAAAGCAGATGCTGAGATGCCGTCATAACTAACGGTCATGCCCAGTCAGTTAGAAATGCACCCTCCCCCTAATGCAGGCTCACACCCTTCCCTCTCCCAGCCTGATGGGCCCTCCCTTTGGGCTCAGCACCCTGAACTACACAGCCTGCCCAGCAGTGAGAAGACAGTGCCATCCTCGCTCAGAGCATGATTCTATGCGCCAAACCTTAACATGAGAAATAGTCCCTAAGTAAAGCCCCTCCCTACAGCCCCTCAGAGCTTCTCCTTACTTCCTTCAGACTAGAATCCCTTCAGGGCTCTTCTGGAACCCTGTTGTGTGAAAGATACATGATCACAAAATCAGAGGCTGAAAGAGATATTGAGAGACAATTTGAGTTAAAGCTTCAGAGACATTTAAACAATCTGCAGAAGGGGAGAAGCTACCATCTATATTATTTTAAGTCCTATAAGCAGGAATTCTATGATCTTTCATAATAACTCAAGTTATTGACAGTGATGGGTGAACTTACTTCTCATCCCATGAAGATCAGTCTTTGCTTAGAACCAATAACATTAAAAGTTATCAGATGCTACCCACCGGTGTGGCTCAGTGGTTGTCAATCTATGAACCAGGAGGTAACAGTTCAATTCCCAGTCAGGGCACAGTCAGGGTTGCAGGCTTGATCTCTCTCATCATTGATGTTTCTATCTCTCTCTCATTCTCCATTCCTCTCTGAAATCATTACACAAAATTTTTTTAAAGTTATCAGAGGCCCATATTAAGGATATGAGGGTTTAGGGAGAGGGTGGGGTAGAAGATGACTCAGAGATTTGTTGTCTTAGAAACTGGATGAATGGTGGCAATATTCACATTAGAAGGGACATCAAGAAGAGTTGTGGGAGAAAAGGCAAGGCTTACTACTAACTTCTTAAAACTACTGTTGACTAGAACCTTGATAATTTTAGCACAAGTTGAGACAATGAAACAGGAAATATCAGTGCTGGACACTGCCAGAGAAGAAACACACTAATTAGTTATGTTTTTCCACCTTGCCAAATCTGTCTTTGATTTGCTTTCCGCAACCCCTTTGTTGTTTGGCAATTGCTCCATTAGTGGGTGGAATAAAACATACAGATACAACATAATTCAAATAAGCTCACTTTGCTACTTGTCAAACAAAGTTTTGACTACAAGAGGAATTTTCCATAAAGAAACCTAATTAAAGAATATTGAAATTCACACAAAAAAATGGTAAAGGTCATAGGATAAGCAAATACATTTCCTCCTTTCAAACAGCCCCCCCAAAAAGCCCTTTTGACTATTCCTTCCAACATGGATTAATTTATAAATACACATCCAAAAATGTTACCTATAAAAGTATAGCAATATTATTCTTAACTTGCATGTTAAAACTGCACCAAATAAGATCACAGTTGTATTATGCTAAGATTCATGGATCCTTGTTCTCCTTGACTGTTATCATCAGTATTAGGACACCCACAACTTTACTGTGACTCTTAAATTTTAATCATACTTGAGACCCAGAAGTCAATTGTAAGAGTTTTAACTGATTAAGCAATGTTACAATATAGTTATTCCTACTTGTATTACCATGCATGCTATATTAGTTTTCTTTTTTAAATTGAATTTATTGTGGTGACAGTGGTTAATAAAATTATATAGGTGTCAGGTGTACAATTCTATAATTCATCATCTGTATATTATATTGTGTGTTCACCACCCATAGTCAAGTCTCCTTCGATCACCATTTATTCCCCCTTAACCCTCTTCTATCTCCCGCCACCACCTTATATTGGTTTTCCATTAGCAGCTTAAAATAATACCCATTTATTGGCTCACAGTTCTGTAAATCATAAATCTAGGTTGGCATGACTTTGTTCTCCACTTAAAATAACACAAGGCTGAAATCAAGTTGTCAGCCATCTGGATTTGAAAGTTCCAGGATAAATCCACTTTTTATTTGTTGTTGGTAGAATTCAGTTCCTTGCCGTTGTAGGACCAGAGCCCCCACTTTCTCACCGGTTATGGCTAGAGGCCATTCTCAGGTGGTTTCCATGTGGCACCCACCAGCGGTTCATATGATGTTTGCTTTCTTCCAGGCCAGCCAGTGAGAAGCTCTAGGACTTTCTCTTCTACTACCAGCCAGAGAAAATCCTTTGCTTTTAAAGAATTCCTGGGATTAGGTCAGGCCCACCCAAATAATCTCACGATCTTAACATCACTGTTCAGTAACCTGGATTACGTCTCCAAAATCCCTTTGCCACAAAGGTAACATAATCACAGAAATACACCAGGAGGCTGAGATCATGGGGCCACTTTAGAATTCTGCCTGCCGTACGTGCTACTATATCTTATCTATCGTTGTTTATAATAATTCTCATAGCTATAATACATTCCTAATAAATCCTGAACAACGTGTCCCTTTAGTTAATTTCCAGAGATATTAAGTTCATCTCTTTTCTTTTCTCTACTTGACTTTTTAAAATTGTCTTCCTTTTGCCTTACTCCCTTCTAGTACACTTCTTTGTTTCTTCTTTCCTTTATGTCTCCTTAATTGTTTTTTTCTCTATTCATCTCCAAACTCCTTTCTCTGTCTCCAGGTAAGGATATTGCCATTTCGAGTGTATTTTACACAGAGACACTCTGTAATTAGTTATAATGATATGCTATACTTCTATGTGTTGCTCATCAAATCCTCAAAGCTTATAAGCCTTAATTATGCCTGACAATGTATTTGTGAGGAGGAGGAGGAGGAGGAGGATTATTCCATTTTACGGATGGGAAAATTAAGACTCAAAGGGATGGAGAATCATCCTTAAATCATCCAGACAAAAGAGAGGATTGGAGCCTGGTAGACAGTCTTCTCCAACCTTGATAATTCTTAGGGCATTTTTAAAAGTCCTTCCCAATGATTGTCACTGTAGAACATACATTTTCTTCATTAATCTCCCTTCATTGATGGTATCTTTGCTGCCTACAGGAGTCCAGGCAGGCATGGCAAACTCAGGAAGGAGCCACGGATGAGTCACTTCAAGGCCTGACAGAGAGTGTGGAAGGAAATTGTTTAGGAGAAAGAGAACCAGAGCCCAACCTCAGGAGTAGCCAGAATTAACTGGGGAGAAAGGGTCTCAGACATGGAATTACCAAACCCCTAAACTAAAAGGGACCACAAAAGCCATCTAGTTCTCACTTGACAAGTAATAAAAACATGGCTTACAGACATGAGGTGGCTTAAACTTTATTCCAAATTGAGCCCAGAGCTGAGCTGGTATCAGAGTCCCAGTGCTGGGATGCCCAGAGCAATGGTCTTTTAGCTCACTGGTCAAAACAAAAATCAGGACCCAAGAATTTTGGAGCATAATGATCCCCTAACTTTGAAATAAAAATCCATTTGTTTAGCAAAGGGACAGGAAAGAAAAAATGTTAAGAACAGCTATGTCTGAATGATTTGCTTTTTATATGTTTTCAATGTTTTACAAATATTTTATGTGCTATTATCATCAGAAGAATAAATATAATTTAAAGGTATTTGAAATTGTAGAGATTGTTGCAGATTATATACAAGTTCTATTCAAAGTAACAAGGGAATATATGCCTTCCAACCTCTTCTCTTTTATATTCTTCCTCTGAAAAGCTTTCACAGCCTTATAATTTTAAAGGGCTCCAAATGCAAAAATAGCATGCTTGAACTCAGCATCTCACCTATACTTCCTCCTTCCAGCTACCTGTTGTGCCTTCCTGACTAGATGTCCTTCCAGAATCTCAAACCCAACACAACAAAAATCAAAACAGATTTTCCCGACTTCTATATTTTTTGAAATGGTACCACCAATGTTCTAGTCCATGTAAGCTACCAGGATATAATAGTATAACCACTTTAATTGGCCAATGTACGTAATGCAGAGGAAAAGTGTTGAAATTTTCAGGCATTTCTGGGAATGTTTGAGAGACCTGAATTCAGACTTTAAGGTGAACAGGTATTGATCAGGTAGGCAAGGTAGAAGTGCATAGTGTATTTTGAAAACGTCATATCTCTAATCTGACTAGAAAACCTATTGCATGTAGGGATAGACAATGAGTACAAAAAAATGGTCTGAAGCAAAGATCTAAGGGTTCTTCAAGTCATATAAGAAGTATTAACTTTGTTTTTAATGGTGAAGAGCTATTGAAGAAATTAAGCGGAGGAACGGGATAATTCAATTTGCATTTTAGAAAGACAAGCCAGTTGGTAGTGTTCAGGATGGTCTGAAAGGAGGGAGGGAGCCAATATGGATGCTACTGCAATAGTCTTGGCCAAAGATAATGAATGGGGAGGGAGAGGAAGAGGGATTCAAAAACTCTCAGGCATGTAGACGTCATAGGATATCATGAGTGTTCGATGTAACAGGTGAGAGAAATGGGAGTATCAAGGACAACTCCATGTTCTGGCCTGTGCAACTGGCATCATTAATCAGGTAGTTTCTGTTGCTCATTTGAAATATGTCCTACACTCACTCATTCTACTTCTCCAGTAGTCAACCTAGTTCAGAACATACTGCTCTCCCATCACTACTTTAAGAGCTTCTGACTGGTATCCAAGACTAGAGTTTCTTTTTCGGTCTTTCAACCCATTGTATGTATCATCACTCAGTGCAATCTTCACCATCTTCAAACATTTGCTATTGCTTACAGCAATATCATGCCAACTCCTTCCAAGGCCTCATCAGTTAGGTCACAAACTCTATCTTCAGTAAGACTTTTCATGCTTCCCAATTATTTTAAAAAATTGATACCTTGGACCTCATTAAAATTAAGAATTCTTCTTCATCAAAAGGCATCACTAAGAAAGTGCAAAGGTCATCCACATGGTAGTGGGAAAAGAAGTTTACAACACACAAATGGCTCATACCGAGAATATATAAAGAACTCCAAATCAGTTTGAAAAAGATAGGTAATTCAGTAGAAAATTTGGAAATAATTTTAAACAGGAAATTCACACAAAAAATATCCAAATGGTTAATAAGCATGAAAAGGTACTCAGTTTCATTTGTCATTAGGAGCAAATTAAAGCCTCATAACAAAACCAAACATTAGTAAGGACAAAGAGCAACTTAAACTCTCTGTAACTGAGTGCACGAACTGATAAAAATCACTTTAGAAAACTATTTAGTAATATTTACTAAAGTTGGGCATACTGTTTGACTGGGGAATTTAATTTTTAGATGTATACTTAACAGGGGAACCTACATATGAATACAAAAGGACATGTACGAGAATGTTCTTAGCAGCATGATTTAGAGTAACTAAAACTACAAAGAATCTAAATGTCCACCAACAGTAGAATAAATCCTTAAATTATGGTAAGTTCAGATATTGGAATGCTATGTAACAATGGAGATTTGCAAACTACTGTTCACAGAACTACAAAATCTCCTAACTACGCTTTTATCAGAACATGTCCCCACCGTTCAGTGCACGTGACTGTACTGCCAGTGATGTGAGGAACAAACTGTCCTTTGTTTCTGATCCAGAAGTGTCATGTCTCTTTGGCAGGATAATTGGTTAGTTTGCAAGCAGGGTAAATGCTCAGACCTTTCATACGGCTTGACATTGATTTGCCATAAAAAATCACAACATAAAGCTTAGTTCATGTCATGAGCATCAGACATGGGCTTCATTTATTGCTTGCAGAGGGAGATGCTGCATCTTCCAAGGCTGTTTGCTACTAGTATCTCCTTGACAAGATACACTCTGAAATAGGCGCTCAGTGTCTGCTCTCAGCACCTGCAGACGTACAAGAGACCCACGGAGAATCGGGGCTCGCTAATCCATAGAGAAAAGAAGCACTCATCTATTTAATGAGTAGCTAGCTGCCTTTCTCTGCTTCTCAGAGAGGAAGGTAGAGGAGGAGAGAGATAGAAACATCCATGAGAGAGAATCATTGATCAGCTGTCTCCTGCACGTCCCTTACTGGGGATCGAGCCTGCAACCCGGGCATGTGCCCTGACCAGGAATCAAACTGTGACCTCCTGGTTCTTAGGTCGGTGCTCAACCACTGAGCCTTGCTGCCCAGGCTGGCAGGGTCTTATTCATACCCCAAAGCCCTTGCCTCAAGTTAAGGCATTGAAGGAAGCTGGTACTATTTCCTTTATCTCTATTTTAAAGGAAGTTTCAGGTAAAAAGTGACAGGGATGATACCAGCCACTGGGGGAGGGGGGATATATATATATCAGAGAGAGAGAGAGAGAGAGGGTCACTCCCCTTTATTAGTAGAAAGGGAGAGAGAAAGAACAAAAGTTGCTAAACAACGTAAGAAGTACTATCATGGTAAGAGAAGTGACATCACAAAGGTCAGGATCATCAAATCATGCCAATATTTTTATTTCTAAAAAGCCATTATCCTTAGAAAGCAGCAAAGGGAAAGCAGCAGTTGTGGATATTGTGTGAGTAAAATATTTAATCATTCAAGCAAGCAGAATTAAATATAATTAAATAAAATGGCTTCTCTAGAATGTGACTGCAAGATTAAGTGTTCTTTTTGCAGAACCCTATGGAAAAGAAAACAATTAGGACTCAGCCTGGGGAACGCCCGTGAGTGTTAGTATCCTTTCCAAGTTTAAATTAATAGATGATTTTTTTGTTCATTTAATAAATAAGTTAAATAATACATCTTTTGAATGAGTTAAGTGTAAACTAACCAGAAATACTCGTCCTTGGTAATAATGTCATTTATAAAATAATTTAGTTTGTTCAGGGTGCTGCTAATTTAAACAAGGTAACGGGCCCTGCACATGACATTCTTGCATTAATTCGGAGGTTCTTGGCTAATAGTATCAGAATTTCCAAAGGACATTCCAGAAAACACACACATAGTAGGGACATTATCATAACAGGCCTCACAGCCATCACTCACCAAGACCATCTTGGTCCCTCTGCTCTTTCATTCAGAAAATAGTCTCTGGAAGGAAAAAAAAAAAGAATGATGGGGCTGAGGGAGTCGTTGGAATAAATTGCAAAAACGGAACATCTATGTTTCTCAGAATCACCGCTTTTCCTGTGGAGTTGTAGTGAGTGCTGTAATTTATGATATTATCTTTGCTTTTATGTTGTCTTGGGTGAGACTCCTTTCCGTCTTCCCCTTTGAGTCATGTGGAATGGCTACTAATGGGAACGATGACAACACGGCCTGAGTCATACAGTCAAAGGGGAAGAAAAGCTGCCGCAGCTGATCATCGCTTCTCCAGATGCCACGACAGAGGTAAAGCAACCGAGGGTATAAATTACAAGTGCAGGGCCTTTCCTAGGCAATGGCAAAGTTAAACAGAAAATCGATAGACAGTGATAGATCATGTGTTTATTGTGTGGGATGTCTGTGGATACAAAATACCTTCCGGTCTTCAAGAAATTGGCAAACCAGTTCCACAGACACATAGGCTAGCAAATAACACAGTGGAAATCTCAATCTTCAGTCCTGTGCCCTTTACCAGACGGTTCTTTCTACCACCACACCCCCTGAACACAGACCAGGAACAGCATGTAACTGTGCTTTCATGAGGTAGGGACATGACTAATTAGTTAACATTCCACAGGAATTAGTTAACACTCCTGGAGAGAATTTTCTTAAATATACATTTTTATTGATTTCAGAAAGGAAGGGAGAAGAAGTGAGAGATAGAAACATCAATGATGAGACAGAATCATTGATTGGCTGCCTCCTGCACGCCCCCTACTGGGGATGGAGCTTGAAACCCGGGCATGTGCCTTTGACCAGAATTGAACCCGGGACCCTTCAGTGTGCAGGCCAATACTCCATCCACTGAGCAAAACCGGCTAGGGCCTGGAGAGAGTTCTTGATACATGGACTATAATCTGCTTGAATGTAATCAGAGAGGTAAGAAAAGAATTAGAATGTCCTGACCCCACAGACTCACCTAAGCAGGTGAGTTTCAAGATGGCAGTCATCATAGTGTTCAATGCTGAATTTACTCATGGGTCCTTTTCTCAAAGTACTCCTCTCTTTTGTGTCTCATGATCCCACCTTCTCCATTCACAGTAGACCTTGGAGTTTAAAACTCTTCACCACCCAACCACCACATCCATTGGCCGCTTGCTACACAGTGTGATTTTAGAGACAGTCTAGCATTCACCCTTATGCATCGAGTCTTTTTACCTCACAGCCACAGCGATATGCCATTCATGGTTGTTAGCTAGGACATGGTAATGCAGTCCCCTGTGTTCTTAGTCCTTTCGCGAACTTTTGTAGCTCCTGTGCTTGAAATGACTAACCTCTAAAGGAGCTTGGGTTTGCCTCCATCAGCATTTCACTGAGAACTGAATTTCAAATTTGTCAGTGTCGTAACTGCTGAGCTGTTCTTTAGCAAATGTCACAGGAACAGATATATTGCACAGTTTGAAACCAATGACTAATATAAAATTATGGACTATTTATGCGAGATGTCACTTCACATTAGCAGAAATATCTGAGGTTCAACTTACCTTAAACACACTTATAAAAACCATAGTAATTTACTCAAAGACATTTGTTTCCCACAAATGATCTACAAGTTACTCTGTTTCTCTGGATTTCGATAACCTGAGAAACTTTAAAAAAAAAAGAAAGAAATGTTTTAAAGAGCACTTAGATTATAAAATTACAAGAGGAGTTTGTCTTGTGGCTTATAAAATGGTTTTGAAAGCAATTCCAAGAGAGTGATGTGAAATTCTGTGAGTGAATCGGCAGAGTAAGCATCTAGTTTTCTTTCCAAGGTGACCATTTTCCAGGGTACAATGTCAGCTTGCCTGTATAGGTTTTAAAGTGTCTGTTTAAAAAAAAAAAAAAGACTTTTCTACTTAAAAATTATACATACCCATCATTCATATAAAATATACTCAATTTTTCAATAAAAATAGGTATCAATTTCACCTTCAAAACAATACAATTTTTAAAAATATACCAAAATGTTATCAGTTTTTATCTTGGGGTGGGGTATAGAAAGGGATTATGATGATTTTTGTTTCTTTTGTGGTTTTCTGTATTTTCCACATTTTCTACATTGAGAATGTATTTATTTCATAATCAGAAAAAAAATTATGTGTAAAGTTAGCTTACTCACATTGTACTCTGGGGATGTTAAGCAGAACCATTATTCTTTCTGAGAAAACCCCAAATTTCCTTTCAAGGGGGAAAAAATAAGGTTTATACAAAAATTATATAACCAGACTCTGGTTGGCACCCTATTGAAAGAATTTTCTTTGAGTGACTTTCATGATCCAAAATATTAATTCAGCACATTTCAATTTTCTCTGCTCTGGGTGGTGCATTAATTTCCTCTCGCTGACTTCCAGGGAGCTCTGAGCGTGAAGGAGCCATCCAGGGAGAGGCGCTGAAGCCTGGCCTCGCAGGCGCTCAGCATCTCCTGCCCTGGTTCTCTCCGTGGTTTGTATAGCGCAGGGTTCCTTTTGGCGAGGAAAGCATTTGTTTATGAAGTTTTCCTTAAAATGCCTGTGGATTTTTAAAAGAAAACTTCTTTAGAGAAAAAGCATGCAGGAGGTTTTCATAACACAAAAGCTTTGAGAAAATGGAAAGGTTTTACACAATCATTTGCTTCTTTCAATCAGAGTAATGTTGCTTATCCAACTTGGGACAGGCCTTTCTTTTTTTAAGGTTCCTTTAAAATGGGTAGCCACTAAAAAATTATTCTGTTTGTAAAATAATTAAAATCCCGGCTTTTTCACTGCCTTAAGGACTTTCTTCTTTATGTGTGTTAGCTCTGCTAATTCAGGTAATAGTATAAAACCCAATTTAACAGTTACATATTGATGAGTAAAAGTTAAAAGTTAGGTTCTTCTAGTTTTCATAGTTTACCCCCAGCTCCCAGAGGAATTATTATTAGGGAATAGCAAGCACTATTTCTCTAAATATATGAATCAGTATTTTCTCTTTAGCATTCTCAGCATGGCACTAGACATGAAAATCTGATTTTGCCAGTGGATTTTAAAAAAATATTTTTTATTGATTTCAGAGAGAAGGGAGAAGGAGAGAGAGATAGAAACATCAATGATGAGAGAATTATTGATCATCTGCCTCCTGCACACACACACACACACACACACACACACACACTGGGGATCAAGCACATGCCATTGACCAGAACTGAACCCAGGACCCTTTAATCCGAAGGCCAATGCTTTAACAATGAGCCAAACCAGTTAGGGCTAGTGGATTTTCATTTAGTAATGAAGTAATGGTAAAACAAAATAGTTCCCAGGGAGTTTTAGATTAGACAATTACTTGTCTATGTTTTTAAAGGCCACTTATCTCTGTGTTATTTTATTTTGTGTGTGCATGGGCCTTACCCCCATCTAGACAGCATGAGTGAAATGGTATTGCTTAAGAAAGTATTAGCAGGCCAGGGCACCTTTCACACCTCTGTGAGGTACTCTTCTCTGAGAGTGGGTGGGACCTCTGACTTGCTTCTAACCAATAGAATACAGCCAAGATGATGAGATGTACATGATGACATCTATGTGATTATATCACATAGCAAGATGGTAACGGCCACCTTGAGAAGACACCCTCTCTCCCTTGCTGGTTTTAAATAAATAGCTGCTGTGTGGTAAGATGACCCATATCCAGGGCCATGTTATTAGCAACTGAAGAGGGCTTCTGGCCAACAGTCAAGAAGAAATGGAGGCTTTCAGTCCAACAGCCTATAAGAAACTGAAAGCTGCCAATGACCACAGGAGCCTGAAAGCAGACCCTTCCCCCACTCTTGCCTTAGTTGAGACCGGAACCCCAGCCACCACCTTCATAGCAGCATCAAGGGACACTGAAGCGGAGCCTGTACTTCTAACTCACAGAAACTATGAGATACAAAGGTGGGGTTTTTTAAGCTGCTGAGATTGTGATGATATTGTTTTGAAGTATATATAATTAATAGAGAGGATGTAGTCAATGAGAGGAATGTCAAACCAGAGGTAACCATAAAGCACAGGGTGTTATCTCAGAAGGCGGTGGGGGAGGTGTGGGGAAGGAAGGGGTCAATGGAAATGAAGACAATATGGAAAAACAGGCTGAGTTGTCTGTTCCACAGAGATCAGGATGTTATATACACAATGAACTTCAGGCTTACAGATGTATGATAAAGCAGGCACTGAGGACTCCCAGCAGTGCCTATACTGAGAGGTGTGGTCTCAGATTGGCAGTGAGAAGATGGCCCAATGCAGGGACGTCTGTGTTTAGGGTAAAACTGTAACATAGCTTTTGGAATCACCACAGGGAACTGACTGAGCATGGTCTTTCGGCATGTCTGTGTTTGCACCAAGCTATGTGGCCAGGGTAAGTTTCGTCAGCTCAGTGATGTTCTGTTTCTTATGTAAAATGTATGTATTTCATTGTAGGGTTGCTACAATGATTAAATGAGATGATATTACACCTGGCATAAAGTAAGGGCTTAAAATACCTTCTTCGTACTTTAAGATTTTTCTTATTGATTTTTAGAGATAGAGGGAGGAGAGAGAGAGAGAGAGAGAAATTGGTTGCTACTCTTTCCTGCATGCCTGCTACTGGAGGTCAAGCCCACAACCTGGGCATGTGCCCTGAGCAGGAATTGAACCAGCAACCTTTCGGTGCACAGGGCAATGCTCAACGAACAGAGCCACAATTACCAGGGCATCAAATACACTCTCTCTATTGACTTTTCACACAAAAAACTTCATGTCACAAAAATAATTGAGCAAATGAATTCAAAGACTAGAGGGAAATGCCACATAGGTGTTAAAGAAAGAAAGCTCTTAGAAGAACCTATATGAAAAAAATAGCCATTCACTTATACAAATAGAATAGCACAAAAGGACATGAGAGATGCATTACATCTCAGAGGGCATAAAGAAAGAGGAAAGTGCTAGTTTTAAAAGAAATAAGATAAGGCTATAATCTAGCCTTATAATACCGGCTCTTCCACAAAATAGCGACTTCTGCCCATGGGCCACAAAGTTTCCATCGCACTGTATGCGCGTACCTGCACGTGGTATTTTGGGTTGGTCCCACATGCAGAGCCCCTTACTTTTTCAGGTTGAAAATAAAACCGTTCTTACTCAGGTGCATATTAATCATGTTAAGCTATTCTTTA
>NW_006285248.1:3199670-3202466 GCF_000327345.1 Myotis davidii | reverse complement strand
ATGGTTAATGTTAAAGAATATATATTTCAGATATTTTAAGTAGGAAAAAAAAAACACATTTTATGTAAGGTAAACAAACCAAAACACCAAAAGTTGAATCTTGAGGAACCTATGGTTTTATGACACACACGTAGATTTTAAAGTTAGAAAGCTTTCTCTTATATCCAGCATTTATTCTAAATTTATGCATGTGAAAATATATGTAATGTCTACAAAATGCCCAGGTGTTTACAACATTTAATAAATGAAAATGTTTGCGGAACTTCAGGCCCTTGGGTAGGACATAAAATTTAGACATATTTCCAACAAAGAACTGAAGAACTTCTTTATAAGTAAGCCACTCATTTTGAAAATAAGTGGATACCTGCTATTCATGAACTTTAAAATAAGGCAGACTCTGTGGTCTCAAACCACACCACACAAATAATTTTTTAATTATATCAAATTCTATCAAATCAGATATATGGTTGCCTAACATGTAATGGTTTCTTTGGTCCTAAAATTTAATGGCTAAATTTTTGTTTCAGTCTGTGAGAACATTCTTTCACAAGTATATCTGTCCCCTTCCAGACCATGTAACCACAAGGCTATTGCAAATCCACATTTTTAACTACCAGATAAAAGTTTTTATAACATACTATTTTTTCCAGGGCAATTATTTATAAGATAAATAATATTTTAAATGTTTATTTGAAAATGTTTAAATGAGCATATATTTAGGTTTGATGTAACTGTTTTCATATTGAATTTCTCTTTTATATTTTAAAGAAATGGTTTTGCCAGATTGTTAAATTGCCGCAATTGCGCACAGCTTAGTATCTTTAAGGATAAGTTCTGTATCTTGATTAAGGTGGCCTGTATTGAATAAATAAGTCTTAGCATTTTTACGTTACCATTGAATTAAACACATCTAGAAATAGAGCATGTTTTCATTCAATCATTAGTAAACATTCATTTGCATAGGTTGTTTTCATGGATTAGTTGCCAAACATGTAGTTAAATGATACATAGATACTCATTGAGGAATTAAACTTTCCTACAGGGTGGTCTTGATATGAGTCAAAGCCAGAAAAGTAATGCTTAGTTTCCAAAACACCTAATGCACACAAAAGTAATTAATTCTATAGCTGTGTGGGCTTTCAATTCTGTGAATTTATAATGTCTTCCACATTTTATTAATTGTTTACATAGCTAAGGTATTATACTTTCTTACATCATTTTTGTAGGGTTGAGATACAAATTAGTTAATTTAATTGATGTAATCATTAATTACTGAATCATCTCAGTTGTGATTGCTCTGTTTATGAGGTAATTTCATGATGCCACTGTTTTCCATTATTTTATAATTAAGTCCCATTTCTGCACACCCTCTGGTCCCATTAACTCACCCTTCCAATTCCATCGAAGGAAAACGTATTAGCAAATTACACACTGCAGCTGATTCAGGTACAGTATTATAAGAAATTGACATTTACTAAGGAAAAACTCTAGCACATACTATAAAAATAACAGTTTAAGTCACTACCATTAAGTGAGGTTATTTAAAAAAACCTTTTAATTGACAAGATTCAATTCCAAGAGACACAACTCCCAGCCATCACAAGAAATCTTCACAAGATACTCCTGATGCGACGCCCAGGGGTCTCCACCCCAATTCAGTCTCCCTCACTGACACCAGCTCTAGTCAATGTGCAGAGTGAGGATGTTCAACGGCACACCCACAGCCTTGGAGACTCAAACACACATGTGAGATGCAAGGCCGGCTGCACAAAAGGGGCTGGTGATACTGGCCATCACAGCCCCTGCAACTGTGGCCAGAGACAGTGAATGCTGCAGATAGGTTCCACCTAATTCAGACATGATCCCATCATTCCATCATGATTCAGACATGATTAAGGACTAATTGTAGACACTTAGTAAAGGCCAGCTATTTGTCAGGAAACCAGGTAAATGCCACCTGCTAATTGGTGCTGCTGCTCTTAGGGAATTTATATCTAGTAATAAAATTGTATTCAGTTCAATAAGTAAATATAATATGTGAAGTATAAGAAATAAGGAATAATTAATATGTAGTCTCCAAAAGTTATTTTATAATGAATTACATATAGCAAAATAGTTATGATGAATTATGAAGGAATCCTATATAATAAAGAGCTATTATGCTAATTAGACTGAACAGCAGAATGATGATCCAGGCAACTTTCTGGACAACCGTCCAGATGACCTGCTGGACGAAGCCAGGGCGTGAGGGCCGAGCCGCTTGCATGAATTTTATGCATGGGGCCTCTAGTTAAATATAAACAGAATAAAATTAATTACAGAATTACAATTCTATTTCATATGATTTAATGAGTTAAAACACAGTTATTTACATCAACATAGTAACTTTAAGAGTAAATATCATGAAAGGAAGCTTGAAAAGGCAACACAACCTAACCAAACTATATATATTTTTTTGGAAAATTTATAATCAATACATTTTAAAATATGACTTTGCTCATGACACCAAAACAAAAAGGTAACTATGTGAGATGATGGATGTGTGATTGTGGCAATCATTTCACAATATACATTAAATCCTCACTTAACATCATTAATAGGTTCTTGGAAACTATGACTTTAAGTGAAACAATGTATAAACAAATCAATTTTCCCATAGACTAATTAGATATAAACAAGAGTTAGGTTCCCACAGCATATTTATAATCACAAAACATCACCAAACTTGTAAATAAAGACCCAAAACACTTCTAATATTTAAACAGTGAAATAAATGTGAGCTATATGTACCGTTAA
>NW_006285248.1:3192786-3199272 GCF_000327345.1 Myotis davidii | reverse complement strand
GTTTCTTGGAAAAGATGACTTTAAGTGAAACAATGTATAAACAAATCAATTTTCCCATAGACTAATTAGATATAAACAAGAGTTAGGTTCCCACAGCATATTTATAATCACAAAACATCACCAAACTTGTAAATAAAGACCCAAAACACTTCTAATATTTAAACAGTGAAATAAATGTGAGCTATATGTACCTTTAAAAAAGATGAATAAAAACAAGATCATTATTTTCCAACCAGGTTGGTGCCAGTTCAAGGTTATAAACTGAGCATATAAATTTATCTCCTCTCATTCCTCAGACCCCATTAAAATAGGAATCGACCAGTTCAAAGGGGAGGGGTACGTAGAGAATAGTGAGAAAAACATGAGGGAGTTTATCAGTAGATGAACTATTTCAACGCAGTTCGAGAAGATGGAAGGCGAGTGGAGGAGTGAAGCAGACTGGGAAAAGACAAAACCCAGAATAAATATGAAGAGGCTGCAGCTCAGGAGGGCGCCATTCTAACCCTTCAGAAGTTGGAAGGGGTTATAGGCTCGGCGATGCCAGGTGTGATGGGCAGCGGCGGCGTTCAGCACCGGGCTGAAAACAGAAGCGTTTATTGAAAAGGCTGCTGCTGATTTCCCCATCCTTACACTCAGAATACACAGCAGCCAGGTGTTACCCTCTAGGCAAAAAAGTAGAAGAAGGGATTTTTTGTGTGTTTTCTAAATAAGTTTAACACACTGTCTAGCATAAACAAAAGAAGTAACTGTTGCTGTTGGAGCACAAGTTAAAAAACATTCTGAGAGCCGGGGTTCCCCAGGGGAATGGCAGAGCTGGGAAGACGACCCTGGCATGGCTCGGGGAAAAAAAAGGTGGTGGGCAGAGCTCTATGGGCAAGAAGGGGAAATGTCATTAGGATCAATACTCATAACGAAGGGCAAACATGAAAAATGGCTGTAAGGAACCCCTGCCCAACTACTGTGTGAGGGTGAAGATTATATGAAGTTATGTATCCCCACTGGCTTGGCGACTGAGCCTGTTAGGACCTATTCTATGTGCAGTTCATGTTCTGGAGGTGCCATGGGATCAGGCAGCAGCCAGGCTCTGCTTACATCTTTAGCTTCTTCCTTACGTAGTTTTCTTCCCCTGCTCCCAAGAGTACTTCTTCAATAAATTGCTTGCTAAGGTTCCCTGTCCTGGGCTCTGCTTATCGACAGCCTGACCTAAGTCAGGGAACAAGAGGGAGGCTGGAAGGCAAGGATGAGCTAGCGGACTGCTTCTTCCTTTCTACCCGCTCTTCTGTCCGCACCACCTGGCAATGAGGCCTTATCTTTGTTATGAATTAAATTGTGTTCCTCCCCACACCCCCCAAAAAAGGTGTCAAAGTTCTAACCCCCAGTACCTATGAATGTGACCTTATTTGAAAATAAGGACTTTGCAGATGATGGAGTTTTACTGAAGTGGATCTTAATCCACTGTGACTGATGTCCTCATCACAAGAGGAAGTGAAGGCACAGAGACAGGCCTGCACAGAAGGAATATGCAGTGAAGATAGTGAGAACACCATCTACAAAACGAGGAGCCCCTGACGATACTGGTGTGAGCAGGGAGGCCCAGAACAGATTCTCCCTCATATTCCTCAGAAGAACACAACCCTGCCCACGTTTTGATTTCAGACTGTGGCCTCCAGAGCTGAGAGAATACATTCCTGTTGCTTTAAGCCATCTAGTTTGTGGTGCTTTGCTATGGCCACTGAGGACACACACACCCCGACAGGGCAGTTGTTTCCAGTCTCGAGTTTTCTTCCAACACTCCCATAATCAACTTGTTTCGCCAGCTTGGGGGTATGCGCACCAGCGGGGCAGCCGCTCCATCTCTTCCGACCCACGAGGGCCCTCCTACCAGCTTCCATTAGCCCTTGTTCCTCAGGGCCCAGGGGTGGGGGCTGCTCCCTGAGGTTACCATTGTACTTCAGCGTTCTCTTTTTGCTTTTTCAGTTTCCCGATACCCATTTAGCCAATTCCTCTGCTTAATTCATTTGTTCCATGGAAATAGGAAATAGCAGAGTCTCTTTATTTCTGACAAGACCCTTGAGTGATCATTTCATTCATAGCAAAAGCCAAAGTCCACAACATAGCTTACAAGATTCTATGCCAGCCACGCCCCTGGCTCCTTCTTTGCCCTCATTTCCTGTCATTTCCTCTGTCACCTACCCTGCTCCAGCCACACGGGTCCCTTTACTAACCCGTAAACATGCCAAGCATGCTTGCTTCATGGTCTTTGACTTGCTCCTCCCTGTGCTTGCCAACATCCGAAAGCAAGTGGCCTGCTGCTTCCAGTTTCTGCCCTAATTCCCATGCCCTAGTCTGTGCCCATCTCTCTGTCAACACCTTTCCTGACAATGTGCGGTCATGTACTGCTTGACGACCGTCAGTTAATGACTGGCCGCACACACAACAGCGGTCCAGTAAGATTATAAGAGAGCTGAAAAATTCCTATCACCTAGTGACATCCTAGCCATGGTAATGTCATCATGTCTGTCACAGTGCAAGGTATTAGTCATGTGTCTGTGGTGACACTGCTGTACACAACCTACAGCGCTGCCAGTTCATTAAAAGTACAGCAGGTACAGTCTGTGCGTCCATGATACTTGATAATGATCAGCGACTATGTTACTTCTTTATGTGTTTCCTATGATATACTATTTATTGTTGTTTTAGAGTGCACTCTTTCTACTTCTACCAGTAAAAAAAAAAAAAAATGTTTTCTGTGTGATGGTGGCAACCACTTTATTCATCTGGCGTTTCTCGCGTCTCTTGATTGCATCATTTTCTCTTGTGCTTGATTTAAGCTCGTGTTGTTTCGTACAGTGACATGCTGCAGATGCCTGTAGCCTAGGGACAACAGGCTAGACTGTTTCGCCTAGGTGTGTAGTAGGCTATCCCAACTCGGTTTGCACACATGCACTCTATGTACATGCACACAACACGTTTCTCAGAACATATCCAGTGTATACCTGTAATAACTATATCTGACATTTTTTCTCCCAACCCCGCACTCTCCTTCCCCGTGACCTCCTTTCTTTGTAGCACTCGTCCCTGGCAGGATGTCTGTTACTTTTCTTCGTGGAGCATGTGAGCTCCACGAGACAAGTCTTGTTCACTGCTTTGTCCCCAGTGCCCAGAGCAGGGTCTGGCACACAGCAGGTACCAACTTTTGAAAGACAATGAATAACTAGAAGAAAAAAAAAAACCTACCAGCAGCCCTAATGTTGCGTCACTGTGTTTGAATTACAACCAGTCTCTAATTTTAAAAAGATGTATATTTATTCTTTGGCTTTGTTTGCTGCCCTTCCTCTGCAGAATCACGCTTGATAGCAATGGCTCCTGAAATTCCTTAGTGATAATGTGTGGTGTGTCTTCCTTTCTGTTTAACAATTTAAAATGTCATAATGCAAAAATTTCCTCCATTTCTAAACCTTTAAAAAGTATTAAGTCAAACAAGATTGGCCAGTCAGCAGCGTTTACTGGGAGGCTGGCACTGTAGGATGAGACTGAACTAGACTCTTTTCTGGGTTCACCAAAGAAGAAGGAAATGTCATTCCTGTTTTGGTGGAGCTTACCATCTCATGGGTATTCGACTCCCATGTATGAAAAAAATCTGAGTCATCAACGCTGCACAAATGAAAATATAGAACATAAGTGCTGGTTAGATGAGATGCCATGGCTGAAATGCTATTTGAACTTGAATAATTCCTAGAAATTGAGTAAAAAGCCAGAACTTAAAAATCTATGAGTATAGGGTAGGAAAGAAGAAAGGGTATTGTAAAAGGAAATGATAAATACGTGAGTATAACTTTATTAGTTACCTAGTCTATAATCCACACTATGAACTTGGCCTGTAGCCTCTCCTTTCTTAGTTGTCGAGTGTATTCTGTGCTTTCCCTTTAATGTATCACATTCTATTTTGAATTCTAATGCTTCTGTACTCTAAATGGCAGGGTGGAGTCACTTCATAAACTCCTTCTGGCTCTTCTCAGGTCTCTGCCGAAATTTCATTTTCACAGAGAGGCTTTTTCCAGTCACTTAATCTGAAATAAGTCTGCCTTGATAATCTCCATTTTGGCATTTTTTCATAACTCTTACCACAACTCATAATCATAAATTTATGAACCTATCATCCGACTTCCTTACTAGATTATTAACTACCTAGAGGCAGGGTGTTTGTATTTTTTTCATTACTGTATATAGATTGCTTAGCACAGTCCCTGAGACTTAATATATATTTGTAGAGATGGAATGAAATACTGTATATTTCTGTGAAGTCCAGAAATCCATATACAAAACTGATTGCAATAACACGAATAATTTTATTTCAAACATTTACCAAATTTAAGTTGTGCTAACTCCTGATACATAGAAACATGTATCAACATACTATAAGTGTGTGCATATATAAATATATACATACATAATTCATATACACGGTAATATTTGGACCTTTACCAATTCAATTTCAATTGTGTCAAATATTTCATCTTTTACAATAATCCTAAAGTGTTCAAGAGAACCTTTAATCTATCTGAAGTAAGGACTATAATCCTGGCTAGGACTGGTGTATGGGGGTGGGAGGGTCCTAGTTGCGCCTAACCCATACAGGGCGCCTTGGTGCAAATCAGAAGGAGCCGCACTGCCTGGGCAGACACCATGCACCAGTCCAGTCTGCTTGGTGAGTGGAGCTCAGCAGGATGTCAGCTCCCATTGGCTGCCTCAGCCAGGTGCCCTTGTTCATGGCACGGCCTGCATATAGGTGGCAGGCAGTCCTGGACGGGGCTGCTCGGTGCTGGTGCGAGCAGAACATGGAGATCTGGCCATCCTCGTGCAGCTTGCTTTTTAAAAAGACTGATTTAATTTGTCTGGATGAGTCTGGCCGGGTAGGGGTCCCTTCTTCTTCTCACCACTTCTGATGATTTAACTGAAGAAGGCCATTCTTCATGTTCAAGTGTGCAGAAGGCTGTGCAGCCTCCAACTGGGCTTTCAAGGTTTAATCTTAGGAAATAACCAAGGTTGATTCTTGATTCCTAGACAATTACGCTGTCAAGCTGACTACAGGTGAACTTGGCAATTTCCCTCTGCAAAATCAAGAATTAGCAGTTAGTTCATGTGTATACCGCTGCTTAGTGACTATATGGAAATTTTACCAGCGGTGCTGAGAATACGCTCCGCTATCATCACTGACCCGATGTATTGACCGCCATGACGGTCTCATTTCTGTAATCCTTTCCAAACTCTCTCTTGAAACTTAGGATCATGGGTTATAACAGCTTCATAATTTTTTTAAAACCAAAATTAATTTACCTTTAAGTGTCCTTAGTCTCTAAGTATAGCCATAAGGAAGGCCTGTTTTGAAACTACTAAGATGGATTCATCCCTTAGAGCAGTGGTTCTCAACCTTCTGGCCCTTTAAATACAGTTCCTCATGTTGTGACCCAACCATAAATTATTTTCGTTGCTATTTCATAACTGTAATGTTGCTACTGTTATGAATCATAATGTAAATATCTGATAGGCAGGACGGTCTTAGGCGACCCCTGTGAAAGGGTCGTTTGACCGCCAAAGGGGTCACGACCCACAGGTTGAGAACCGCTGCCTTAGAGCAAGAGCTCAAACCACTGAAATATAATTTTAGAAAGATTTTTATTTTGAAAAAAAGAAAACCCACTAAGCTGATATTTGGGTATAGAGCCTTGGATAGTGGAATGCAACCTAGATTAGGCCCCTGGGTCCTGGTTTTTAAACAACCTAATTAGATGCGATTGTGCAATTCAATCTTGATAGGATTCATCTCCAGATCTATTTGTTAAATAATAGGTTAAAGTCTTTATAACTTTATGCTTTATTTTATATTAGAAATCCCCAAATCAGAAAAATGTCAGATAAAGCATCTGTGGATCAGAAGACACATTTGAGATCACATGTATACCGGAGTCATGCTGTCCAACAGCCCCTGGGAGAAAGGGTCAGTTTGTTATAGGGGGCCCTAACTGAGCTCAGGACTGGACCAAATATTCCAACAGATTCTTTTCAGAGATTCCAATTGGTTACCGTGTGTGTGTGTGTGTGTGTGTGTGTGTGTGTGTGTAGTGGGCAGCTCCACTCCTAAATCTGGACCCAGGAAGTGAAAAGGGCAGAGAAGCCTTATCTAGCCCCAGCACCCACTTTAACTAACAGGAATTAGTTCCATCCCTTATCCATCTCCACCATCACCAACTTTCATGTTAGTTTGGTGAAATCTATGTCCCAGAAGTGAAGCAAATCCAAATATGGCGAACATTTCCTCCATTGCCAAAATGGGAAAACTGCCTTATCTCCTCCTCAAGATCCCTCTACCAGAAAATCTCCCCTCTTAAACACCCAAGCGGCAGGAAGCACACCTTTTGTGTGCAATGCCTATAATGCCAGCTTGCAGGGATCCTGAAAATGTCAAGCCACCCCTCTTGATAGCAT
>NW_006285248.1:3190067-3191450 GCF_000327345.1 Myotis davidii | reverse complement strand
TCCCAGCAGGAGCTGCTGAGCGGGGGAGAGATGCCGTGCGGTGGCTTCTACCCTCGGCTCTCCTGCTGCCTGCGGAGTGACAGCCCGGGGCTGGGGCGCCTGGATCACAAGGTAGGCACGCACCCGCCTCGCCGCTGGGAGGTTGGCATGCTGGCTGGGTGGGCTTCCCCGCGGCTCCGGCAGTGCCGGGGGCCGTCAGAAGGGCGGCGTTCGTCTGGGGAGTGCTTTCTGGTAACTTTTCGAAAGCGCCGGCGTGATCGCGTGGTGTGTGTTCCTCCGGGCTGCGCAGATACCTCGCCCGCCCCCCGGAGTCCGCGGTCGGGATGCTGTGCAAAACCGCCCGTCTCAGAAGAGAGGCGCTTCCGTGGTACCCTCCTTCGGGGGCTGGGTACATATTTTAAAAGAATCGCGATTAACAGTGTGTTTTGGATCGAATAGGGCATTGGCTGCGGCGAAACTGTAAATTAAGGTGGCTGTGGTTTCCGGTTTATTTTTCTGGAGTGAGGAGATGTGTGCAGCTCCCTCCACGTGCTCGGGGAGGGAGAGGGCTGCATCGTCAAGGATGGGGAAGCATGGTTGGTTTAGGATCCCCAGCCCCGTCAGAGGGGGTTGTCTAACGTTACAGTCGTTAAATAGCGAAGTGTGTGTGTGTGTGTGTGTGTGTGTGTAGTGGGCAGCTCCACTCCTAAATCTGGACCCAGGAAGTGAAAAGGGCAGAGAAGCCTTATCTAGCCCCAGCACCCACTTTAACTAACAGGAATTAGTTCCATCCCTTATCCATCTCCACCATCACCAACTTTCATGTTAGTTTGGTGAAATCTATGTCCCAGAAGTGAAGCAAATCCAAATATGGCGAACATTTCCTCCATTGCCAAAATGGGAAAACTGCCTTATCTCCTCCTCAAGATCCCTCTACCAGAAAATCTCCCCTCTTAAACACCCAAGCGGCAGGAAGCACACCTTTTGTGTGCAATGCCTATAATGCCAGCTTGCAGGGATCCTGAAAATGTCAAGCCACCCCTCTTGATAGCATACAGATCTTTTCAGAAACACTTTCTTCAGGCAGACTCTTAACTGGGGAAAGTTTCGCTTATTTAGGTTCACGGGACATATGGGGCGCCCCGCTTCTGGACATCCGCGAACCTGCTAGCAATTCGTCCATCAGAACTAATGCCTCGGTACTGACACCCCCGGGGAACTCTCCTCGGGAATTATTTATTTATTTATTTATTCATTCATTCATTCATTCATTCATTCATTCATTCATTCTTCATTGAAAATGAAGCTGATTCTCGGCCAGTTTCTTCGCCTCTCCTTCACCTGGGGTTGGGGAACCTGCGTGCCTGCGTTCCTGGGGATCGCCAGCGGGGCCTGGCAGAGGTC
>NW_006285248.1:3187045-3188951 GCF_000327345.1 Myotis davidii | reverse complement strand
TCCCAGCAGGAGCTGCTGAGCGGGGGAGAGATGCCGTGCGGTGGCTTCTACCCTCGGCTCTCCTGCTGCCTGCGGAGTGACAGCCCGGGGCTGGGGCGCCTGGATCACAAGGTAGGCACGCACCCGCCTCGCCGCTGGGAGGTTGGCATGCTGGCTGGGTGGGCTTCCCCGCGGCTCCGGCAGTGCCGGGGGCCGTCAGAAGGGCGGCGTTCGTCTGGGGAGTTCTTTCTGGTAACTTTTCGAAAGCGCCGGCGTGATCGCGTGGTGTGTGTTCCTCCGGGCTGCGCAGATACCTCGCCCGCCCCCCGGAGTCCGCGGTCGGGATGCTGTGCAAAACCGCCCGTCTCAGAAGAGAGGCGCTTCCGTGGTACCCTCCTTCGGGGGCTGGGTACATATTTTAAAAGAATCGCGATTAACAGTGTGTTTTGGATCGAATAGGGCATTGGCTGCGGCGAAACTGTAAATTAAGGTGGCTGTGGTTTCCGGTTTATTTTTCTGGAGTGAGGAGATGTGTGCAGCTCCCTCCACGTGCTCGGGGAGGGAGAGGGCTGCATCGTCAAGGATGGGGAAGCATGGTTGGTTTAGGATCCCCAGCCCCGTCAGAGGGGGTTGTCTAACGTTACAGTCGTTAAATAGCGAAAAGGGAAGTCCTGGTACTCCCGCGGAGAACACGAAAAACTGGCGAAAGCTTTTGCTGGGGAGGAGTTGTCACGTAAAACGGAGACGAGTCCCCATCCCTGTCTGTAATGTTTTGTCATATTATCGGTTCAGGCTTTTCCCTGGTATTTAGTTGCCCGGGACGATCTCTTCCAGAAACTTGTGTCAGGAGTAAGGGCATTTCTATTTTCCTCGTGTTAATAAGTTTAAAGAAATAGTAAAATAGTGTTGGTTGACTGGAAACGCAGGCTTATGTTTGAGTTTGCAACATCTCTCGTGCCATGGGATGCAGTCATGTGTGCGGTCTACTGTACTCCGGAGAGAGCCTGGGGGACCTCGTCATTAACAATCACTGCACGTGAAATAAACAATCAGGTGCCTTTGCTCCCCCTCCCTTTCCCCATTTTAGGTTTAATTAAGAATTCCTCTGTTACAACACTGCAGTTGTCAAGGTCTGAGAGTCTCTTGGAAAACTTCTGCTTCAGTATTCATTCATTCATTCATTCATTCATTCTTCATTGAAAATGAAGTTGATTCTCGGCCAGTTTCTTCGCCTCTCCTTCACCTGGGGTTGGGGAACCTGCGTGCCTGCGTTCCTGGGGATCGCCAGCGGGGCCTGGCAGAGTTCCAGGGCACAGGTGGGGCCCTCCCGGGGGCGCCCCGGGCCAGCCCGCCCAGGTGGGGCAACCCTCCCGCGGGCGGACTCCGTCGTGCACCCCACTCCACCCCACCTCACGCGCGCGCTCGTGCCGTTTCGGGAGCGCGCGGGACCTTAGTGAGGATGGGCACCCGTCCCGGGACCGTCTTCAAACCCGTTCAGCCCGGCGGCTCGCAGAACCTGGTTGCACCGCCTCTCAATCAGACCCCCAGGAGGATCTTCACCGACTCGAGCTTCACGTTGAAAATGACCCGGGGACAGGGGTGTCCGTGCG
The DNA here is from genome assembly GCF_000327345.1 of Myotis davidii. Taxonomy (NCBI): domain Eukaryota; kingdom Metazoa; phylum Chordata; class Mammalia; order Chiroptera; family Vespertilionidae; genus Myotis; species Myotis davidii. The sequence goes on along the minus strand of NW_006285248.1, from coordinate 3,187,362 downwards.
AGCCAGGAGAGGAAAGGGGCCGGGGCTCCCTCCCACCACCTCCAGCAACTCAGCTCGTCCTCCTCCCGGGGCGAGGGGCGGGCCGGGCCGGGGCAGAACCTGGTTGCACCGCCTCTCAATCAGACCCCCAGGAGGATCTTCACCGACTCGAGCTTCACGTTGAAAATGACCCGGGGACAGGGGTGTCCGTGCGAGCCAGGAGAGGAAAGGGGCCGGGGCTCCCTCCCACCACCTCCAGCAACTCAGCTCGTCCTCCTCCCGGGGCGAGGGGCGGGCCGGGCCGGGGCCCGGGAGGGGAGGCTCGGAGAGGGGCCCTC
>NW_006285248.1:3180060-3184189 GCF_000327345.1 Myotis davidii | reverse complement strand
CTAACCTTTCCTGGTTTATAATATATGTTAGGGTCTTATTTCATAATATATGGACAGGAGAGATGATGGCTTTTTGAAAGGACCCTTTTTTATTTGTGAAAAAAAAAATGTTTTCCCCAGAAAGATTTCTGCAACTTTTCAAGAAACTATAGGAGTAGCCTTTTCCTATGGGAAGAAACTTCATAGACAGATAGTAGCAAACTATGTAGGAGTATTGAGCATGCTCAGCTGTGCCAGTAAGTCCAGTGTCCAGTCTCACACATATTCTTTCATGTAATGAACTAGCATTAAGTTCAATTCTGTAGCCATGGCATTATGTTTTTTATTTAAATATAGTTTAACGTTTTTAACATTTTAATCATTTTGAGCATTGTAATGAGATGGCTAACTACTGTTATAAATAACTACTGCCAAAATTTAGGAAGTTATATTGTCTTAATATTTTTGCAGCTCTTAAATACAACATGCTAAAAGGATCTAATTCCCATTTGCCAAATTCAAACTACCAACTGAAATACCCCCATTTCTAAAACTTAACTTGTAGCCACAGAAGCATAGAAGATCTCTCTACCTTGGGTGGTTTCACAGCCAAAGCTGTCAAGGAATGGGTGAAAAGTAATTGTTTTCAAGTGTGCCCTTTTACAATCATTTGTTTGCTCTGGCTCTTTCAGGGACAAAGCCTATTGTTGAACACATCCAACTAAACAAATAACTCATCCTGGGATCCCTTTAACAGCTGCCTTAGTACAATGATCTATTTACATATTAGCCTAAAATTGAAACTGAACTCTTTAATGACATAATCCAGCACTATAGTCCAGAGACCCATGTGTTCTACCTAACAGCTGAAGAGCATTGTAGGCATATGATTTTTAGAAATAACTTTTTATGTACCAAGTGATCTTAAGGTGACATCTTAATATACTGTCATGTATTTTCTCCTTTTGTCCGCTCATCAAACCCATGTGGGGGCCTTTCTATGCTCTTTGTTTAGTTACTTGATAAATAAGGAGAAATACAGAAGGTCTCTGTCACCCATTTTACTACTTGTTGATAAGCTATAGTTGTAGGCCACGCTTCACTGTGTATTCCAGGATTTATCTTACCTTTCTTCTATGGGTTTTACTTTCATGTGGCTCAAGATTAAAGGATGACCTGCCAGATGTTATAAATTAGTCAGCAACAGCCACAATCATTACTAGGCATGCTGTAATAATGTTTCCAAGTTTTACATGATTTCCAAAGTATATTTAGTTTAAACCACTATAATTTGATGGTTTCGTATATGGCTTTTAGAAATCGAAACAGGAAATTAGCTTAAATTTCTTCTTAAGATTGATGACATTGTCAGACATAAAGTTAAGGACCTGTATAGACACAGACACATAGGCTGACAAGAAAAAAAATCCCTACACACACACACACACACACACACACACACACAGCAGTACACATCTGTCCAAAACAGTGTTGCAGCTTGGGCTGAGTCAGTTTAATTGACTTCAGTAAGACTATTGGTTCATTGAAACCAAAGCCAGAATGATGGCTCTATCTATCTTCAAATGGGTATTTACACTGCAGACCTCACACAGAGCAAAATGTTACCATCCTGCTGGGCCGGAACAGCATGAAACTTTACAAAGAATAATATTATACTTGATTTCAGATAATTTATTGAATCCTATTTCTGAGACTTTTGATGAGAGATCTTGTGGCCAGGACACATTCCAAAAATTGTAAAAGACAAAATTCTTTAGGCACTAACTTCAAGCTCTTCCTGGACAGCAGCTGGGAGAGTATATGGGGATCATTTTGTTTCAGCTATAAAAAAATGGAAGCGTGCATATTCTCCATAAAACCAAAGGTAATTACATTGCAGTTTTTCCGCCAGCAAAGGAGGTGGTTTCAACATCCTGCAGTTGTTTTGTTCTTAGAGGACTGCTGTATGATAAACAAACAGAACAAAGTTGAACAGTATTAATATTGAATGGATCTGGTGAGGTCTGCCAGAGTATGGACAATAAAAGACATTTAAAACATTCTTGGAATGCAAATTCTAAGTGTCTGGTGTATGTTTCCTTTTAGAAAACTTTAACCATTTAAGCAATTGTCATTTAAATAAGTTGATAAAAATTAAAATGTACATATAATTCTGATTAGAAGTGACTTCTGAATATCGTAGATAGTTACAACATATTGTAAATTTTTTTCTGAAACTGGTTAACTTCTATGGAATTTAAGTTGCTTTGCTCTTGAAGATCCAAATTTTGTGATCATCTAGAATATATTTATCCTAAAAAAGTAGAAGCCATACGATGTACTCAAATTAGAACATCAGTTTGTGAATGAACTATTTGCTTTAAACAATGATCTATATATTAAAATATTAACTCCAGTTCCTAGTTCTAAAGAAGTGATTAGGTAAGATATAGTTACATAAACTGGGAAAATGTTGAAGATTCAGTCCCATTAGGGTTTTTTTCAATATGAAAAATCAGTTATTGGTTTAGACAGCACATCTCAAATATTGTGCTGATACTGTTCCTCTATATTAATTAGAGGAACTCCTGAAATCAGTTTTTCAAAGTTAGTACTAAGGCACTGAGACCTAACCTCAGTGAATCAATGACACCCAAATTGGTCTTATTGACATAAAAGGCATACTGCTGTATAAATAAAGATAAAAGCATGCCTTTTCCCATCAACACTTACTAAATACTATACAAAAGCACTTTTATTAGACTCTTGAGTTTATTCATGCATATAACACACCTGAGGAGCTGGTTAGAAAGTTTTTCCTGGCTAAGATATAATGAATAATAAAAATGGGTCTTAAACCCGTTTGATTCAGCTCCAGATATTATTTTTATAGAACATGAAGGGGAGAAATTTTTCCCCACTTTAGAAAACTTTCCCTATGTAATTTTAGATTGAAAATGAATTAAAATTAGAAAAATGTAATTCAAGTTAACATCTTCGAGAATATCAAATTAGGAATTTCAGTAGTGAATTTCAAGACACAAATAAACCAAATATATATTTTTTAATTCTGCTTTACATATACAGGGTGTCCCCCAAAAATATATATACACACTCATTCCTATAGAATCCCGCGCGCTAGTTAAAAAGAAGAAGAAAAGAGGGAACGAAACATGAGAGGCTGCGTGAGAAGCTGCAGCCGCCGGCAGAGGAGACCTCAGCATCATCTAGAGCCCAGCGCCGGCCCTGCCTTCGCCTGCCCCGCCGCCGCCGGTTCTGTCGCTGCTACTGTCTCACCTACACAACTCCCGTTACACGGACAAGTGACGCTCTGTGGCCGGCTTCTCCTCCTCTTCTTCCAACTCCTTCTCCTCCTCCCACTGCCCCGCCGCGGCAGAGAGCCCCTAACCCCACTGACACTGGCACAGCTGTCCGCGGTGTCATCCGCTCCACGTTCTCTCGCTCCTCGGGCTCCCCCCAGGCACTGGACCCATCGCCTCGCCTTTCGTTTTTTGCAAAGTTGCATCGCCCCCGCCACCTCCCTCGGCCTCGAGAGTGTCCCGCCGCCCCGCAGCCTCCTCCCGGCGCTGCGCCCTAGTGCCCCTGCTGGGCAGTGGCGTTCCCCCCCATTCGCCCGCGCCCAGCCCCGGCCGCTCCGGGCAGACGATGCTGAAGATGCTCTCATTCAAGCTGCTGCTGCTGGCCGTGGCTCTGGGCTTCTTCGAAGGAGATGCTAAGTTTGGGGAAAGAAGCGAAGCGAGCGGAGTGCGGAGGAGAAGGTGCCTGAACGGGAACCCCCCGAAACGCCTGAAAAGGAGAGACAGGCGCATGATGTCCCAGCAGGAGCTGCTGAGCGGGGGAGAGATGCCGTGCGGTGGCTTCTACCCTCGGCTCTCCTGCTGCCTGCGGAGTGACAGCCCGGGGCTGGGGCGCCTGGATCACAAGGTAGGCACGCACCCGCCTCGCCGCTGGGAGGTTGGCATGCTGGCTGGGTGGGCTTCCCCGCGGCTCCGGCAGTGCCGGGGGCCGTCAGAAGGGCGGCGTTCGTCTGGGGAGTGCTTTCTGGTAACTTTTCGAAAGCGCCGGCGTGATCGCGTGGTGTGTGTTCCTCCGGGCTGCGCAGATACCTCGCCCGCCCCCCGGAGGCCGA
>NW_006285248.1:3168828-3173927 GCF_000327345.1 Myotis davidii | reverse complement strand
AGTGAATTTCAAGACACAAATAAACCAAATATATATTTTTTAATTCTGCTTTACATATACAGGGTGTCCCCCAAAAATATATATACACACTCATTCCTATAGAATCTCTTAAATTTTGAAAATGAACTGTATGTTAATAAACACTGACTTTATAATCACTCCAGGTGTATACGTTTTTTGGGAGACACGCTGTGAGTGGATAAAGGTATTTGGAATTTTAAAGTTAAGTATCAGTCACTATACACTTTGAAGCAGAGTAAAGTGATAAGGAGATAAAGGGTCTCACTATAATTGTCATTTAATTTTTTTACACCTGAAAGGCAGATAAACCACTTTGATTTGCAAGAGTAAGAAGACTTTTGTCCATCCCCTACCCTTGGCTCTCTCATTCCACGCAAGAGAGGACCTGTATGTCCTTATAAAGGCATTCTCTACCTTCACATGGCAGTTCTTTTCAGACAGCTGTATTGGCTAAATCATACTTTTCTAGTTACCTGATTACAAAATAAAAAGCAACTAACCCTAACTTCGAACCACTAAAAAGGAGTTTATTTCTGATTTACGGCTTTCAGATATTTTCTGTGAACAACAACACCGAATGTGGGAAGTTACTGGAGGAAATCAAATGTGCGCTTTGCTCTCCATATTCTCAGAACCTGTTCCACTCACCTGAGAGGGAAGCCTTGGACAGAGACCTAGTCCTCCCCCTGCTCTGCAAAGACTATTGCAAAGAATTCTTTTACACTTGCCGAGGCCACATTCCAGGTAAAAACGCATACATTACATCAACTGCAGAATGTCCTTCCAAGATGCCTGTCCTTCAATGCTTGCATCCAGGAGTGTAAAATGTATCTCATCGTTCAACAAATCGATTCTTTCCTCATAACTAACCTTTTCAAATTTGAAAACTTTTATTGCTGCTAAATGGGATTACTGTCATTTCGGTCCACAAGTAGTACGTTGGTTTTGTTGAAATGTTCTGCTTTTTGTTGTTGTTGTGAAATCGGTAATACAGTCGGTGATCTTTACACGTGTTAGATTATCAGTACAAATTTCTTATTGGTTTCTCCTTTACCCATCTACATCAATATCAAGGCAGCCTCCCCCTCTACACAGTGGACACATAAATGCAGATTGTCCACTGACTTTTAAGGTATTCCCTTAAATAAGATACAATTCAAAATCCAAAAAAAAGTAAAGCCTTACAAAGCACTTTGACATTTGATGACTAATTTGCACTTCAGAAACCCTGGGAGATAGGTAGGAATTGTCCACTTGATTGATAGGACACCTGAGGCTCTGGAGGCGTGAAATGCCTCCCCGCAAGTTGTGCAGTGAGAAAGTGAGAGGGTGCACAGAGAAGTTCTCATGCTGACAGTCATCCAAGTCTACCTGGTCACTATCATTTTTGGACCCTAATAAACATATACATTCTTGGGTATTGATTAATTTTACCATCAAATGTTTGTAAGCTTTGGTTGTTGGTCCCTACACGGACGAATCAATATAGAGGTAGAAAAGAATTTAAGGAGGCAGCTTTAGTTTAGTTAGGCAAAGTCACACACAAACAAATCTGGAGCTAACAGTGTAGAAAACCCCATGGCACTGGAGGCAAGCTTTAAGAACTCTGGGATGCACTTAGATAACTTTTTTTTTTTTCATTGCTATGCACATTTCACTTTTTTCTCTGACCCAAAGGTGTAGATTTCCTTTTGGGGGGGGGGCATTTTTTTTATAGAGCCCTCTTAATAACCTAAGAAAACATTTTGACTAGGGTTGCTTGCTTCCTTTGGTGTAGCATAACATGGATCTAAACCCACTCGATGTGAAAATATTATTATTGTCTTTATAAACTACAGTCATGTTTCGAAGGCTTTTTTTAAGCCAGCTGTTTCTCCCTCTTTATCACATTCCCCAAAGCAAAGTAGAATAGGTCACGGTTGCCTCGATGGCCTGTCGAGAAGCGATAACAGATTAGGTCCCATAAAGGCCTGCTGCAAATTTCAAGTCTTGAAGGTTCGCCTTGACCACCGTAAGCTGAGTGTGATATGAACACTTAGCATTTTCATCTACCTCCTTCTACTTGAGTTCAAGACAACCAGGCTAGATTTGGGAACTCATCTATGGGGGTCTTCCTGCATCTGAAGTTATTTTAGCTTCCAAAACAAACAACAGAAAGCGATACCCACTGTCAGAGGGAGCACAGCAAACAGCTCAGGAGCCAGAGCGGCAAGCACCTCACTCCCCAGATCAACATATGTGGTGACGAATGACAAATTTATTTTTCTACCGAGTTTGTATATATGTAAAACTGCTGAAGTGCATCAAGATGTCAAGTGCTTTTGGTGGCCACCCAGGCTGCCTTGAAAGATAACCAGATGAAAGCTCCACTCCAGTGGTGGATGGAGCAGCCAGGGCGCTTCCCAGGGACAGGCTAGCAGGCTGCAGCCACTCGCAGAGGGGGCCTTCCTCTGGACCCATCAAATGCAAATAATCGCTCTAAATACAGGTCCCCAAAGTAAGCTGTAATCACACTATTTGTGTTCCTTATGTTGACCAGTTTGTTAGCCAGACTGATCCTTGGCACACAGGTTACCATTTCCTAAAGTATGATGAATAGGATGGTGACCCTCCTTCCACCCTTCCCCCAAACCCAGAAGACTCTAGTATTCTAGAGCCTTGATTTTTCAGAAGTTGCTTAAAAAGCCAGTTTGTAATATTTTCGCCTTAAGTCTATTTAGTGACATGGTTTACTTTTCTCTGAAGTTTAAAATGGTAAAAACAAAAACAAACAAAAAAACAGCTACTTTGTGATTTTTTTTAAATAAGAAACTAGTTAACATGTTTGGACTATGCTTATTAATACCTCATCTTTCTGCAAATCAAAAACATGAAGAGGAAGGTACCCTAAGGTATGTATTTTGCTAAAGCAAATGCTGAAAAGGGGTGAAAATAATTCCAGAGACACCTTCACTTCTTCCTCCCTTGCCCAATATATGAAATAATAAATACGTAAATGACCTGTCCCTTTGCTTCATCTTTATGGTTTTAAGAACACACCGGTCACTTTGCAATACACTGACACCCGAAAGCTAGCTACTTTCTAGAAACTGTAATGCAGAAATAGTCCTGACCTGCTTATTCCCCGCCCTCCCCATCCCATGAGAAAACAGTTTAAGTTAAAGTCACAAAAGTGAGGATACACCAGAGTTTTTCTTAATCATAATATTAGCTAGTTGTGAATTTACTTTGGGAGGTAATTTCTTAAAACTTCTAAAAAGTACCAAAATTACAAAAAACACAACAAAATAAAAACCCATCACACGAGCTCCTTCCTGAACACCACAGGTTTTCTCTTCTGCCTGAATTATGACGGACAGCGTGGGTGCTTTGCTGTTCACAAAGTGATGGCACCCCACACTCGGCAGCCTTGTTTCTTCCATTCATCCATTCATCGCTATCAAGATGATGTTTATCACCCTAAGACGTCATCTGTAGGTTACTGCAATGTGAAATGTCTGTACACAATTAGTTCAATTGGTTTAATCCTGTTGCTAATGCAGCCAAGGTCAAGGATTTGATTCCACTGAGCTGCTTTAGTCCACAGCCACTCCTGACCACCCAGTCAGATACCCCACCCATGTGTCTTCTTAGTCCCCGAGACACAAACCAGAGCGAACAGATGGACACATCAAATCTACTACCTCTACTAGAAAAATGCCCTGGAGTGCAAGCCTCATGGACAGTTGGGCATTTTTTCTTTTTTCCATTTTTTCCTTATCATGATGAACACCACATGTAATGAGGAGAAATAACTTTTCTCCAGCATACATGCTGAGTGAGAGAAAAGCTAGAGCTGAGACTCCTCTACTGAGAATATTTATTCACATGTCAATGTGTTATAGGGCGCTTCATGGTGTAGTAGGACTGGGTTCATGATCCAGCAGAGAAAAGTGCCAGGTCCAAGATAGTTGATAAGCTATCAGGAGTTTAAACAAAAAATATGGCTCCTGGAATAATCAGTGAACGTCCATTATTAGTGGACTTGATCATATTATGATGATCCAAGATGAGCTAAACACTCTGAGTAAGATGTGCTTCCGTTTTCCAAAGAAGGGTATCATTTGGTGAGTTACATCTTCCCTGGCAATAAATGTTAGCTTAGTGTCCTGAACGAGATCCCTTCAGCTCCTCCCAGAAAAAGCTATCTTATTCATCACTTTCCATTTACCTTAAATAATCCAAAGCAGATCGTTTAAGGTAAAGTATTACAAAGAGTATTAGATATTTCAATTAAACTATCATCACTGTAAGAAACATGTCAATTTTTTATGTAAACGTCTTCTGAGTAGGCTTCCTCCTTCACACTTAGAAGACTCAGTGAGTCTAGAATTTGTAATAAAAAAAAAACAAAAACAAAAAAACTCAGAGTAATTCATTGTGAACCTTCTGTTTTTGTTTTGTCTTTAATTTGCTAAAAGAGTGTGGTACCCCCAGGAACCATGGAGTTTATGAATTGGCACCATTAATCTTCTGATGTCCCATTTGAAAATGATTTTTCATTTCCTCATTTGTCCCCAGCTAATAATTCCTTATAAAATGGAATCAGCCACCAGCATTGTTCCTTCATTTCCCCTTAAGATGTTATTGGTTTGCAGACTATAAGGCTGGAATGCAGACTTAAAAAAACAACAACGGCAAACAACCAAAATCAAAATTTCTTCTGAATTGTGCTTTGAAGTTGTTCTATGACCCCGGAGGCAAACATCACATTAACACAAAATTTCTCCTTCATACATTCAGTTATAAGTATATCCATAGTCTGACAGTGTTCCTAAGTGCATGGAGTTCTTCCTGCTTAATGGTCAACTTATATAAAATAAACATATATTTTATATGTAATGTAAATATATAGCTATATTACACATAACATATATAATATAAACATATACTAGTATAGTATATGCAATATAAATATATAGATATATTACATATACTATATATGTATATATCTATATATTTGGATACACACACACACACACATACACACTAGTATATATCTCTGGGGGAAAAAAGATCTAGCCCAAAACTGTTCAAAA
>NW_006285248.1:3113397-3168159 GCF_000327345.1 Myotis davidii | reverse complement strand
CCAAAATCAAAATTTCTTCTGCATTGTGCTTTGAAGTTGTTCTATGACCCCGGAGGCAAACATCACATTAACACAAAATTTCTCCTTCATACATTCAGTTATAAGTATATCCATAGTCTGACAGTGTTCCTAAGTGCATGGAGTTCTTCCTGCTTAATGGTCAACTTATATAAAATAAACATATATTTTATATGTAATGTAAATATATAGCTATATTACACATAACATATATAATATAAACATATACTAGTATAGTATATGCAATATAAATATATAGATATATTACATATACTATATATGTATATATCTATATATTTGGATACACACACACACACACATACACACTAGTATATATCTCTGGGGGAAAAAAGATCTAGCCCAAAACTGTTCAAAAAGTTTGATTTAGCAGCTCAGTGTTCCTTCTTTTTCCTCAGGCAGACTTGTTGAACAACCCTAGGCAGCTTTCCTGTGTCTGCTTAGCCATTAAAGACTGGAGGAGAAAAGTGTCCTTTTGCAAACAGTGAATTGCTACAGATGAATAAATGTTGCAGCGGTCATCCCTCTCTTCAATTTTTAATTCCTGATTTTTTATTAAACAAAGACAACTTCTTCCAGCTGCCTTGCTCTCCCCTGCAAGGAGCACCGTTCCCAACTGCCCTGCCTCCTTTTCTGTCTACACCTCCCACCCAACCCCCACCCCCACATGCATACACACATACACACATACATTCTCAAGGACATCTGCTCTTTCTTGCCTGGTTCCCAAAGATAAGATGTTTCTCAGTAACCTAATCAGATACTGGCCTTGAAGAATCTGCCTCAGAAGTTTAGGGGTGATACATTTTACCCAAAAGTTAGGTCAAAAATCTATATCAAGTTTTAACCATTTGGGACTCTCAGTTCCCAAGAATAGTTTTAGGTTTGAAGGGACTTTGGTCAAGCTCACAGAAAAGAAATACATCTTACATAATCCATTAATAAGCCTCCCTTGGTTGTCCCCAAAATCTTGTTCTTAGAAATCCATGCAAACTAGAATGTATTATACAACTTCTGAATGTCAACTAAATTACCACATGCCTTTATCACAGTATTTGATGAGGCATGATAATCTGATTTGTTAGGTAAAAGTCAAAATATTAAGCATCATAAAGGTATGAGACCAAAAGCAGGAATTTAGAACTTCATATATTTCATATAAAAAGTCAATTCTGGTAGCAACAAATTATTTTGATAGCAGAAATCATCAGAATATGGAACTGAATCATTAATTAATATGCCCTCTTCCCAAAAAACCAACACCTTATTAACTCAAATGTTAAAAGTAATGTAAAAATTATATTTGATCATAAAGTCCTCATCTTATTCAAATACTAGAGGCCCAGTGCACGAAATTCGTGCATGGGGGAGGTCCCTCAGCCAGCCTGCACCCTCTCACAATCCGGGACCCCTCAGGGGATGTCTGACTGCTGGTGTAGGCCATATCCCACCTAAACCGGCAATTGGACATCCCTTTTGTAATCCAGGACCACTGGCTCCTAACCACTCGCCGGCCTGACTGCCTGCCTCATCGCCCCTAACCCCTCACCTGCCTGCCTGATAGCCCCTAACCACTCACCCGCCTGCCTGATCATCCCTAACCACTCTGCCTGACTGCCTGATGCCCCTAACTGTTTGCCTGCCTGCCTGATTGCCCCTAACCACCTCTGTCTCAGTCCCCCACCACCATGGCTTCATCCAGAAGGACATCTAGAATGACATCCAGAAGGTCGTTCGGCTGTCTGGTCTAATTAGCATATTATGCTTTTATTATTTTTTTAAAATATGTTTTTTATTGATTTTTTACAGAGAGGAAGGGAGAGAGATAGAGAGTTAGAAACATCGATGAGAAAGAACCATCAATCAGCTGACTCCCGCACACCTCCCACTGAGGATGTGCCCGCAACCCAGGCACATGCCCCTGACCGGAATCGTACCCGGGACCCTTCAGTCCGCAGGCCGACGCTCTATCCACTGAGCCACACCGGTTTCGGCTATGCTTTTATTATTATAGATAGCTGTTTATTTCATAAAAATTGTTACTATGTAAGCAAAATTATTTGTCTTTCATATGCCTATATTGCATTTTTTGTTTTGGCTTGTTATAATTATTTTTCAGCGAAGGGTGGTATGTCAGCTATTGTGCCTGAGAAAATTGAAAGGATATTTTAAATATAATTTTTGTTTTGCAAAAATAATCATTTTCTCCTGTGAGTGAAGTGTAGGAAACAGCACCTGCATATTTGAAAATGGTGGCTCTGTTACAACATCAATTCATTGCTCAATCACTGCACAATGAGTCAGTCATTCATTATAGTGTATAATGACCTTGTGATAGCTACTAGATTTATTTTTTAATCATATGTGAGTGACAATATAGTAAGAATTGTAAAATGGCCCAAACTGGCACCTGATAGTCTTTCTCTTTCTTGATTCTAATTTACTCTTCTTAGGAATTACTCTAGGGCAAAAAATGCTGAACAGTGATTGGATAAGTTCACCAGTGCAACATGTGGCCACCGGGGAAGCTTGAAAATAAATCAATGCAATAACAAGAAATGTATAATGTGTATTTCATATGAGCCTTTTAAACTATCCAACGTGACATAATTTCACTTTTACTGAATGTCTCAAGTCTTGGTTAAAAAATGAAAATCCCAAGCAAAAAAAGTTTTTCTTTCTTTTTTGTCTATATACTTTCCTAGACTATTTGTATGGTTCCTAAAAAATTCTTTCCTCGTGTTTTTATCTTTCCAACAGGATGTTTTTGCATGGTACTGTTTCTGATGAGCCTTTTTACATTTTTTAAAGGTTTCCTTCAAACTACAGCTGAGGAGTTTTGCTTTTACTATGCAAGAAGAGATGGTGGGTTGTGCTTTCCAGATTTTCCAAGAAAACAAGTCAGAGGCCCAGCGTCCAACTCCTTGGACCAGATGGAAGAATATGACAAAGTGGAGGAGATCAGCAGGTTCATAACGATAATGCTCTTCAGCCTTCTTTTTTAAAAAAAACTAACAAATCTTGTGGCTTTGAAAGTGACTCATCTTTCTTTGCTTATGTCTAGCAGCTATAACCCTCGACATGCTTTATTTTTCTTTTTAGTAGTTTGCTCTCTAACGTCATATTAGTACAAGTGCTTTTAATACTTAGATTACTGATCTTGTTATGAGCTTGGCTTCTCTATGATTCATGTGAATTTTATGAGTATAGTTTTAACTTGAAATGTATGCTTGCTGTTAGGTTATGATGCACATTATTATTAGCCAATCAGAGTTTTATAAATAGATCTTAGAACTTTCTCTCGAGCACCCTTCTATAATGTTTAATTATTGTGAGTAAAGCTCATTTTAATTATAGTCACTGAAAGATGGGATAATGAGCTTATGAAGTTTTAAAATATATGTAGTTTTTGAAGCTAGGCGGTGTGTGAGTGGTAGTTCTTTTAAAAAAAATTTTTTTAAATTTGTTCAATTAACAGTTTACACTCAATATTATTTTGTATTAGTTTCAGGTATACAGCATAGTGGTTAGACAATCACATATTTGACGAAGCGTTACCCTCAATATTTCCAATACACGTTTTGAAATTCTCTTTTACTTTCTGATAAGGGGCTGTTCGGTTTTATTTCTCCCCAATTGAAAAGAATTTCAAAGAATACGATTGGGTGAGCAGCCCTTCAGGATCATCCAAACCATTGCTTCCTAGAGGAAATGTATTTTGAAAGGATGCTAAGTGCATCCCTTCCACCCTTCACCTTAAGCGCCGCTTACCGGCTTCTTTCATTTGTCTAGAAAGCACAAGCACAACTGCTTCTGCATTCAGGAGGTTGTGAGTGGGCTGCGGCAGCCGGTCAGCGCCCTCCACAGTGGGGACGGCTCCCACCGGCTCTTCATCCTGGAAAAGGAAGGTTATGTGAAGATACTCACCCCCGAAGGAGACATTTTCAAGGAGCCTTATTTGGACATTCACAAACTTGTTCAAAGTGGAATAAAGGTTGGCTTTTTAACTTTTATTTATCTTTGCTCTGGCTATGTTAATTCTATTTTAGTGTTATCCTTGCTACAGGTATTTCTTTATAATAAAAGAATGTTTAAGGAGAAAATAAGGAAACACCATAAAGGAACAATAACTATGACAACTGAACCGGCACAATGACAATTTTCCTAACTTTATTTTTATTGTTGACACTATTACAGTTGTCCTCACCTGCCTGCCCCTTCTCCCGCTTTAATGATGTTTGGTGACTATTAAGCGGTGCAAACAGATTGGTACTTGGACATGCTTTCCCTGTGTATTTACACATTTAAAAATCATTCTTGGTTTTATAAAGTATTTGTTGAAATGTTACTTAATAGGCATAATACTTGCAATTGTAGATTTGTATATCAGCATTTGCTAATACAAACAAAGAGGTCTTTCGGTTATTTTGGCAACTGCAAGTCATTCTTATCACATCTGTGTTTGAGCCTGTGTCATAAAAGATGCTACTTATACTGTGACTTCCTTGTATAATGTTTTTACAGGTAAGTCAAATATTTTTATCTATAACAAGCCATCTTTGTAATATATTAGCACAGCTTTTGCCTTCTTTCCCACTTCTCCAATTTGAGTTAAGCAATCTAATAGGTATGTAAATAAAATTACCAAATTTGTTTCAGAAGAGAGTAATGCAGTATAGTATTAGCAGTATTAAACTATAAAGCAAATTGTGGCATTCTAAAATTGAGACAATAGAACAACTCATGACTATTTTAGAATGAAACAATTAACTGTATGTGATTGGGGAAGAGCTGTATATCATTTGAGAAGAAGTAGTTATCTTTTGTACTTCCAGTCCCTTAAGGAAAAGGACTTTGGCACCAAGACACAGATCATTTGGAAAATCTGTTTTGCCCAGTAGGTTCAATTGTCTCCCAATAATTTTATTTCTGTAAAATTCACTGCAAATAATCAAAAGTTTCTTAAAATGATGCATTAGCATTTTGCACATGAGAGTTCAATCAATACATTCTGAAATGTGTTCTGAGCAGTCACTGCCAGTGTCCCTAATGAGGAAAGAACGAAGATGCAGCTTCAAGTGCACCACTCAACAGCAGTGTCTTTTTGCTACTGTGCAAGTTGAGCAGGCTCTCCAGAAAAGAGAAAATTGGGGAGAGCATGTAAAAAAAACCATTGCCTATCATTCCATTAATTAAAGAACACCACTAGTAACATCATGATATACTTCCTTCCAGTTTTTTATATTAACATTGAATGAATTTTTCCTGAGTACAAAGCTAATACAGGTCCATATTAATAAATGTAGAAATTCACAAAAGAAGATGCTTTCTGATAGTTTTTATACTAAAAAGCTTTAAAATAAAATTTAAATCAAACCATATAAACAAACATCTTTTTAGCCTTCTTTCTTCACCTAACAATATATCATGAATATGTTACCAGATTTGGAAATTTTTCTCAGTAAGTTCATTTCCTTTTTATGAGACATTTGGGATGACTCTAGTCTTTTCTTTTTTATCATGGTTACTTGTCATTCTTATGGATGACTTTCTTAGAATTCATAAAAGGAGCATTACTGAGTTGAAGGGCATCCACCATATACATGCACATTGTCAATTTGCTCTAAAATATAATGTTTTCAAATATTTACAAGGTTAATGTATAGTTTTCTAATGTTATTTTAGTAAAAATGTTGGTGTTGAAAGGATACATATGAGCCCTAACTGGTTTGGCTCAGTGGATAGAATATCAGCCTGTGGACCGAAGGGTCCCAGATTCGATTCCAGTCAAGGGTATATTCCTGGGTTGTCGGGTCCATCCAGTGGGGGTTGTGCAGGAGACAGCCAATCAGTGATTCTCTCTCATCATTGGTGTTTCTATTTCTCTCTCCCTCTCCATTCCTCTCTGAAATCAATAAAAATATTTTTAAAAAAGAAACAAAAGATACGTATGATAAAGTGTAAATAAAAGAAATGAGCTAAGAATACTTGAAATTTTTGTTGTAAGAAACAACAACAAACTGGTGTTCTTATTTCTACTTTAACTGTCTTCCTTTTATAGAGTTTCTTCAGAATCTCTCTTTTTAAATTTATGCCCATTCACTGGGATATTGAATGAAAGTTTATCTTCTCTGATATTGAGACGTGATAAAACTGCACACATCAGGCTGTAGCAGTGCGATGGTTCTGCCTTAAGCATGACTGGCAGGCCTCAGGGAATTCTTCAGCATGGCCCTCCTCTCCTAGGAGAGCTCCAGGGCTTGAAATAAACTTCAAAATCCATTATCCTTTGTAGAATGAGTTCTTACATAATATGCCATGTTTTAAAGGGCAATATTTTAAATTCTATTCATCTTTGACACTTGTGACATCAATAAGATACCAATCTATCACATGGATAGTTGAGTGTATACTGGATAGTGAGTGATGAGATCACATCCTTATCACCTCAAGGAGGTGATACGACCACTGGCCTTTATCTTAGTCTCCTTGGAACTCCTGTCACAAGTCACAGGTTGGAAGCATGAGAAGAGGCAACCACAGCTATGTTGGAGCAGGTGCCAGCACATTCATGAGGTGATCCTACCACTGATTTTCGTGGTATGTCCTTCAGAGACTTCTGAAGAGAAGATAGTTTCACAGCTATTTCACAGTAACGCTTCAGGCTTTCTTGATATATAAATAGTTATTGTGCTCCTGGCAATATTCTGTTTGTTAATAATCATCTTGCATAAGTAATGCAAATAGGAATTTTCATAAATCACTATGCATATCACTTCTTTACTATTCTTTCAATTTTAAAATCCCAAGAGAGAAAATAAAGCTGTTTTAACAGAGCACAGTATTAATGGCAATACTCAGATCACAGAATTAATAATGTATATACTGAGCCTGACCTTCATATGTTTGAAATGAAAACAAGACAAACCACAGTGGGATCCCCCATGATATTAATTAATGACCAGCATGAGTGCATTAAATCAGACTTAAAGCGGAATTCCTGATTATAAGAGTTTCTAACGCTAGTGCTGGCTGTCAGGAAATCTGGAAATCCTTTCCGCTAATTGTCCATTAAGAATTGATAGTGATTCCTGGCACATGAAAAAGGACTGATCTTCCTGTGGCAGGGAGCTGGACTTGGTTATCTCCTTATTCTAGCCCTGATTATAGCCAGCAAAGAGCCAGTCCTTCAGGGAACTCGGACAGCTCCTCCCTAAGTGGGTCCTATTTGAAGCTAAAAGTGATGTCTTATGTTAAACACCAGGCTGTGCTGCCTACATTGTGGGCGATTTCAGTACTTGGAAGTGTAACTGTCTAGTTGCCTGGAGCGAAAGTTCTGTGCAGAAATGCAGAGCACAAGTGAAAGAATTGGCTTCCTTTTGCTCTAGAAAATAAATTGTGGCTTTGGATTAATGGAATAAATTCTATGCCATATGAATTTAAACTGCCATTTCATTTAGAAAGAGATAACTTCATTCACAACAGCTCAATCCCTGGAACACTGCGGTTTGTGGCATTGCCAAGTAAAGAGTGGATCAGAAATATGTTTTTAAAATATGCGGCGGTTAGACAGATCTTTGATGATAGTGCGCTGTACAAGCTAACCACCAGCAGGGACATGGTGAAGAATGGCTCAAGTGTCCAACTGGTGAGGAAACTTAAAGTTTTCAGTGTGTGTGTGTGTGTGTGTGTGTGTGTGTGTGTTGTGTGGAAGATGGGAGGCATATGCATTATTTCTTATTGTGTTATCCCCAAAGGGAAAATTCTAAGACATTGGTGATTTGAAATCTTTAAGTTAACTTATGTCTGAATCCTGAGTCAGGATGTGGTGCAGGTACCAGAATCAGCTTTATCCCAAGTCCTTGGAAAAGATAGACCAGTGTTTTCTCAAGAATGACTACACAGTTAAATGTAGTCATTTAAAGTTAATGTAGTCATTTTTACATTTACAGTTAAATGTAGTCATTTTTAAAGTTGCCTGGGAACTTTAAAAAATTCCATTGCCCACTATCTGGGGTTAAACATACTAGGCATCGGTATGTTTTTAAAGATTTTCCAGGTGATTTTGATATGTACCCAATTTGAAAACCCTGGGTCTAAGACTGAGCCAAACCCTGGTTCAGACACACATTGAATGAGATGCATTTTATCTGCCCAGCCTATGCCCAAACCCTAATACTGAAATGACCCCTGGGATCCAATAGTTGGATACCACTTGTCATTTGTCCTGTAACGTTTGTCATTTACTTGGCCTCCACATACTACTAGTTCACTTTGATTGAAGAGATGAGCTAACTTTGGCAGCATGTAAGATTCTTGATATAAATTTTTGAAAACTGGTATTTAATTTAAAAATCTCAGCAATTCTAATTGGACGATGATTTTACTCATTAAATTTTTCCTGGTTTTGTTCCTTTTTGGACTCTGGTGTTTATCTAGTTGACAAAACTGTTATCATTCCTTAAATATGCAGTTTGCTAAAAAATACCTGAAAACCCTTTGTAAAAAATGGCACGGACACCAGACATTTCTCTTGTGTGATTTCACCAAACTTCTCCTGACCACCAAGGATCTGAAAGTCCCCCTTGGCTTTGTGTGTGCACAGCAGCAAAGACCAGCCGTCACCTGTCACCTACAGGTGGCCCTTAGAAACCAGCAGGCCTTCTCTCTGCCCCTGAGCTCTCTTGAGTGGTCAGGGGTTGGTGAGGCTCACAGCCATGGCCCTTCGGCTTGCAGCCCACAGCAGACAAAGCTGAAAGACTTGTCTGTCACTGGGACAAGTGTGACTGGACTCCTGTCCCTCTCTATCTACTTCGATCCTCATTTCAAAAGAAGCTTTTTTGAAGTGGCCCTTTTATGGGGGGAGGAGAGGACGTGAGGCTGAAAGCTGCTGATTGTCCGGGTGACTGAGCCCATTGAGGTGAGGCTCTTGAGAGACAGCAGCCGAGCCCAGGAGCATGTGTGGAGGACGCAGGGTGCGCAGGGGCAAGCCCGACGGGGCGGCCTCTGATTTCACATGCTTGTAAATCACTCGCATAATCACGGGCAGCGAAAGTGGGGTTGGTGTCCGGCTTTTCTGAAGTTAGTCAGAGACCTAACCTTTCACATTTCCCTCTGTCTTAGCTTGCGATATTATGAGACGTTGGTGTATTTTTGTGAAAGTGAAATGAATCAGAGCCTAAGTTAGAAGCAGTTTGCTTTCTACAGTAGTACTGAGCGCGTAGCACGCTCACCTGAACGTATGGCCATGACTGGGCCGGGTCTCAAGTGCTTCCTTGGGAAAATTGTTACAGGTCTGGGTGTGCTCCGCTAACAGAAAGCAGCAAGGTATATGTGGTAAACGTTACAAGAGAACAATCACCATTTGGGAATGTGAAAAGTTTTTTGTTGTTGTTGTTTTGGCTCAAATTACTGCATTTGAAGCTGTTAAACCTCATCTAAAAGAGAATTGCTATAGCGCTGGAAATAACCATTAGGTAAATTCATTCCAAAAGTGGTCTACCACTTTTAATTGAATAGTCTTCCCCCAAATAAAACTTTTTCAATGTCTTCTCTCTTTTTTACAGTTTAAAATTCTGGTTCCAAACCATTAAATTAAAATGTAGATAAAATATAGATCTACAAATAAAAAATTTTAATACACTTATTTTTTATGTCAGGATAGTAATGATATGGCATTGAACTCAGGTATATTTTATTGAGTATTGCTGACACTTTACGTAAAAATGTCCTGTACTCTGTGAAAAACGTTTTCAATTTTAAATCAGTTTTTATTTTAAATCTATGAGTGTCCACAGAGAAAAGCAAAAATTCTCTTTGTGATGTGAAATAATCTCAGTGTAATCTTCTGTTTGGTTACATCAGTTTTCATTTCTGGTTTTCTTATTTCTTAATTGTGGCGTTGGCAATTCTAGTGATAAAACAGTTTTATAACCATGATTGTGCATCTATGTGGTGTATGCCAGTGTAATAAGCCAGCTTAATCTATAATTTCTTTTCCAACGTGCATCCTTTTACTGAAGCGATGTACACAATGCCCCTCCAGTTGAGTAGAGAAAGGCCTGCCTTCTTCCACATAAGCCACCTGAGTCACAGCTGAGGCGAGGAACGTTTTTACATTCATGTCTTCACATTTACCTAAGACTTGAAGGACAGAGGCAATAGAGTCTATAAATCTGACAAGCCCTGTGGTAATCATTTAAAACAAGTGAAAAACCAAGAAATCTGGACCCTGAGACAGTCTCTGCCACCTTAAAAAACAACAACAAACAAACAAACATCTGATTGAACCTGGCAGCCAGTATCTCACTGTCTGTGACCACAAAGAGAAAGAGACCTGTTGATGATGAGTTGCTTTCCTTTCCAGTAACTATTTTATTTAATGAAGAGGAACTAGCAGGCATCACAAAACTGTCTCTAAACTGTAGAAGGCAGCACAACCCTCCCTTTAAGAAACATTCAATAGCTTTCTTTCCCAACGCTACAGTCTCCAAGCAAGACATCCTGTTAGCAAGGACACCCTTGTCTTCCTTCTTACTTATCACAACCACCAATTTTTGAGCATTTACTTGGCTAAGCTGTTACATAGATCATTTCTGTAATCCTTACAGTAAACATGTGAGGCAGGTATGAATAGCCCATTTCACAGATGAAGAGACTGAGGCCCAGAAGATAAATCAACTCCCCAAGATAACACAGCTAGTAAGTTACCAAGGCTGATTTCCAAGGCAGTTGTCTGAGGCCATGCTCACCCTACAGGCCCTGATGCTACCAGCCTTCCAAGACCAGCACTGCATAGGGCAGATTCAGGAGCACATTTCAGAAGCAGAGATTGGACGGTTGGTGTTAGCATGCTTAGGACAATGAGGAGGCTGAGGGCATGGGTTCCAGACTGGGTTCCAGGCACTGCATCAACACCAGGGGCTGTGTTCTTGTTGTTGTTGTTGTTGTTTTGGCTTTAGACAAGCTATTTAACCTCTCTCTAGGCTTAGTTTCTTCATGTGCAGAATGGAAATAATAAAAGGTTTCACCTAATACTTTACATGCAAGACCTCACACAAGTCTATAAACATTAGCTGTTATCATCCATCTTACTAACATGAAAAGGAGGGGAAGGAAAGGAGAATGAGTCAGCTCCGTGAATGACCCACTCACAAGCTCCAGTGGCCACTGTGAACAATACCCTCCCGGTAGCAACAGTGCCCTTTAAAATGGGATTGAATAATAACATATGGAAAGTCTGTGACGATGTTAGCATTTGCACCAAAACTATATGGCAATCCCATTGAAACAAAGTTAAATTGATGGATGTGTGTGGCTTTTCTTCAAATCAAACAGATAAATCTAGAATAGACTTTTATTTGAATGCGTCAGTAGAGAAAGGTAACACCTTTGTTTTCCCAGCATCATCTTTCCACAGTAAGTGTAGGGCATTGCTACCTACCTTCTTCAGCCAAAGCCCCCGGTCCTGGAGTTTGTCAGAGCGCATGCCTAACGATGATGAAGCACACACCAGCTGACCCGGGAGTCTGGCAGCAACCTTTCATCAGAACTTCCTTGCTTTCAGAGTAGTTTTTCTAAACCTGGATATTATAATAATGTATGTCTTTCTGTGTGTTTATTTTGGAACACGATTTGTGTTGATCTGCCCTAGAGTTAATAAATTGTGGGATTTGCAAAGGAAATATACTGGGACTGAAAACTAAGAAGGCACGTATTTTTGCCCGCTAGCAACGACTGCTCAAAGCCCAGATTTAGAACCTCGTGGTCTGAGAAGGGGGCAATTGGGCAAGCTGCTGTAAAATTAACATGTAATGTCATGATATGGAGAGTGTACCACTCAAACAACAAACAATTTTTTTTAAAAAAACAGATCAGTAAAATGTTCCAGGAAGTCAGGGAAAGGAGAACTTTAAAGGAAGATAGCTAAGTTAAACAACAGTGACAACAAACATCACTTAATGTGTCCGTGGAATGTGCTGAGGATCAGGTGTAAGGATATATACATGGAATAACCTCAGCTACCTCCTTCCCAGAGCCCAGCCTACAACAGACACTTTTCCTGTCACATTAGCTCAGTATTTTATAGAAAATTTCCTAAATCTGCAAGCATGTCTGCTCTTTGGTTTGTCTCTACCTTTCTATGACCAGTTTTGGGAGCTTACATAGCATTTTGCTTTTACCGGGCTTCTTTCATTTTTATGTTTATATAATAAATATATAGATTTACTTATACAATATATATCTATTACAAATATGTCAACTACTACAATGTATTTTAATCTGTGTGTTGGTAGTATTCATCCATTGACATTTAGTTACAGTCTATAACGTCTGTGATTATGTTGAACTATCCTAATGGCAAGGGGGCCAGAACTAGGGACCTACCTAAAGTGTTTTTTAAAACTGGATCACTGCCTAGAA
Organism: Myotis davidii; assembly: GCF_000327345.1. Lineage (NCBI taxonomy): Eukaryota > Metazoa > Chordata > Mammalia > Chiroptera > Vespertilionidae > Myotis > Myotis davidii. Next base: position 3,155,700 of record NW_006285248.1, on the reverse strand, counting down.
TTTAAAGTCAACTTCAGACTCTTCAGTCAAACTGTGCTTTGGAAAATAAGGTGACATTTATCGAGACCATTCTGTAATATGTTATAATGAGAAACACTTTTTCTAAATCACCTAATTTTCTATCCTAGCGCGACTTTGTCATACCAGGTGACAATGCATATGGTCACAGCGACTCTCAGGAATTATCACCAAAAGGGAGGTAAAATTTGAATCGTTTAGAGCAGGGGTGGGGAACACCTGGCCTGTGGGCCATATAAGGTCTGCAAAACGATTTGGTCTGGCCCTGCCAAGGCATTAGGTGTGAGTTAATGAAATGTTTGACCAGATCTAGCAAGCTAAATTTTAAGCTGATAATTTTGTGTGGCCTGCAAATGATGTTATAAATATCCAAATGACCCTGGGCAGAAAAAAGGTTCCCACCCCTGTGAGTAAATATCCTTTTTATTCTATCTAGGCATGGCATATACAATTTAAATTTACATTTTAAAATATTGTGTAATTCCACAAGCCTGAACTCCAAATCACAGAAAATCTCTAAAAAGATATCATTATGTGTTTAAGATAAAATATATACTCATTATTCTACCATACATATATGGGGTAGGACAAGAACAGAAAAGGAAAACATTAATGAATTTGGTCTAAATTAACTCCATCATCACATAGCAGTTGAAATTATTTAATCCAATCATAGAACTGAACCCAATAAATGGAAGCTAATATAGAAATAAGACATTATGACAAAGGATCTTAAAGGTTTGTATATTGCCACAAAATTTTTGAGAGAGGAACATTCTTTTTGACTATTCAAAGATCAAATATTCTGGCTCTCTCTTTAAGAGCAGCTAAATTCTTTGCCTTAAAAAAAAAATTCTAATAAGTTGTTTCTAAACCAGCCTCTTATCCTAAAGCACCTTTGATCCAAATGGATCACAAACTTAAATAAAGTGACATCTGTCCCCAGGCTATTTCTAGATAAGGGAAAACACATCTGCTCTGAGAACCCTTAGCCAACAGTTTGAAACTATTCAGAAGAATTCCTTTAAAAAAAAGGAATTCGGAAAAAAAAAATTGTGTACATAGTGTGAAGGGAAGATGCTTGAGGTTGGAAAAATAAATTAGGAAAGCACTAGTCTTAAGAGGACAAAAAGATAAGCAAATTTAATTCCCATTAAATGTGTAGCCTTTGTATGAAAGATTTGGTGATGAGGCTCCCACAGTGAAAACGTCTTTGTGGATGGATGTGAACACACCTGTTCAGGAAAAGTGAAACAAAACCTGAACTGACTTCCCACCACACACAGGTCACCAAACATCTGTCATAAGTTATCAATTACTAGCCTCGCCTGGACTCCAGCCTGTGACCTGAGGTTGAAAAAAGCCACATAGCTCATTCTCTCTCCTACGCAGCCTGTGGCTTTTCCCTGTACCACCATTAAAGCTTCTGTTTAAATCTCCAGGGGTCTGAAGATCAGATTGACCTCATGACACTAATAATGTATTTACGCCCGGGGTTGCTGTGAACATTACCCGGGCGCTGATCTTAGTGCGGATTCTGTGACATGCAGTAATGTGGCTTGCTCCAAAAACATTTACCTGATAGTTAGCATAGTTCCTTAATTGCGCGAGTTTCTTAATTGCAACCTAGAGACAATGTGTCTTTGTGTGTGTATTGGGGGGGTGGGGGTGGGGGAGAGGTGTTAAGATTTGGCTTTGATTAAATATCAATACATATAACACCTCTGCACACAAATAAACAAACAAAAAACAAACAAAAAAACTGCTGAGGTGAGCTTCTTTCCTTGTAAATAATTAATTAGAGGTCCCACTGAGTAAAACTTTTGGTGACAGCATTAGCTGTCAACACCTTTGATCCTAGAGTGTCACATTCCTGAAATATCACCTCAGTTGGAGAACTAGCCACTGTCTGGCCATAGCACTCATCCATCGCCTGCACCAGGACACGAGTTCTGCCCGTCATTGAATGATTTGGAGCAATTCGCTTAACTGTCTGGGATCTCTGAAGCCTCATCTTTGAAGTCTAGGCTAAAGGACACCTTAGGTCCTTTCTAGCTCTAAAATTCTGTGAAAATAGAAAGCAGTGCGAGAGAGAGGAGTGCAAGTGGCCAGTGTGGCTCTGTGTGGGAAGTCCATGCTCGCCCAGGTTCAGGCTGCTGCTTACTCTGCTTTATTCTGACCCCCACACACACACCTTCCCCCCAGTTCTGGTCCAGAAATCCAATCAGCATCTCCCAATGCAGAGCCCACCAGGCACTCCACCTCCCGGCAAATAGGTGCACTGTCCATTCTGTATGGTCACCATTGCTCCAATTACACTTCTAAAGGCAGAGTAACTCAGCATAAGCAAGAGTGCGGGTTTTCAGTTCACGGCAGGAGAATGTCTTTAATGTGCAGCGATTACAGGGTTGTAAGTTTTCAAACCAAGTCTGAAGGTGAAGATATACCACGACCTTGAAGTGGGCAGTGCTTGGCGCACTGCAGAGGAAACCAGTGAGAAGCTGAGTGAGGGGAGAGGACAGGAGTGGTAGGAGGTGAGAGCACAGAGTTGAGCACCGGTTTGCCGGTGGGTGCGGGAAGTGGGCGTCAGATAGTGAAGGGTCTTTGGCTTTTCCTCTGAGTGAAATGAGGAATCCTGGATGGATTCTGAATAGAAGAGTGACATGATCTGACAAACTTTCAAACAAGGGAATAGCAGCCGTGTTGAGGGTAGACTGGGAGGGGCAGGAGTAGGAGCACACGGTGGGGAGAATACTGACTCCTGGCACTAGTGCTGCCGGATGCCCCGTGCCCCTGGACCAGCCACTGCCCACTGGGGCCTCAGTGCTTCATCGTCAAATGAGAGGATTTATAATAGCTGGAGCCCCTTTCTATTCCAATGTTCAGTGGGTCAATAATTGGAGGAATACTTAGAAACTGACCCTATTAAGTGTAAGCATTGTGTACACATGGTGTTTACTGAATTTATACTTCTTTCCCATAGTTTTAAAATACAAATTTTGAAACAGTACATTAGCAACATGGGACATTTAATGGGTTGTGGTGGAAAGTTTTAAGTTACAGGAGAATAGCAACTGTGGTAATGTAAAGAAAGAAGAGGGCTCGCTCTGTGCCAGATGTAAATGATAATTCGTGCAAAGGGTTACCACAGCTAAAGACAGTGTGTACACTCATGTTCCTCCGTGGGGAACTGCGCATTTAAATAGCAAAAGGTCAGATGTTTATTTTTAAGAGGATAATTATACTTGGATTTGGCATATAAGGGGCCAAATCAGGTATCTTGAAGTCAGAGAGGACTAAAATTGACAATGGAAGACAAAACTAGGGACCTCTGATAAGGAGGACAGGCAAATGCTGTAGGGAATCTCTAACTCTTTAAATTATAAAATAATGGCCTGCGTTATAAAGTACCCATAATTCACTCTCAAGGGCAGAAATTCCCAGATATATACCCTCAGTGAGTTTCTTTCTCCTTTATTGTTGGCCATTGAACCTCATGTAGCTAGTCAGTCTTCCAGGCTGTAAATTAAGCTGGGGAGGGGGAGGGGGAGCGGGGAGGGCCGAGGGCGTGGGGAAGGAGCTGTCTGCTTTTCTACCTGCATGTGAATCTACAAAAGCTGATTTGGTTGTGGCCAGAGTAAACTAAACATGCACAACTGAAAAGGGAGGTAGGGGAAGGCTTGATTCTCTCACTTGCACTTGTAAGGATTTCAGTGTTGTTTCCTAGGGAGAAATCTCGTGGTGCCAATTAACCTAACTTATTCCAAAACAATTCTCTGTTTGGAAAGAATAATTTTCATTGTGGGTGTTCCTGGAAATGGTATGCCTCCTCCCCTGTCATTACTGAGATGTGTGCTTTGCAATTGAACATCCCGGCTTCGATTCCACACGCTGCGTAGATTCAAGCTGTATCCCACACACAGTGGCAGGTAATCTATTTTAATTTTGTCCAGTGCACACATATTTTAACCTTTAGTAATTTTTTTAAAATGTGGGAAAACCATCTCTACCTAATATTAAAGCCAAATATTTCACGTCAAAATTATCAAAAACACTAAAAGCAGGAGATCTGTTTTAATCAGGAAATAGCTTTTCTTGCAAAATGTTTAAAGTACGTTAACTTTCTTGGCTTCAGTGGCATCTTCCTTTTTCTTTGAAATACCGTGAATGCATTTTCCCTCCAGTGTGAGAGCAAACTGGACTAGGAGAGATTGAAAAGGATTTAAACGACTTGGTAATAAATACATTCTCCGTTTTATTAGGCTGTTGTGGCTATTTGGATTTCTGGAGTATTTAAAAAAACACACACACAAAACAAATCAATTAACCAATGTTCATTTAAGATTTAATTTGGTGAATAGAATATATGTGCTTTTCATTGGGTCACGCATCTTTTTTTAAGTCTGAAACCACCACACACAAAGAATTTAATTCTGACAGACATTTGTTCTTGGCATAAATACTCTTAGGGCCAATAGTTGTCCCCACTTAATCATGCTTCTTAAAAGTGAATTCCAGAAGACTTGAGGCTCCAAATGACCCCTGATAAGGTGAGTTGTCAGTAAATTACTTTTATGATGTGCCCTAGGGAAGCAGGCCTGCTAGCAACTTGGTAGGAAGCTGGCCCCCTCTTGCCTGTAGGGGGTTGACCTTTGACTTTATCCAACCTTTGCACTTCTAATTCTACATTTCTGGGAGGCATTTAGTCACATGGTTGGATATCATATTAAAAGAGAGACCTCTCCTGTACCCACAAGATAGTGTTAACCACACATTTGTTGTGAAAACCCCCAGATGAAGCATGCCAGTAAGCCTTTTATTTCCACCTTTTAATTTTAAATACCGAACAATTCATGAGTTGAAATAGAAGTGAGTTCAAAATGGATTCATAGTCAAATCATGACTGTCTTGAGTGCCATTGGGAAAGCAGAGTAGAAGACATAATCCCGGTAATTTTGCTAATTTGAATTCATTATGGCACTTGAAAATATATAAGAGACATTAAAGATGAATAATGACATTGCATCAGAGGAAATTTTTTTCACAAAATATTTAGTTATTGAAAAAAGGTTTTGTCAATTCTTACGTTGTGTCAGTATGAGCAAGGTTTTATTGTGCTATTTGGGGATAATAATGTACATCAAAATGATCAAACAGAGGAATTTTGATTAGTTTTGGATGAAAAGATATACCTTTATTTGGCTATAGTAGACTGAAAACATTGGGAGGTAATGCTTTTTACAGGATATAAAATACAAAGTGATCACCCTGGCTGGTGTGGCTCAGTTGGTTGGGTGTCCTCCCAGGAACCTAAAGGTTGCTGGAACCCAACCCAAAACCTGGTCGGGGCACATGCCCAGGTTTCTGGCTTGATCCCTGGTAGGGGGCATGCAGGAGGCAGCCGATCAATGTTATGCTCTCAGATCAATGTTTCTCTCTTCTCCTTTCCTCTCCCTCTAAAAATCAGTAAACCATTCTTTAAGAAACACACAAAAACAACAAAGTGATCATTAATTTTTCATTAATGGCCAGGGCCCAATTTAGATAGACTTAAATGTCTATGTTTTAGTTCCATGAATGTCTAATTTTTCTAATTTTCCCATTAGTTTTGAATAACATTTAATGGGCCAGTATTTTTAATTCTTCCCTAAAGAAAGGTATTTCATTGCTCAGTTTTATTGTCTATAAGTGGTATTATAAGATTTTTCAATATGTATATATATATATATATATACATATTCACATATATATAATAGAACAGTGGGTGGTTGAATGAAATATTACTAAAGATAAACTTTTCAAAAAAAAATTACACACCTAATTTTTAAGCAGACAATGTTTAGGTATATAAGTGCATAGACTAAATGTGGAATATTTCCATAATCTCTTTGATTTATATTTCATGTTGTAGCATAAGCAAAGTCAAACGGTGAGAGCTTTGCATTTGATATCAACCCTTTGAGGAGATCAGCAATAAGCAGTCATAGACGCAATTAATGTTAACTTCAGTAATTTTTTAGGGGGGAAGGAAAGAGATCAGCACATTCTTTCCTGTAAACCAAAGGATCTGGCTCAAGAGTGTATATAAACAAGATGTAAGTTTTAAATATAGCTTAAATGCCACCCAGGAGTGAAACTCAATGGTAGAAGAGTTGTCAACAGACAGAGAACAGGTTTTAAATGATGGGGGAAATATTAAACTGATGACACTAATGTGAGGAGTACACAGGCATCAGCCCAGAATGTCCTCTTCCCCCGACCCCACCCCCAGTTGTTTATCTTTGGATCTGGAAGACGTCATAGTAAAACAGAATGTAGCCATAACTCATTGATAACCCTAGGAAGATTTTACTTGAAAAAGATGACAGTCAAACTCACTATTTTGAAACACATTTGAAAACAATAGTTAGAATAAAATAGATGAGACATTAAGACACTAATATTCAAACTGTCCTATGATGTTTGCTTATTTTAATCCTACCAAAAGCATTTCTTTGTCACCGTGCCTGACACTGCTGAGATATGACTCTATGATTTTTGTTTGTGTGTTTGTTTTGTCAAAAATTCTGATGGTTTTAACTACTATAGTCTGTTCCATGGTATCATTGTTTAGAGACGTGTTGTTCAGTTACCATTAAACAAGGACTGGGAGACACATTCATCATATGTGTTAGGTACTGAACAGGGCCCATCTCTGGAGCCATCTCTGGAACCCAACCCAAAACACAGGACGTGGACTGTGGAAGGTGGTTCCCCAGGAAGGCACGGTGGGGAGGATAAGCAACAGGGAGAGAAACCAGAATAAATTACCTGGTACATGCTATAATCAAAGCTAGGTATAAGCAAAGTCTGGGAGAGTCCAATGGGAAGAGCAGGTAACTCCCTCCCCCTGAGGATGGGGCACCTCACATAGGGAATGACTGCTAACGGAGATGGGCAGAAAAGAGGGAAGAACCTTTCTTGCAGGAAACATCATGAAGGGATTGAGATCAGGCTAGACATGTAACCTGAGTCAAGAGACAGTACCCAGAAAGGGTCTTACACACTCAGCTAGGGATTCTGGGTCTCCATCTACAGGAGACAGGGAGGACAGTTATGGCCAGTGCCCCTGCAACGTGTTAGGCTCCTGGGGTACCAGTGGTTTCTTCAGGCTATTGTGACTGTGCTACTTCCCCTGGGAGGGGTTTTGGGAGCTTCTGGTCTGGAGGGCAAGGCAGCTTAAGAACTGAATCTAGAAAGAATTGAAAAATGAACGCAAGGAGAGAAGATTCTTAGAAAAACAGAACTCAGTTCAAATGGGCTTAATCAAAAGACAAAACAAAACAACTCTTGGCTTGGCTTCCCCCCCCCCCCCCCACCACGGCTTCACTTGCCCCTGTGTTGGTTTTATTCTTGGTCAGGCTTTCTTCCTGTGGCACAAACCGTAGCAGCTCCAGCTCACATCCTACCAATTTAGCAAACCCAGAGGAGCAAGAGCTGTTTTTCCCTATGAGTCCCAACAGAAGTCGCAGAACCGATGCCACTCGTGGGTTTCAGAACATGTGCTACCATGATTAGCCTGGGTATGTGCCCATCTTGGCAACCACGGGCAGTGATCAGCATAGTCTAAAGCAGCAATTTTCAACCGGTGTGCCATACGAATTTAAAAAAACAACAACTGGTAACAGCCAACAATAATGTCCATCTGGTATGAATGAATCAAAAGTATACTCTTTTATTTTTGGTCAGGTTGGCAAAAAATATGAAATATTTTTTGGTGTGTTGCAGAATTTTAGTCATTAGTTTATGTATGCCATGAGAGGGAAAACGTTGAAAATCGCTGCTATAAAGCACAGAAGTTTGTAAGGAAAGTCAGCATGCTGTTACCAGCAGATTTTCCCTACTCCTCGGACAAATAAGATTCCTTTAAATTGGAGTCCAGGCTCTTACTACTCAAGCCTGCCTTCCTGCCTCCCCATGCTCCTTACTACTGGACTTTACTCTGTGACACACTTTAGGGACATTCAGGGTCAAAAAGCAACCTAACTAAAGCTTTCTGCTGGTACAATATACCTGATTGGATGGTACTTTCTTAATGTCCACATAATCCTAGTTTCTTGCTTATGTCTACTTTCAATTTCAAGATTTGTAGACCAATATACCTAGATTTGATGTACCAATAAAATATGCACCAGGAAGCATTGCTGAATCACCAGAAGCAATGGGGTCAAAAAGACTGACTTAATAACTTCCAAGTTGCAGAAAATGACTCAACTCACCCCCCTCCCCCCCCAAAAATAGGTGAGGTCCTGAAAACACACACATCTATATAACCCCAGTCTTCTCTTTACTTTGAAAGGCTTTTGTAAAGTTTCTATTTCAATCACATCCATTAATCATATTAATTAGTGAGTACTGTCAAGTTTGTATCCAAACCTATAAGAACACCAGAAGTATGTAGGGGTCTACCTGCAAATGCTTAAATAGAAAGTAGAAAGCATTTAATGATAAAGTTTTGTGTTTTTGAAACATATAATTTTGGAATATTTTACAACCTCTGTCTCTACAGTTCACAGCTTCTTTACAATGATGTTGAGCTCCATTATGTATAATTTAACTAACTTTGGTAAACAAGTATGATATGTTTTTAACTTGTCTTTAATCATACTAGTGTGATTAATGTGCTGTAGACTAAAGAGTAATATTGTCACTTCAAATACTCATTTACATAAGACTTTTAATATGCCATTGCTAAGTATTTAATATGCATATTAAAATCTGTTCTTATTTATTCCCTTAAGTAAAAGAAAAATCTAAAAAGCACAAATTCTGACTCTATCCAAGAATGTGTGTATTTTTATCTCAGGAAAATCTTTAGTCAATTATTTTCTCATTAAAGCCTTTGTCACATTTAAAACATATTCTCTGAATTAATGCTAACTATATGCAATAAGCAGTCAAAAATAAAAAGTTAATTCCTTTTTAATAAAAAAAAAAAAAAGCTGCTTTAGCCCCAGTGTGGTGGCATCCTGCAATACCATCAGCCAGAGTTTAGAAACAAGCCTTTCTCCATGGATGGGGCTAAAACAATTCACATTTTCCAAAACTCATTGTTACCCCCTAGTCATTTCTAAGGAAAGGATTTAAGGCAGACTATTGCAGCTCTTTACATTGTGATACCTTTTGCCTTCTCTTTTACGATGTTACCTACGTATATGACAAACTTCCCTGTTAGTCCTCTCTGCTGGAAAGCATGCCTGTGTACTCACGATCCCTCACTGAAGTCCTTGTTTTCCTTAGCATATATTACACCATTGCCTGTCACAGTCATTCCTTCTAAAAGCAATGCTCAATGTATTCGTGTAGAAAGTTGAAATAATTTGACCCTTCTGTTTTTTAACACCATACTGGCCCCTTGTCAGAGTATTCTCTCTGCCACCTGATTATGTCCATTGATGGGAAGCATTTTCCTTTGAAACCGGCTTTTCACTCACGGAAGATCCAGGTAGGGATCCAGCCAGAGGATTGTAAACCAGAAGACAGTAATAAAGCTTCATACTGTTTGATCAGAAAGCTGACAGAGCTGTGGAATCCAGTTCAGAAACCATCTGTTTTCCGAAGGTGTCTGTGTAGTAGTGCACTGTTTGCCTTGTGCTTTGTGGATCTGCAAGAATAATATGGCTCAGCCCCACAAGAGGGAGATACTGTAGGTGTGTCATTCATTCATTGATGGATTTGTTCATCTAGCTCATGTTTATAGGACTTCTAACTGAGCCAGAGGAACTGGGAAAAGTCCAGGAATTCTGTCTCTATAGTGTTGATGGATTACAGTGAATTAAACTGTAAACAGATAGAGATTAGAAAGATGGAGGGAATTAGGGCTTTTGGGTTAGTGTCTCAGGGTTACTTTCTAGGCAGGTTCAAATACTTCTCCATTTACTTGTTCCCTTATTTGGCATGAGGCCATCTCATTGTCCCCAGTGTTGACCTACAAAATACTAAAGTGAATAAACTTACCATTTATCCATACAGGGAATGGGGACCTTTTATTAACTGAATATTTTTATTAAGTAATAATTGAAAAGATACACAGTGAAAAATACCAGTTTTCAAAGAAAGTACTTGAAATTTTCATGAAAACAGTACCAAACACTGTTTATCCTTAGCTGCAAACGTTTGAGATATTGTGGTACGCAGGTCATCATTAGGAATATATACTGAGTTTGCCATTCCTCACCATCCATTACATGAAACCCTTAAGACTAGGTAAGTTTCAGAATTTGGGGATTTTCAGGTTTATACTAAGTCAATCTGGTTCACATAGGATGTATTACCTGACAACCCTGGTGGGGTCTGGGATAGCACCTCATAATATTATTATTAATATTAATATATCGGCAGAAAAACATCTGGATAGTCCAACTGAGTAGGATAAATAAAGACCTTAAACTGCTTCACCACAGTTCAGGTCTAGTTTTTCTGGCAAATGAATTTGCACTAAACATGTTTGTAAACAGCCTTTCAAAGCTTCCGGGGCTCAGCATTGCGTAGGAGAGATTGTGGGCTGCTCAGACCCCAGCTCTGTGCTTCAGCAACTCATTGTCTGGCCATCAGTTCAATATCAACTTTTAGGGACAGAGCTGGGAAAGCAAAATTAAGCAAAAACAGCTCCTGAGCTTCAAAGAAAATAGCTGTCACTACACAAAATCATACAACTTTTAGAAGTCGAAGGGAAATCTGGAGTCATTCTACAGTCAAGGAAACTAAAGCCGGCAGAGGTGAGGTCATTTGAGGTGGGTCAGCCACACAGAGAGAGCCATGCAGACATGGAATGCTATGTAAAATTCATCTTCCTTATTTAACACGCCTGATGTTTTGCTATAGGTTTTCCCAGCATGTTCATGTTTCTGAGCGACAGTGAACAGCGGCTTAGAAGCATGGGAGGAGATAGAGGGGACTCTCAAGGCTGCTTTTCTGAGAAGTAGAAACCGATAGCAGGGTGAGCAGCGGCAGATTTGCATGGAGAAAAAACTTCATGCCATAACCTACCCGAGGGCTAGACAGCGCGACTAATGGATTCGCGGCAGGGTGACTGTACCTGTCGGTTGTTCAGATGCTCTTAATCAAAGGAGACCAGTGTTTTTCCATGAACATAAAGGGAAGGTCTGCGTGGCACTGCTTGTTGCCAAGCTCTTCACCCCGGGTGAAACTTATTTCTTTCAAGATGTCCCCAAGTATCAAAAAGAAGAGAGTTGTCTCCACTGCTCAATGATATTTCAATTAGATGAGATTTCTTAAGGGAGAGCGATATGAAATAGAAACTGATGCTGTTTGCAGGATAAAATATGTGCGAAGCAAAATACAGACAAGATCGCTTTTTTAAAGGAGGATACTTAGACATAAAGTTAAAATTGTTATTTACAAAAATAAGGAGGTATGAAATATTCTTTTTATTAAAGATCATCGGTCTGATTTTTATAGCTTAGTCTGTGTTAAAATGCAAATGTCTCTGAGAAAGCAGACCTTATCTTTATCGGACTTTTTAGTGTAGTGAGAACAAATTTCAGCTCTTTTCTCTAGTGTGGATTTTGATGGGGGGAAAGCTGGAGGATGTTTGGGTTTAGAAAAGTAAAAATAGCTTTCAGCAGAGAAAGAAAGGCAAAACCTGAGAGAGTTTGGACACTGAAAACAAATCTCTGGTTTTGTAATCTGGCCCACATGAAAATAGTGACTTCCAGAATCAAGCTTCATTGAGGGATCATGGGATTTTATGTTTTTGGTTAAGAATTCTTAAACTTTATTAGTTTGCTTGTACTGTTAATATGCATCTGATGGATGTTTCTCATTCTCTTTTTAAGATAAGGACTCTTCCATCAGATTGAACAGAGATAAAATATTTTCTCAGTGTTGATCCTCACTTGGGATAAATGATCAGAACCAATGCTATTTACTTTAGTCTTCATTTCTATAGAAGAAATAAAGAATAAATACAATATATTTATGAAGAGTTACTGAATATAAAAGTTGACCCATGGTTAAAAAAATGGAGCTAATAATTTTCTTTTTGTTTTAGTAATGTTAAAGAATTAACAAAAGATCATTGTGGTTACAATGGTGGATTTGGGGAAATTAAATTTAAGATTATAGTGAAATAATTTAAACCTTGCAATAAATTATACCACATATATGGATATTATATAGCTTGTGGGCCAGAGTAAAGTATACTTAAGACAGACTATGTAGTAATGACTTAGATTAAGGATTGGCAAACTACAGACAGAATCTGGCCTGTTGCCTATTTTTATAAATAAAGTTTTATTGGAATGCAGCCATGCCATTTGTTTGTATATTATCTATGGCTATTTTGGAGCTACAACAGTGGAGTTGAGGAGTTGCCATTCGGAGACTATATGGCCTGCAAAGCCTTAAATATTCACAACCTTAAGACAAAGTTGGCTGACCTCAGATTTATATGGCCAATCAGTTACTCTCAATATACTCCTCTCTAAGAAGTTATGTTGCTTTAAATCTTTGAGGACACTAGACTATTATTTATACAGCAATATTTGAACACATTAGAGATATCTTGAAAAGTTAGCATAGTTCTCTAAATGAACATTTTAGTTCTATCAAAAAAATCCTAATTTTTTTATGGTTTATATTTCCTAGGGCTTCAAATTTTTTAGAACATCATTACAAAGAACTATTTTGAGAGAGAGATTGGTTGCCTCCCACATGCATCCAGACCAGGGCCAATGATTGAATTTGCAACCCAGCTACATGCCTTTGACTGGGAATCGAACCTGAGACCCTTCAGTAAGTAGGCTGATGCTTTAACCACTGATCATACCAGCCAGGGCACAAAGAACTACTTTTGAGCATCCCATTTATGAGGGTAGTTAAAAGAAAGTGGTATAGGTGCTTTTGATAGCATTCTGCAACTTTCTCCTGTAAATTACTTGTGTGAGATTTCCATCAGTCATTGGCATGCCTAGGCTTTTGATGCATACAGATCTCACATCTCAATCCTGTTGTCTTGACCCCCTGAATTCACTGCTGATCTCTACCACTAAGTGCACCACTGACTGTGTAACTGCATCCTTCTGCAACATATGAAATAGCTCAAGGATGCTCTGTATGAGTTAGAACCTTCACTGTGGCGCTAACCTTCACTGCCATCATCTGCCATACGTCCTTGAGGACAGGGACCATACTAATGTCATTAACCCACATGCCGGCCTTTGGCACCATTTACTATACAAAGCTGTTATTTTTACCTAAAAGTGTACTTTTAGAATTTTCCTTCTTTGCCCCTCAGTAGTTGAAACATGTATTAAAGTAAGAGTGACCATTGAATTTACCACCCAAACTGGGATACTTGTGAGAGTCAAGAGTCTCTTAACCATCTTATTAGAATGAAGACCAGAGCTGTGTCCAGCCAGGCAAACTGGGATATGTGGTCAGCCTATGTTTCATAAATTTTGAAATTATAAAATATCCTTAACTATACCACATCTGATCATTAACTATTTATCATAAAATAGACACAAAAATGACCTTGATGATGGCAACCAAATGACTAAAAGCAAAACTATGTTAAAAATTGAGGGGATGTCAGTTAACTTGCACTTAGCACTTTGTGTCTGCTATGAGCATCATGATGACCAAGCCTCCTCCTTTTTCTTCCTACTTCCATACCTTCTCCTCCTTTCAATCATCAGGAAAAGCAGGTGGCTGTATGATAGGCAAGTGCCATGAAAAGCAGAGGGGAGGGGGAGCAGGAGTAAGAAGAGGGCTGGTGTAGGGTTGTGTCGGGATTAGGAAGCAATATCTTGTACAAGCCATCCTGTTTCATTTTTCTTCCTTTTAATCACCGCTTTTTAAATTAAAAAAAGCATAATTGAGCATACATTGATCTTTCAATAAGCTTTACTTATACAGTCAAACTTGAACACATGTTAAATTATGCAGTTCACTATATTAAGCCAGGACTTTCCAGTCCACCCAAAGTTTCCAGTAAAGTTCTGTTTGACCTTTGTATAAAAGACCACCTTTACTAGGTGACTTATTTTTGCTGCCCTCTTGGGTGGTCGAATGAGACAGATTTCCCTGTTGAACAACATACAACCTTCTTTTTGCCAACTGCACATTACACTGGGATGTGGCTTGGAGGAACAGTTTCTCAATACTATAAACAACGGCTTTCTTGGAACAGCTTGTTGCTTAAGCATAAAGAGAGGTTACTCTTGGTTTCGCCTTGAGTAGCATATAAATTGGTTGAGGAAGTAAGTGTGGCTGACCCACCAAATTACAGTGGCCATAATATAATTAAGTTCAGCATCCTCCCTGGAGGCCCTAAGAAGTATTATTATGACACCAAACTTAAGGAAAAGGAATTTTTTAAGAGCCAGGAAATTAGTGAGAAGCAGTCTTTGGGGAAATGTTGCAAAGTTAGAGAAAAAAAAATCAGTCAAAGTTGCTCAAGAAAAAAGGCTGTTTAAAATACAATATTTTGTTTTCTGTGATCCTGAGCATGTTAAGTCAATATCTTTCAAAAGAGTAGATTGTCTAGGGATTAAAGATTTAGGATGGGGGATAAATGGGTGTTCAAGATGCACTTGAAATACTGAAAACAAAGGAAAGATAGGAAATGTTCCTAAAAGGAATTATTGGAAAGAAATTATCTCTCGGCTTATCCAAGTTACATTGTACTTAAAAGTAAAGTTTCTAATAACAACTTGGACTATTAAATTATAGACTTGGTATAAACTACTAAAAAGTTATTAAAAGCGTAAATGACTAAGTGGAAAGAAGGGGACAAAGGAATGAAATTGTAGAGAGAACTCTGGCTCACCATAAGGCTACAGCGTTCTCAGCAAAGCCACCTGTGTAGCTCAGCTGTCAGAGCCCTTTACCCCTCTCCCCCACCCCCCACCCCACCCCCGTACGGCTTTAGACTGGCCTCCACAGTCACAGGGACAGAGTTTCTCATAATACATATGAAAGCATAAACACCAAAAAGAAAGATGCTTCTACTGGGTTTCCTTCCATTGTTGTTCAAGGCATTGCTCTTATCTCTTAGGCTCCCTCACAGATTGACTTAAAATGAACGATCAAGGTTTATTTTATAATCAAGGACAAGGGTGATTTATTCTTTGGTAATATACCCACCTTTGTCACTTTACCTAAGGGTCCTATTCAGCTAGTCCTCATACCATTCATTGATTATTGCTGAATAACCAGGTAATCCTACTTATGTGTGTTTGTCTAGGCATCAGCCATCCATGCAGTAACTCCTTTGATATCCTAGTAATATTCTCTTCACGTATCAGGAAGACTACAGTGCCATAAACATTGCTTTCATATAAGTAGAGTGCTTTGAGGTAGGGGAGAAGGCTTGTCTCTCGGTATGAAGTATGACCCCACAATGGTGCTGGTCAAACAGATCAAGGGACTAAATGTAGTATCTGGCAGATCCAAATCTCACACAGCCAGTCCTCTGTATACCTTCAGTTTAGACGATGCATTCATTGTACACTAGTATAAGACTTAATGCTGCAGTCCTGCCTGATTTCTCCCAACTCCATGGAGGATATTTCAGCCTCCTACAAGTAAGAACTACAAGTTTATTAGATAAGCTCAAAAATCACTGAGCTTTACACAAGAAAGGAGAATTCAGCCCCTTTTAGTTCTTTGGTTCTATGTGGAGCTGCCCTAGATTATAGTAAGCTGGTGCTTCAGTATCTTCCTTCCTCCCACCATCAATCGTGTCATCCTCCCCCTACAAAGCCATACAAGTTACTGGGTCTAGTGCGTGCTTTAGGTGTTCCAGGTGCCTGATAACTTATGGAATGTTTTTGCTGTTGGCCCATAGGCCACTTTAGCATTATCAAAGCTAAAGCTAAATCTTACACTCTATTTGCACACATGTTTTCCTTGATAAGGAAGGCCATATACCTTTTAGAAGTTCTACCAGTTTCAGGGACTTCACAAAGACACTCCCTATTTAATCCTTGCAATAGTCCTATAATCTGGGTATTATTATTCTTATTTTATAGATGAGAATATTTAAGTACTCGCCCTAATAATCTACAACTAGAAATTAGGATTCAACCTCATGTCTGTCTGACTCTGGTAATGCAAATCCATCCAACAACCATCCAAAATCCAACCTGTGAACATTTGAAGACAGTTTGTTCCAGAATCAGCACTGATTCCCACTTCTGCTGTCTTCTACCAGCATTACCCAGTCAAGTCACACAAAGTTAGACTCGGATCATGTTCCTGTTCCTGTCAGGCTCTGTCCCCAAGTGTGGGTCAACCTTGGCACAGTTTGTTGAAGCAGAGAAGAAGCTACGCTTGATTTAGCCTCGAGCACTATGAATTGTAAAGGAAGTTAAGTGTGGCTTGCTAGGAGCCCCAGTTTGATGCTGGTTGATGGAGTGTCCTGCTATAGAATTAATTGGAGATTTCTTTTTTTAAGTCTTAGGCAGTCAACCGGTGAAAATACATTATTCATAAAAGTTTTGGTAGAAAGGCTCACCTGTGGTGAGATAATCCCTTGGATGGGTGGGAAGTTGAATTTTTCTACCAAAATAATTTGGGAGTCTAAATATTAGAACTTATGGAGAAGGATTACGCTCTTCTAATGTATGTGAAGAAACTTCGTTCTTTTGTTTTCCCAAGTCCATGTCATACTCCAAAAAACACATGCCACGGGGAGCATGTAAAATGTCGGAGAAACTGTAAACTGGTAGCCGTTCATTAACTCTGCCAGATGAAACAGCTGCAGAATGGGATAACTGAGGAAGTGCATCATCTAAGAATGGAAGGGTTGAGAATGCAGTCTTATTACACAAAACTTAATTCTCCTGTCTCCTATTCTGTGTAAGTTATAATTACTTATAAATTGAATGTGGATAATTGCCATGAATGTTTTATAGATTTAAAGTAGGAGCACCAACAACTATAACTATAAATGTCATCGGAGCACTAATTTCTCCAGCAAGTTTGGTGTGTTGCAAGTGTCACTCAGGGCCTGTGCCATACCGGAAGGCAAATATCATTTGGATACTGAAACCATTTCAGTAACAGATAAATACCTTCCAAAGAATTTAGGTTATAAAAATGAGAACAGCTTTTCATAGGTTTCTGGATTAGGTCACACAGTTGTCTCAGTCCATAGTGTTTAAGCTACATCAGTACACTTGTGATTTACAAAGATAATTTTACTTCAGAGGGCTTTTATGAATGTATTTTACTTTACCCAGAAAGTGTTCTTTATAATAAACAGGAAGCCTCACTAAATATAACCCAAAGGTTAAGCAATGGAAAGGCACATTGATGATGTCATACATTATAAATATTTTTTGTACTTGCTAGTTTATTTCTAAGGAAATTATGAGAATGACATCATAATGATGACTGACTTTTATTAGTGTTTTTGCTCTGAAGCTCTAGACAAATAGTTATGAAGAAAAAAAATTGTCTAGCTATCCCTTAATACCTTACCTGATGTTTTCTAGTGACATTAATCCTAGGAAGTAATTCTAAGATTACTATATTACCTTTAGTTTTCTTTTACACCTCTATTATGAAAAACAGCATGGTAGGTAAGCATGAATTGTCTTAAAACTCATAATAGGAAGTAATTACCTTTTTTCTGAACTACTGCTTGAATTAGTCTATAATTCAAAAAATAATTTTAGATTATCATTTTATAGACCATTACTTGTTGCTATCAGAGGAAGGCCTTTTTTAAATTGTGTATTTTAGCAATATGCTTCTTTGTTCTACTAATACCAAATGAAAGTCATTAACATCCTATTACTTCTGAAGCTTTATGCTAGCACCTTTTCTAAATTAATTCTTTCAAATGCCTTCATTGATAAAATTGAGCCTTAGAAGACTGTGGAACAAAGTCACCCGGCAGCAATATATATATATATATAATCTGTTTATATATATGTGTGTGTGTGTGTGTGTGTGTGTGTGTGTGTGTATGTATATATATACATACACACACACACACACACACATATATATAAACTAGGCAAATATTTATTGAGTATATGAATAAGACTATAAGACTTATAGCTCCATCTCATGTGATATATCATATGATATATATGATATATGATATATCACATGAGATGGAGCTATAAGTCTTATAGTCGTTTATTCATACATTCAATAAATATTTGCCTGTAGGTGCAGCCATTGTGGTAAGTGCTGGGATATCATCAAAGACTAATAAGACATGACTTCCGTTCAAGATTTCTTCTTTATGGGGTAGGAAGACTAGTCTGGTGTCCTGGCAGAAGGTGTTAGGAAGAAAAGAGGGGGACGTGCTGAACTCGGGTCAGAGAAGGCTGCAGAAGAGTTCTTGCAGAGCAACCAGGTGGGGATCCAAACAGAGGGACTAACCGCATGTAAAGGCATCAGGATGTGAAAGCCCAGGGAGCAAGCTGACTGGGGGGAACAAGAACACGAGCTGAAATGGCAGCATTGAGGTTGGAAAGAGAGGCTGGGGCCATCTTGTGAAAGGGTTTCGTGTTCCCTGTTAAATCACTTGGTCGTATGTTTTAGGTAATAAGAGTCAGAAAGTTTTCTCTTGTTATTGCTTTCAGGAGGCAAGGTACAACAATGGGGTTTGTCTTTTACAAACCTGTGTGAAGGTAGTGGGGTAAGGCTCTTATCATTGGACGCAGCCAGTAGAAACTAAAGACTTGCAGCCAAAGAAGAAAAACGAGCTGTCCTTTATCTTGTCCATTTAGATTTATATCAGGAAATTCATTGAGTCAAAGAAAACTTAGCAGAATTTGTGCTGTAACCAACTCAACAGCCATGGATGCCAAAGTCACCCGGCGGCAATCAGGGCTGTCATATCTCAGGCCCTTTCCTGCTCTATGTTGTTCTGGAATGATGTATGGTAGTATGCAAAGTAGTATCTCTGTATCCGTGATGGTCTACTGTTTATCACGTGATAGAAAGATTGCCAATTTTCCAATTTAAAAAGATAACTTGTAAAATCATTTTTACAACAGTAAAATATGGGTCCCCAGAAACCTGGGTTTTTAACAGTCACATCAATATCGCCTTACATTTTGGTTACAAGTGTAAGAAAATAATACTTTAAAAGTTTTATATCATGCATATTAATATTGATGGGTAATTTTACATTTCCTGATTCCCGCTAACCAGGCATAGTAGTATAGGTGTAACATAAAAGATAATATATTTTTGCATCTAAAAATATTTAAGAAAGAGTAGAATGAGGCAGTTTTTTTTTTATACTGCTGATAAATTTGTGTTCATAATTGGGCTGATGAATTACTACTTATAGAAATTTACTTTGTTGACCATATGATGATTCTTGAAATATTTATGTAGCTTCTGCTAATATATTTGTGTTTACATTTTTTATATTCGTAAATACAAGTATCTTTGTTTATTTACCCAATTAAATAAGTCTATGTGAATTTAGATTTTATATATAAAAAGGCCTTTTTAAATTGTTTTTATTTCAAATATTAAAAATGTACAGTAAAACAAGCAGCTTTACTACAAATGTCACACCCAAGGAGACTAAGTGTCATCAGCAATGGCCCCACTGAGAGTGTCACTCCTAAAGTCACTTTGCCACACGTGCCATCAGATGAGGAAAAAAAATCAAACACTGTATCCAACTATGGTGTTCCACTTGATGCCATCAAAATGCAAAACACACACACAGTTTTTCCTATCACAATGAAAAAACTGTAAATGCTTAGGAGGGAAAATTGAATTATTTCTTTTAGAGCTGACTTTATACATTTCAAGGGTGGCATTTTGGTTTGGGGTTATAGACAGAAAAATAAATGAAAAAATGATTATGGCATTTAAGGATAGCACTCCTGTCCACTGTCATGTCCATGAACTACATGCCCATCCCCCACCCTCCACCATGAGGAATAAAAGGGCTGAGAAGTAAACAGCTAATACTGCCAGCTGAGTGCTAGTGATTTAAAATTTTCAGTTTGTGTATTTTTCATTTAAAAAGAAACTTCATGATGTAGAAGTTCTAATTCATTTACAATAGAAAAAGTCAGGAGAGTGGAACCTTTCTGACCACTTCATTTGCCCTGAAGCTCAAAGGTGCTAAATGACCTCCGTAAAGTCAAAGACTCTGTAAGTCAAAAAGCAAGGGCACAAACGCAGCTCTGCTATCACAGAGCCCACATTTGTTCCACTCTGTTGACATGTGTCCTCAGATAGAACTCTTCACAGTTAGAGAGCAAGAATGGGAGCATGTATGGAATTTTGTACTCTTTCTCCACCTAGAATACAATAGCCCAGCCATGGCATGTAGTAACACTGGAATGGCTAACTTCTATTGAGCACCAACAGTGTGTCTGGCCCATTAATCTATAAGATAAGAAATGTCCCCCATTTTAAAGATGATAAAACTGAGACGCAGAGAGCTAACAAGTAGAGGAGCTAAGTTGCAATCCCAGGCAATCTAAGTCTCTGAGTCCATACTGTAAACACAAATGAATAGGAATTTGATGCACAATGTCATGGAAGCAATTGGCTTACCGTATTTGCCCCTGATGACTGAGCGGGGAGCTGGGATCTGAGAGCAGGAGCTGTGCAGCAAGCGAGGACAAATGGTCATGGCACTGTAGATGCCGAAGAGTGTGGGTGCTGGCAGTCAGGAGAGTGCAGCACTTCATTTGCCCTGGGATTTAGAACCAGGAACTTGTCTCTGCATGGCAATCCTATGAATTAAGATGGAAAGAATGCATGTGCCATCAGTTTTGTCCAAATTGCTATATATGTTCAATTATGAGCATATTAGAAAACTGATCTGTCTGTCACTGTTCGGCTCTTCCCTCAGTTAACTAAGAACACAATCTCATGCAATTTGAATATCAGAAATTCCCTCAAATTCTTCCTTTTGGTCCAAAACTATATTATGTCTAGCTACTTAACGTGTATTTTCCATTATGGTCAGAAGTGTGGGGAACATACTTCCTTTGTTTTGAAAATACCTACGGGTGAAACTTCCACGGAAGGGTGAACAGCCAGACACTGCCCTCCCTAAAATAAATCTTCAAGAGGTGACGGCAGTCAAAGGTACTCAGATTTGTTATTTAAACATAAAAAATCCAAGTGCCCCCCCTCCTTTAAACTTTCTCCATAAATCCTTCTCTGACTTTACAATTACTTTCCTATCTTTAATATGGGGACCAGATTTTTCAGGTACCTGTACTCCGCAATTTCCACACTTAGTTCATCTTAGCAGAATAATATCATACTTTCCTGATTATAGAAAACATGGAACCGCAACACTTTCTATTTTAAACTTTACATAGTTTAATGTTAAAGATGCATTTTCAGAAGTATGTATTAGTTTATTTCATTCAGAATTAGCATAAAATGTAATATATCAAACGTTAAAAAGAGTTGCTTAACTGGATATCTGTGGCATAGCAAATGTTTTATTTCTAAGTGTTGACTTGTAACTAATGATATTTTGGTGTTTAATGTAAGATAATTTTAATATATAAATAGATGTTTAGGTTAATCATTATGTTAGTCCTTTCATGTTGCTAGAACTCTGCATTTGATCATTTTGTAAAATTGTGACTAATGAAAATACCAGAGAGTCAAAGAACTTGATTTTGCTATTTTGGTAAATTACAAGTTTAATTGACATATAAATCACGTAAATACAAACTCTACTCAGAAAATAATTTTTAAAGTACCATAATTTTTATTTGACCTTGAAGTTCCAGCAATCTATTGCATAACTTCTCAAGAGAAGTCACATAGAGGAAACCTCATATTTTCTTAAATTTATTAGTGCTTCTTGGTGGTCTACACTGTTGGAGTTTTTTTCTTTTCTTCAAGGTTTCTTTTTCAAAGCAATAGTCTTACTTAATTGATTAATGTTTGTTCTCATATAAGTCAATTTGAGTTCTTTAGAGTAACAATGGGAAATATGCAATAACAAAGAGCAGTGAAACACAACTAGGAAACTCAAGTCTACCAGTGTTGTATTTCTGTATAATGATGTGAAGATAATGCTTTTAGCTGCATGACCACCATATTAGCCACACATCATAAAAAACAAACTTTATAAAATCAAGAGGTCAAATTCATTAAAAACAATTTTGTTCCCTTTGCTATAGTTAAGCATTTATCTTTAATATTGTAATCTTTCTTTCATAGAAAGGACCCTGAGTATCTGATTTTCTGATAGGAGAAAAAAATGTTTTTCAAACTACAAAGGTATAAGTCAGGTGAAACTATCAAGGAAATGCTTTATGTTTGGGGGGTTTAAGATTTAAAACAAAATGGTCAGACTTTGTACCGCAGAGATTTTAGCTATCAAGATGGTAAATGTGCCCTGATCGGTTTGGCTCAGTGGATAGAGCATCGGCCTGCGGACCAAAGGGTCCAGGGTTTGATTCCGGTCAAGGGCATGTGCCTTGGTTGCGGGCATATCCCCAGTGGGAGGTGTGCAGGAGGCGGCTGATCGATGTTTCTCACTCATCGATGTTTCTAACTCT
This sequence comes from Myotis davidii, assembly GCF_000327345.1. NCBI lineage: Eukaryota > Metazoa > Chordata > Mammalia > Chiroptera > Vespertilionidae > Myotis > Myotis davidii. The sequence goes on along the minus strand of NW_006285248.1, from coordinate 3,133,147 downwards.
CTATCCCTCTCCCTTCCTCTCTGTAGAAAATCAATAAAATATATTTTTAAAAAAACAACGATGGTAAATGAAATCATATGAGTTCGTTTTATTTTAATAATTTTAATATAAAAATTAAATATTACAAATAATTACATTAGAAATTTGCTTTTATTCTTATACAAGTTAATAGTCCTTGGGTTCAAAAGACTTTTATTCATAAATTGGGGCAATTATTTTTCTTTATTATAGACTCAATCATCCTAAGAAAGGTATTTCCAAGCTGTAAGACAATCAAAGGACACCTTCTTCTTCTTACCCATCAAGTAAAATAAATTTGGGGGTTTGAAGAAGTTAATGCATTTTCTAAATTTTCTTCGTTGTTCCAAAGGAATTATTTGCTTTTCAAAAAGATATGCCCCATATTTGTCAATATAGTAATTTTTAGAAATAGTCATACTTTAAGAATGATCCTAAGAAGGAAATCCTTAAGAGAGTGAGAAAAAGAAAAATCGAAATTCCCCAAACATAAGCAAATATTTTCTTTATTCTGTGGCATTATCTAACTTGGGGGATATGTATATTTTTTAATGGATGTACATATTTTAACATACTCTTTGAGCAATCTCTTATTCTTTATTAGTTTTTGATTGGATATCCAAAACTGAAACCGGATTCACTATCTTATATAAATATGTGAAAATATTTCTCTGAGATAGTTTTCACAACTTTGCCAATATTAAGAATGCATATATAAATCTTGGAAGTGCATTGTTGTATAGAGTTTGTTTATGGTGGGCAGAAAATATATTGCAATTTGCCATCAGTATTATTAGAGAACACACAAATGTTGGGGTTGATTTTGTTTCCATTATCCCCTTTCTTTGTTTATAAAGACATTATTTATGTTTAACTTTAGAGTATATAATCTCCATATTTTTTAACTGAAAAAAAAGTAATACTCCTTCAGTGGCCAGGTATGTATGTTTCAACTCTGAAATAAAAATTTGGATTACCTCAAGTCTCACAAATCATTCATTAATAAGCCACTGGTAACATATACCTTCTAAATTTCCCAAAGAGATAGGGGCAGATCTTTATCAAAACTATGTGGTGAGGCTGATGCTAAAAATAAGTATAAATGTGCCTTTCCATGCCTGCAATTTTCTGAAGTCCAAAAGTTCTTTGGGTGGTGGGCAGCAAGATAATAATACTGCTACATAATTTAAATGCATTCCTCATTGGATTAAAATGTAGGGCTACATGTTCTCTCCCTCCAAATCACATTCCTGTCCAAAATCTTATTAGATGGATCAACTGAATTTAAGGATGGCTCTTACCTCTCTGTTGTAATAACTGTATCTTCAATTCAAATACCACATTGGAATTTACACAGTGACTTTGATTTCATTGCCTCCTGTAATTATCTGTGTGCACTTCTGGGAGGGAAGAAAGATTCTTACTGAGGCCTGTTCACTTGCCTCTCTCCCCCATCAAACAACCAGGTGAACTCCTTGTTAGAGCTGCTGAGTGTTCTGCTCTATTTTTTGGTGATATGCTAGTTTTTATGTATGTTTCATCTAAAAATCCAATAAGAGATACCTTTTTCTTCCTGTTTAATTAATGATCTATTTAATTCTTTAAACCCTGGGTTAATACACAGTAAGATTTGGGTGCCTCACGTTAAAAGCAACGGGTGTGACAAACATGTTAAAAGAAAAGAACAGAATAATCACGGAGGGAAAGAATCAAAGAGGTTTGATTCTCCTTTGAAGGAGAATAGAAATTCTACACTGGTGGTCACAGGCTTGCGAGAGCTAACTGTGTTTGGCTCTGCACATACCAGTCAGTGACATCAAGTCATCCATCTGAAATCGGCCGTGGGGACAGTATTTACATCATGGAAGAGCACACAAGTCAATTCTTTTTCAGATTGTCAGTTTATCAGCACATTGCCCTAAACCCTAAATTAACCTTTGTGTTAAAATAACAGATATAAGCTTCATGATATCTCACACAGTTAAAATAACTGAGGTGTAAGCTTCACTGTGTTTCCCTGTGGAGCTTTGGAAACCCAAATGAGACTCTATCAGTCCTGCCCAGTCCGTGAACAATGGGCACTGATGGGGGAATACAATCCATTCTTTATTAGTTCGTGTCTTCATTTAGAATACATTGGGTGGGGTGATGTAACAATGATTTATAGTATTTGTTCTCCAATCACAATCTCTGGCACTTCTGATTGTGCATTTTGAGAAAGTTACTCAAATACTTTACCCAGAAAATAAGGATAATATAAAATAGCATTAAACTCTAGAGTTGTTACAAAGTTTAAGAAGATAATGCTTGCCAATTACTTATCATCCTCTCTGTCACATAGTAAGTGCTCAATACGTGTTACCTTTTATGATATGGCTTCTACTATAGATGAGATCCTTTGTAAGGCACCAGGAATACCAACATGAGGTCCCTGCCTTCAGGAAGCTTACAGTCTAGAGGAGAATTGATCTAGTTGTTAATTTACACACCTGAAATTTTGCCATGTCTAACAATATAACTGCCCAATATTTTACCCTTTTACAATTCAGTCTAGAAATGTACACTTTTATAATTCTGAGGTCTAAGAAGTATTCAACCTGTAGGTTGTAATAGATGAGGTTAGTGTAGTTACAGAGCTTTTCAAATTGTCATTTGTATTCATTTTTAATTCCCATAAATATTCTTGTAGTTTTTACTAAACCTTTTCTTTATCTTCATGTAACCTAAACAGACACACAAGCATAAGAGCTTTGCTTTATCTGTGTGTTGCCAATTTTTCTATAAATTTTCCTTCTTCAAAAAAGTGTTTAGTGCTAGGATTTTGTTTCTGAGAAAAGTTTAGACTTTTTATCATTTTATTATTTTGTTATGTTATTATTGCAAATAGATGTTTCACCATTTAACTTTACTGAAGCATTTTATCTTTTGGAAAAGATGCTTTGGGGAACTGAATTTTGGAAAACCACTGATATTATTAATATTTCACACATATTGAGACAATAGTCCCTAGTGTTCAAGCCATTCCCTGATATCATATCGGATTCCTTGGGCAGCAGATAGTGAAGGCTCTAACACAGCTAGCCACCACCTAGACAAGGTGAAAGATACATGGCAATCCAGTAAGCAATATACCATACTGTATCAAATATCATAGTTCAAACAGGTAAAGAGCCTAGGGAAAAATACAGTTATGAAATTCAATTCCATTTGACAAAGATAAAGCTTATGTAAAATAAATCATGTACATACATACATCAAGTATTGTGACCATAATCACTTGAAAGTATATAACTGAGTGTGCATATCTATCTTCCCCCATAGGCTTCAGATGTCAAAAGAGCTAGTGTAGGGTTTTTTTTTGTAGGGAATAAGCCACAGCTGGGAAGTTGGACATTCTAGGAAATAACCACTTCTCGAGTCTTCCCTCTGTGTAGGTTGTAACTTAAACCCAGGGTGACAGATTTATTTTGTTCATGTTTGAGAAGAGTGGGCAGGAGTCAGTGAAGAAAGCTAGTGTGGCTTTCAGGTAGTTGGTCTCCATCTAGAATATATTTCATTCTCCCACTTGCACTTTGCTAATCTGTGTTTGCATTTGCTACCTGTAGAAGATAAAATGTGGGATCCTAAACACACATGACATGGACCGATTGCTACCTATCAGAAATTACATACCCTGTGAGATGCTTCCTAAAAACACTGACTTGCTGGGTATCTTCTAGCAGCTCTCCGCTTGAAGAAGGCCCTGGTCTTTGTCGGGGGTGGGGGGCAGTGCAGGTGAGCTTGGGTCCTGCCAGCATTTGAGAATCGTATATACTTTCTCAGAGCACATGGAGTGATGAGTAAAGACAATTAATCAGAAAGAGGCCTTGAAGAGATGAGCTGATCCTTAGTATTTGGTTATCAGGAAACCAGAGAATAACTCGAATAAGTGAAAGACTTGTCTGAAAGAAAAGCCAAATCTGGAAAAATAGAGGAAATTTTAAAGAAAGGAGAATAACTCATACTTAAGCACCAGCCACAAATGGGGTGCCCCAGCTACCCACATTTCTGCCCGGCTGACTACAAATTCAGGGTTTCTCATATTGGGCTCAGTAATTCACCAGAATAATAGAAATTGTTTTACTTACTATTACTGATTTATTTTAAAGACTAGGACTTAGGAACAGCCAAATGAAAACAACACATAGGGGGTGGGGGGAGAAGAGCCTCCATGTCCTCTTTGGGTTCGCCCCCCCTCCCCCACCCCCGCACCTCAATGTGTTGACCAGCCCAGAGCTCCAAACCCCATTGTTTGGGCGGGGGGGTATGGAGGGATGATTGATTAGATCGTTGTCATTAGTGAGTGGGCTCAGTCTCCAGTGCTTCCCCACTCCCGGCAGGTTGGGGGTGGAGGTGAGGCTGAAAGTTACAATCCTGTAATCACATCTTTTTGGTCCCTCTGGCTACCAGCCCCATCCTGAAGATTTCTAGGGACCCACCAAGAGTTACCTCATTATCATAAACTCCAATAAAGCTGACAGGGGTCCGTTATGAGTAACAAAAACAGTCCCTAAACTCAGGAACTGGGGGTCAAGACCAAATATGTTTTCATTCTATCACAGAAACAAATCATGCATTATCTCCCCAAGCTAACTGGGGATCCTCAGGGGATTGACTCCTCTTCTGAGACCAAATTAGACTTGTAACCAGTGAAAAGCCATGCTTCTCATCTTTTCCAGTAATTGTGAAGAAATTAATGCTCTACAGTGTTTCAAAACTTAGGAACAAAGCAAAATAATACCATTTCCGTGAGCTTAAAAGCTGCCATCAGTAGAACTAACATTGAACTTAACCTTCTTGACTAACACCGGAGCCTTGCTCTTGACAGGGCTCTTATATGAAAGTGTCGCATGTCCGTGTTACCAGATGGTCTCCTTTGCCTCCTCCTCCTCCTCATTCTGAAAGGCGCTTTTGCTTCATTCTGAAGTGAATGCTCACAGTGACAGCTTTCCTTAGTATCTTCTTGTAAACTTTTAGGTGAACTTCATCAGCCACCTCTTCATCAGGGTGCTCACTTTTGGGCATGGCCGTGATGCCTCAAGTAAGCCATAAATAGATCCTTTTTTAAACACAGATTAAGATAGCCAAGTAGTGGACAAAATAAAACCCTTCTCCAAAAGATGTCTGCATCTTAACCTCCTGAACCTGTGAACATGTCATGTTACTTTACATGGCAAAGGGAAATCAAGGTCGCAGTGGAATTAAGATTGTTAAAGACTGCGTAGGGAAATTGTCCTGGATTACCTGGGTGAGCTCCACGGCATCACAGATTCTGAAAAGTGGGAGAGAGAGAAGAGGAGGTCAGAGGCATGAGATGTGTGATGTGACAAGGACCCAGTCCACTGTTGCTGGCTTTGAAGAGGGAGTACAGGGGACACAAAAAGGAAATGCCGATGGCTTCTAAACACTGGAAAAGGAAAGGAATTATCCCCTTCGAGCCTTCAGAAAGGAACACAGCCCTGCTCCCACATTTATTGTAGCCAGAATGAGACCCAAGTTGAACTCCAACCTAAGTTTGTGGTGATTTTTTTACAGCAGCAATAGAAAAACGAATACAACCCCGTATTGTGTTTGAACTACCAAGCCTATTTCACACTTTTGAAAGCAGAAAGTTCCTGCCTAAGAGAAGCCAAGGTGTGCAGAAGGAGGGCCCGTGTTAGTCTCCAAGTCCTCGTGTCCCTTTCCTGAGGTGTGCCAGCACACCGTAGGCACGGGCATGACCAGCAGGAAAGGGGATGTGATGACTTGCCTTGGAATACAGTCTATTTTCATAGAGAATTAAAATGACCACCACTCTGTTCTCAGAGCAGTTCTCAGCAGCTCCTTCATTATTAAGAGGACAACTCTCCGGGAGGTCTTCCTACCTGCTCACCTGTGTCATGTACATAAAATAAATTAGAAGATGGTCTTACTTTTTGCAGAAACTGCCTAATTCTTCATGTAATTGAGCTTTCATACAGCCAAGCTTTTTTCTTTTTCTTACCAAGTTTCGAGTGCAGAAACCTCAGGTGTTAATATGCTAATCAGCCTTTGTGTCCAAGTTACCCAGATTCTTTATTTATTCTCTTTACTACTTGTCTTTGGGTCGTGCACATTTCTCACAGTGCAGCATTGCTTCACCTGCCCCCAAAGTCAGCATCATAAGAAAGTGTGGTGGGAATAAAACAACTGAGAATGGTACTTTGTTATCTGCTTCCATGTATAAGCTCCTTAAGGGCAGGGGTTGGTGTGTTTTTTTAATAACAGAGTTTTTTAAAAATTGATTTTAGAGAGAAGACGGGAGAGGGAAGAAAGGAGGGAGGGAGGGAGGGAGAGAAAGAGAGAGAGAGAAACATCGATGTGAGACAGAAACATCAATTAGTTGCTTCTCATATGCATCCCAACAGGGGACAGAACCTGCAACCTGGGATGTGCCCTGACTGGGAATTGAACTGCCTTTTAGTGCACTGTATGATGTTCAACCAACTGAGCCGCATAGGGTTGGTTTTTATTGATTGTCTTAGCCCTAGCACCCAGCACAATGCCTAACACATCGTAAGGTATTCAATAAATATTTGTTGAACGAACGTCAAATACAAACTTTTTTTTTTTGGACAAGGCAGTAACAAGGAATATCTTGAACTTAGCACTGCATTGTTTACTTTAATGGATGTGTCATTTATTTCTCAATGCCATAGGGCTGTTTTGTAGACTACTGAACTTGAAGCCAGTCACTTGCCAAAAAGTCACGAAGAAAAACTACGCAAAAATGGAAAATGCTGCTTCCGGTTCATGCTGCCCAGTCCTGTTTCCTAAAATATACATTCCTTGAAAGAGATTAAGGCAAATTTTTAAAGAGGCCAGCAATCAGGAAGAATTAACTTGAACCCTACTGAAAGTATGAAGGGAATGTTTTCTTCAAAATAGTATCACAGCCCTGCCAGTGTGTCTCAGTGGTTGAGCATTGACCTATGAACCAGGAAGTCACAGTTTGAGCCCCAGGTTTGATGCCTGGATTGCGGGCTCCATCCCCAGTGTGGGGTGTGCAGGAGGCAGCCAATCAATGACTCTCATCATTGATGTTTCTATCTCTCTCTCCCTCTCCCTTCCTCTCTGAAATCACTACGAATATATTTTAAAAATATATAATGTCACAGTGAAAGACCATGCTCCACAATTCCTCCTAAAAAGAAAAAATATTTTCTGGTATAATCATTTTATGAATACTTCTCTTTTTCAAATGCTACATACTTTGTTTTCTTCAGAGACCAGGAATATTCTCAGCCAATTGGTTAGAACTTTGATCTGTCCACCAGGAAAGAGTATCCTCAAACTATAAGACTAGATCTGATCTTGTATTTATACCAAAGTCACCAATACTCTTTGGGGAGGTTTTGCCTTTCTTCTGTTGACCCTGTGAAATTTCTCCTGAGAGCAGAATGGTAATTGGAGTGGCAGTAAACTACTTATTAACAGTCCCGAAGGGTGACAGGGGTGGTGGTTATGATTTACTCTGAAACATGCGTTAATCTCAAAGTTCCACAGTGCATAAGGACATTATTTTCAAATCATTCAACCACCTGATTTTGAGGAGTCACTTGTGCTTGGTGTGGGGCGTCTAGAAGTAGATGCAGGATTGCGGGGGCCAAGCAGAGGGGAACCAGGGTCTCATGATAGCTTTGGATACTCCGGCGAGGCAACCCTAATGTGTTTGTAAATTACTTGCTGCCTGCTTGTGATAGGTGACACTTGGGATCTGTATAAATCTCTTTTCCCACCAGTCTTCCCACAGTACAGGAATTCTACATTCCTAATTCCTGAAAAGCAACCAGCACAGTTTTAAACCATGTTGCTATCCAACTCCAATTGTATTTCAGATGATTTGATTAGAGACTACAAAAGAACTACTTTCAACAAAAGCTTCTTAGAGTGGAACACAAACAGTTGTGAAGTGGGCATGCAGCCCTTTCTCTGCACTCATAGCTTCAGAGGGAAATCTATACAGAAGAGGAAGTAGCCACACACTAAATCCCACTCCCAGACCTCCTTATGCATCTGTCAAGGAGATTTAAATGTGCAGTGACTTTCTATAACCGAATCTTAGTTACACAACCCAGCTTCAAAGTCTCATAAGAAAGGGCAGAGATATTTGTGTAACGAAGATGTAAACAGAAAAACATCAACTCCGTATTAAAATCATCTTTACAAGATAATCCCTGCAATAGAGGCTCATGCATAAAATCATAGTCATTAGCCCTTACCCTTCAGTGAGATTGATCTTTTAATTTAAATTAATATTAAGCATATTATGATAGGCAAATGAGGAGGGCGACTTTTTTGACATTTGAACGACAATTTGGTAGTTCTGGGATATTTGCATTGACTTTCTTATTTATATCATCTTAAAGTGTGGGTGTTTCCACTTCGGATGGCACATATCTGAGAGCATTTTTTTCTCTATTCCAGGAAATCAATCAACAATGTTTACTAAAACTGAGCTTTTATGCCTAAAACTTAAAATACTCAAATCCATGTAGAACACAAACTATGTACAGTCTTATGCTTTGCTAGGAACACATGCTATGCTAGGGACAAAAAAAGCACAAGAGTGCCTCCATTATCACTTTGTGAAGTAATTGCAGTGGTAGAGATTTTTCCCTCCTTGAACACTTCTAAGGAGTAATGTATAGCTTTCTGCCCGAGGACGCGTTTTTAAGGACATGGTGTGTGGAAGGTGATGTACTAGCAGCTGTCCGTGTCTGTGGTCACTGCTTCACCTCTGTGGATGACTCATCAGACTCGGGAGGAGATGCTTGCTGCCGTACTAGAATAGGGACTCGAGTCTCTGATCTAGATAATTTTAGATACTTTGATTTCATTATAGAAATTCCTAGGCTACTTGTGGGATAAAACAAATGTTAAGACCATATTGAGTTTCAGGCTGAATTAGCAGAAAAGATAAAATGCCTTTCTATTTAAGAACATGATGATGTTTTAATTGTTACAGCATTTGGCATGCCTAATGTACACAGTCCTTGACATTCATATAATAACAAAAGAAAGTTGTTTGGGATTTTTATTTCCTAGTGTCCCCTTTCCCCTCTAGTATTTCTCTTGCCCCCGCCCCAGCCCTGGCTTTCCGCTCTCCTCCTGTTTCCCCATCCTTCTATAAAGAAAACCTCTGAGCATGGAGGGGATGCGGGTGAAAATACCTTGTTCTACGTAGAGAGACCAAGGCTGCTTATTACCTACCGATGATGAACAGACCACCAGCGTTGTGACAACCGATGCAGATGCCTCCGGGGTAAAACAAAGGTTTACATATTACACAAGCAATTTAACTGTTTTCTAAACATATTGCCAAGACAGTGGGAGTTGGCAGCCCACACTGTGTTTTAGGTTTTGGAGACTTGGATTAGAAGTGACTGCTGATTATGAACCTTTTTATTTGTCTTCCGTGGATGACAAGCAGCATGGTAACCCAGCAGAGAATTCTTCCCAGCACTTAACCTTGTCTTCCTAGCTTCCCAAGATCACAGGCACAAATCACTTGACAAAAGTAATGCGACGGTCTTGTGCATAGATAACCACGCGAGACGACTGGCTTGTTCTAACCCTTAAAGAGTTCCGCAAAGTGAAATGTTTTATAATCCCTTTTTGTGCAGTAGGCAAGGAAGAAAAGAAAAGAGTTTGGGCAAAGATTATCCAAAAGAAAGAAAGAAAGAGACTCTTTCGGGGGTTCCAGTTGAAACACAATAAAGAACATAATTAACTTTGCGATTCTTTGTGTTTTTCATTTGACTGCAGGGAGGAGATGAAAGAGGACTGCTAAGCCTTGCATTCCACCCCAATTACAAGAAGAACGGAAAGCTGTATGTGTCTTACACCACCAACCAGGAACGCTGGGCTATGGGGCCGCATGACCACATTCTTCGCGTTGTGGAATACACAGTGTCCAGGTATCGCTGAAATGCACGGAGGCATACCTATTTTTCCATCTCTACCTCTTCATCCTTTTTTGTTTAGAAGTTACAAATGGATAGCCACACAGTGGCAATAATTAAACCCACAATCTCCATCTTGCTTAAACCCCCATGCATGTCTTTAAGGAAAACTGAAAAAAAAAAAAAAAAAACGATAGCTTGGGCACTTTTCCTCAATTACCCTGCAATCTAAACGCTACTTCTGAACGTTGGAAAATAACGTAATTGTTGGTGGCTTTTATTAGCCCCATTTCAAGTATGTGTTTCCTTATTTACAGGCCAGGTGTTTGCTTCCCTAGGTGTGTACGCGTGACTTTCCAGGGGCTGCGCCTTCCAGCTCTAACAGTCACGGTCTTGTTTCTGCCCCCGATGTAGGAAAAACCCCCATCAGGTTGATCTGAGAACCGCCCGGGTCTTTCTCGAGGTTGCAGAGCTGCACAGGAAGCACCTGGGGGGACAGCTGCTCTTCGGCCCCCACGGCTTGTTGTACGTCATTCTCGGCGATGGGATGATCACGCTGGATGATATGGAAGAAATGGATGGGTTTGTGGGGAGTGGATGTGAGAGATGAAGGGAGGGGGGAAGAAGAAGAAGAAAGAAAGAAAGAAAGAAAGAAAGAAAGAAAGAAAGAAAGAAAGAAAGAAAGAAAGAAAGAAAGAAAGGCCAGGTTCCCACTTGATGTGAAAACGCCAGCAGGAGAAAGGGTCGGGCCCAGGGAGTGAAAGGCAGTCTTTGGGTTGAATCCCCTGGTTAAACATTTAACGTGGTTCTCAGTGCCTGCCTTGGTGACATGAGGAGGCATTCAGGAGCACGCTGATGTGATATTTTTTTTAAAGTCGCTGCACTTCGATGTCCTAACACCACTTACGGCTGTGTTGACATCCTTCCCCGAGCCAGTATTTAGCACTCTCTTTTAGTAATACACGGAGCAGAGGGAGAAGGCAGAGAACTAATGCAGCCCTAAGACGCAAACAGACCTCATCTCTGCGCGTCCACGCTGCGGCCACCACTCTGCAGCGTGGACCGACATACTCCGTGGAGCTAGCTTCTTGCGGAACACAAAATGCACGGGTCAGCAGAAAAATAAGAGGACAGACACAAACAGCAGTCCCCTCCGAGAGTGCAGTCTGTGGCCACTTGTCCGAAAGTAGACTGCCCCTCGCTTTATTCCCACCAGATGGCATGGGGAACGAGAATAATTTTGTCTCAAACAGGGGCACGATCTGTAGAGCAACCTCCCTGCATTTGGTTTTGGTGAAATAAGTAATAAAAACGAAAGCACTCATGTCGTCCTCCTATTTCTCAGTGACTTCACGGGTTCTGTCCTCCGGCTGGACGTGGACACAGACATGTGCAACGTGCCTTATTCCATCCCCAGGAGCAACCCACACTTCAACAGCACCAACCAGCCCCCCGAAGTGTTTGCCCACGGCCTCCACGATCCAGGCAGGTGAGAGCACCCGCCGGCCGGCCGCGGGCCTGCGTGAACCAGGCTGGGCCTCGGGAACTGAGAAAAGACAGACAGACGGGTCCAGGCCCAGAGCAGCACGAGTGGTGCGCGAGGCTGTGCCGCTGAAATCCCACAGGCTCACTGTCCGAGCCAGTAGTTAGCATTCTCCTCTCTTAACTCACGAAGCAGATTTAGGAGGCAGATTAGACATGAAAAAGGACAATTGCATGGAGAAAAATCGCCTTCAAGTTTTGGAGGGCTATTACTATAGAAGCACTGGTGCACCTGTGTCATGATTCAAACTCCATCTGAGTAATCAGAGATAATAAACCTTTTGTCTAAACAAGTGGTTCTCAACCTTCCTAATGCCTCGACCCTTTAATACAGTTCTTCATGTTGTGGTGACCCCCAACCATAAAATTATTTTCGTTGCTACTTCATAACTGTAATTTTGCTACTGACATGAATCGTATTATAAATATCTGATATGCAGGATGGTCTTAGGCAACCCCTGTGAAAGGGTCATTCGACCCCCAAAGGGGTCATGACCCACAGGTTGAGAACTGCTGGTCTAAACAATGCTTTCCTTACATTTTAGATGGGGGTGGTACCTTGCAAGGATGCTGCAATGATTAAAAGCATGTATCTACGAGTAAAGCATGACACAGTGTCTGACACACATGGTAGATTTTAAATAAATTAGAGTTCTTATTTTCATCACTTCACTTAATACATATGATGATACAGTACCAACTTGTAAGGAATTGACTAACCATTAGCATTCTTTTCCTTGAAAAAAATTATAAATACTAAAGGAATGCTAAATGAAATACTGACCACTTAGTAGAATGAACCATAAAGAAAGGAACCCTAAGAAGAATGTAGAGGGAGAAGCTTGGGGTATACTTTTTAAAAAGCTATGAAGTCTACTAAAGTCATTCTGCGCTGAAAACTTTACCCTATCCTACCCGTGATCTGCTGGTCATGCTAAGGGCTATCGGGCCACATCGACTCCTTTATTGGCTAAGGTATTATTGCTATTTAATGTTTATTGAGTGTTCACTGTGTGCAAGGTGAGCAGTTTTCGAACTTTTTAGTTTTATAATCCCTCATGCCCTTCATCTCCCCTCCATCAAAGTCCACGTCTACAGTTCATTTCCTTTTTGGCATCTCAGCAGATCTTAAAATCTGGGCGACAGGGAATACTTAAGGTGGGTTCAGGATGTGGAGGAAACCGTCACATTCCATTCCTGTAGCTCAGCGCTCGCAGATACCACCACAAAGCAGCACTTTGAAGTCCAGCAGCCTGAGTCACCGCAGTCCCGCCGGCGCTTTCGTGCAACCTTCCCCGGGGGTCCTGGACCCTCAGTGTAAAAACACAGTGGGAGGCACTTTACAGACCTGACGTAGGGCAGGACGCCTGTGCTGCGGAGCCCCCGCCCCCGGCGGCAGAGGGCTGGAGACACACTCATGCCTCCCTCCAAGGTTATGTTGGAACATTTAATAAAGCAGAAAGGAAGCTAAATAATTATTATTGGCTACGCATTAAGCTGCCTTTTATGAAGCACCTGGGTGCAGAGTACTGAGCTAAGTATCTTATGCTCCTTATCTCCTTATGCCTCTCAGGGGTGCTCCGAGGTAGCTGTCATCAAACCCCTCTCCCCCTTTTTAGAAGACTTTAAACTTTTTTTTTGAGCAGTTTTCAATTCACAACAAAATTGATAGGAAAGTAGAGAGATCTCCCATATACCCTTGCTGCCACACATGCAGAGCCTCCCCCGCTATTGCTAACCCCACCAGAGTCCATTTGTGATCGTGGAGGAGCTAGCATCGACTCATCGGAATCACTCCAAGTCCGCAGTTTACATTAGGGTTCACTTGGTGTCGCACCTTGTATGGGTTTGGACAAGTATATAACAACATGTCTCTGCCTTTACAGTATCATACAGAGAAGCTTCGTTCTCAGCCTCTTTTTTACATAAGAAGCTAAAGGTTCGAAGGCTCAAGTGGTTCTCAGTGGACCTAGTATTCAGCCAGAGTAAAAGCCTCATGGCCCCCAGCAATGAAACCGCTGGGAGGCCTGGCCTTTTCTTCCAGGTTTGCTCTTTCTTACCAGAAACAGGACAAACCTTTTTATTGTTAGGTTATAGTTTCATCTGGAAAAGAAAAGCAATATAGGAAAGTTTTCTCACCCTGCGTGGATTCAGTTCCACCTTCAGTCACAGCATGTGGATGTCAGATCCCTGCCAGGCACTGGATTCTGTGAACCTTGAATTAAAGAGGACAATGAAGAGACTGTTGCCACAGAACAGCTAGCCCACCTCTGGCAGGTCAGGCTTATAGTTTCCCTAATATGGATGGGAGCATTTGGAGGCAACAGTTTTTGTTTTGTTGCCCAAGACCCAGAACCTACTCTCAGATTGTTTTATTTCTTAATTTATTAATTTCCCCCAAGGGTTTTGTTTTTAAGTCATTAATGTGTATACCTATATATTTTTACCGAAAACAGTGGTTTTTAGAGGATGAGTTGGCAATGTCTAGAAACATTTTGGGTTTTCACAACTTGGGAAGAAGGGATCATGCTACTGATATCTAACAGGTAGAGGCCAGAGATGCTGCTAAAGGTCCTACAATACTCAGGACAGTACTCTGCCCACCACCACCACCCACCGAAGTGTCAATAGTGACAAACTTTGGGAAACCTAAAAACAATGCAACACCATCTTCCACATTTGTGAGAACTTCAAAATTATAGTATTCAACTTTATTCTTCCCACAACCCAAACTCTTCATGACTTAACCATTGAACAAAATAGTGAGCTCTCTTTATATTCCCAGGTTGGAACTAGGTAATACAGAGATGAAGGTGGAAGTGGCTCCTGTCCTCATGGAGTTTATAGTCAGTGACGTAAGTTACAGAAAAATTCTGGCCCAGAACATGAAGACTAAAGTCCACTAAAAGACCTTAATGGTTATGGGACCAGCTTTATTGTGTTCCCTAAATTGGAGTGTACGCTTTCCTTTGTTAGAGCAGCCTGAGTTTTAGAATGTAGGGGTTCCATGGAAGACACAAAACTAATACTACAACTAATTTTACATTGTGTGTCGCCAATGTGGGCTGTTGCTGATTCTTATACTTAACCAGTTTGTTGTACATGTGATATTCCTTCATAACAGACTAGCAAGTGTTTGAAGTCAGTGTGCACGTTCACAAGGCAGGGAGATACCCAGAGAAATTAAAAACTCTTCTCTAGAGATCATTAAGCTTCAGCAGAGTCCACAAACACATCAGGATGTTTCCTTCGGCCTCGTCTAGCAGATCCAAACCAAATCGCCCAAAGGATCCGCCAGCCCACAAAGGCCTCTGTGTCAGAACTCTCCAGCCTGAGCGTGGAGACACAGGTAGGAACTCATGGGTGTCCCCTTTTGTTACACAGATGTGCAGTGGATCGACATCCCACAGACATCAACATCAATTTAACAATACTCTGTTCAGACTCCAATGGAAAGAACAGGTCATCAGCCAGAATCCTACAGATAATAAAGGGGAAAGATTATGGTGAGTAGAGCATCATTTTGTTGGTTTAGTTTGGTTTTATCTTATTTTAGAATATAAATTGAAGAGAAAAGGATTTCTGCAGAAAGAGCCCTGGGAAAGCATAGAAACACTGGCCTAACAGTGGCGAAGGAGTAAATTGCTCACTTTTTAAAGGTCCAGGAACTCTTATAAGTCCCCAGGGTTCCATTGGGGTAATTACCTTTCCCACAGATTAAATGGTGCTCGGTCAGTCCAAAAAATGTAATGGACCTTCAAAAGTTAGCCGTTTATATTTTGCTCATCTGAGGATCAAGATGAATAACTTCTATTTATGTAATATATAAGGGGGAACTTGTCTTAACATCTTATATGCAGAGCAAAAAACAAGTGTTAAGTGTAAGGAATTTTTCAATAACCAGCATGCTAGTCTTAGCAATTAGGAAAATTATAAGTGTTTCAAATAAGAATGTAATTTTTTAAATGTGTTTATATTAGGGAAAACAAGGTAATAGCCTTGCAAAGACATGTCATGGAAATGTGATGTTTAGACATTATTTTTAATAACGTGACTACTAGAGTTATTTAGAGATACATATAAAATTGGATAATTTGAAGTCAAAGATACTTAACATCTTTCAACGTTTTAGTATTTATTCCTTTTGGAGGAAGCAACATATCAAATATTATGATTTAGGGAACACAGTAGATTAAGATTATTAAATTGATTGCTTCTCCTATTTTACTCATTAAATACAGATATTTATATTCAGTACCAGGAATGAAGCAGCTGTGTTAGTTCATGTGGTATTCGGTTATTTTACTTTATTTTTTTTTCCAGGTATTCGTGTGTGTGTGTGTGTGTGTGTGTGTGTGTGTGTATGCATCTTACAAAAGCCAAACCAAAGAATAATGTGGTTTGGAAAAAAAAAAATCTAATGAGTCACTAGCTTGCTGGAATTCCAGCTATATTTGTAGATTAAGCTAAATTCTACAAGCACATTAATTGGGGTTCAGCTGAAAATGGTTACAATATTGGCAGCCCTATGTTTATGTATTAAAACACACTGAATCTTTTCCCAATGTATACATATATCAAATCACCATGATGTACACTTTAAATATCTTACAATTTATGATCTAGCCAGTTTGGTTCAGTGGGAAAAGCGTCGGCCTGCAAACTAAAGGGCCCCGGGTTCGATTCCAGTCAAGGACATGTAACTCGGATGCAAGCTCGATGCCCGGCCTTGGTCGGGGCATGTGCAAAGGCAACCAATCGATGTGTCTCTCTCACATCTATGTTTCAATCTCTCTGTCTCTCTACCTCCCACTCTCTCTGAAAATAAATGGAAAAATATCCTCAGGTGAGGATTAACAAAACAACAATAAATAAATATCTTACAATTTTATTTGTCAATTATACCTCAATAAAACTGAAAACAACAACAAGTAACCACAGCCACGGTGCTTACTACAAGCCAGCCCTGCAGTAAGCACTTTATAAACTTTACTCATTTCATTCACAAAACAACCCTATGTGATAGGCACTAGGCCACATTATCCAGATGAGGAAAGTGAGACAGAAACATTAAATACCACGCAACATAAAGTGGCAGGGCCTGGATTTGAACCCCAGAGCTCAGCAGCCTGACTCCAGAGTTCATGTCCTCAATCATTCAAATAGTCTACCCCAAGGCTTTGGTGGTATAGTGGTGAGCATAGCTACTTTCCAAATAGTCTACATCTCAGAGTACTGGTTATTTAAAATCTATCTTTTCTACTTCTTATAATATCATATTCATCATAATCACATGGTGAAGGAGGGGGACTTTAAAATTGCTGTCTTTCCATGCAAGTTTGTGCCTAAAATACTGCCTGTTGATAGTGACTTATTTATGTTAAACACATAATGTACTTAGTGAGTAATAAGTAATTTTCAGATAGATTTGCAACTGACTTCAGATCTTTTTCACTGCAATTAGCATATGTGTATATAAGTGTATAATGACATGTGTGAAAAAAGTGAGGTCACGTCCATACACGTGATTCAAAAGGAATGACTGCGTTTGGCTTTGTTAACCACACAACCCTGTCACCAAAACTATTAAAATATTTTAAATGAAGATATACTTGACTAAGTGACAATGTTTGAAATGTGCAAATGTGGTTTTAAAGACCTTTTATACACTATACTTTTATTTTCATTAAAGTGTGAACTTTTAAACAGTTTATATAATGTCTAGCTCAGTTTACTAAATATATGCTGAAGCATTTCTATAAAAAAATCCAATATTAAAAAATTAAGTATTATTTTTAAGCATTTGGGTTCTAAAGTAAGTAACTATGATTTTCAAAATATCCAGATTCTAATTGCATTAAAAAACTTTCCAAGTCTGGGCAGTTCTGGTAACAGCAAGCACGTCAGAGCGTTCCCATTTCATTAAGCTGTACGTGGAAGCCCTTTACATTTACGCCAGGTAAGCAACGGGAGCAGCTGTTTTCACTAAGTATCTATAGCAAGGCTCCACCTCGTGCACGATGGAACACACTTCAGAGTTAAAGTAAATGACTGGAATAATTGTGGCTGGGCCGACATCACTTCTACTTTATGAAAATATGTTTCATCTGATCTAATGCTATGTCCATTTCTTTCCAGAAAGTGAGCCATCACTTTTAGAATTCAAGCTATTTAGCAGTGGTCCTCTGGTTGGCGGGTTTGTTTACCGAGGCTGCCAGTCGGAAAGGCTGTACGGAAGCTACGTGTTTGGAGACCGTGATGGGTAGGCGTCCTGATCCCACAATCTGATGTACTGAATGACATATACATTGATTAGGGGGCAGACTGCCATAAAGTATTCAAGTGAGTGTCTCCCTTTGGGGGTCAGCTCTGGGACACACGCACAGATATTATTTATGTTTAGTTCCCCTATTGTATGGAGGTTTGAAGAACTACCTAAGAGATGCTTTTTAAACAGACTTGCTCAAGTTCCTAAAATAATTTTGTGTCCAACACCACAAACATTAAATCTTGGAATAATATAATAAAATGATTGTAGCAACAGGTTTAAAATAAACCATACCTCGATCTTCATCAATTATAAAAAAATAATAATAATAATTTTCTGTAGTGCAGAGAAGTCCTCAGGACTTTTGAGATTACGAAGGCTCTTCCCTTCATCCTTACCATAAATTTGCCATGATAATGAGTAACTTGAAAACTACGGTTTTATATGACTTTATAAATATTTTAAAGATAATCTTGGAAGGCTGAGAATTTTTGCTTTTGCCAGATTTTCAGGACTCTGGGCAAGTTAATTAGTCTCAAGTGGTAGGAATACTCCAAAATTACATTTTAGTTTAAAGTTAAGGTCACATTGTGGATAATTATAAGAAATTCTGTGATGAAACCCAAATTCAGAATCTTGTTTCCCAAGTCGCTGGCATTCAGGCGCATGACAGAGCAGATATGCTTGGTCACTACAGGAACTAGAAAAGTATACTGACCCCTTTATCTCCCCCCGCCCCTCTCTCTGATTGATAGCTCAGCATGGAATCTAGTCCTGGAGAGGAAGTATCATTCTCTGGATGAAGGGGCGGGCTTTTCTCAGACTCAGGTACTTTTAGTGCCCTGGGGGAACAAAATACTACCTTTCAGTACTTTCTCCCCACCTGGGAATTGCACAGCATTCACACAGATTATGGGCTAGAATATTTTTCCCTTTAGAAGCCAGGCCTATGGCACAACAATTATTTGTTGAGTTTTATTTTAGACAACTGCTTGTGTTTTTTAAGCAAAGGAGTGTGTTCACTGTAGGTTTATGGTGTGTTTGTGTTGCAGGAATTTCTTAACTCTACAGCAAAGCCCCGGGACCAAGCAATGGCAGGAAAAACCACTCTGTCTCGGCAATGGTGGTTCCTGTCGAGGCTACTTTTCAGGTCACATATTGGGATTTGGAGAAGATGAATTAGGTACCGTACAAACTTTTTCTATTAAGTTCCCTTCTCATTCCTTTGCCTGGAGGTTTTGTTCTGCTCGGAAGAATAAACACCACCCTCTCATCCTCCTGTGTTGGAAATGTCACCTACAGCAAAGATGACCGCCTGGAGAGATTTCAGATGGTCCAGTTATTTCTTGGGCTCTTTCAATAACCTTTCTGCGGGGAGCCATTACATCTGATTTCCACTCCAGAAATATGAAAGTCACCAAAGCAGGAAAATGGGAGGCAGGAACAAAAGGAGAACTTTTGAGTCCTGAAGAGAGGGAAATTTCAAATGTCTATGGATATTTTGGATGCATCTGAGTCATTTGTTTAGATTCTCTACCTGAAAACCTTCCCATTTATCTATACCTCTTAGAATAAATTAAAAATTTGTTGCAATCCAAATTTCACTTATCCTCTATTTCCAAATTTTTATTTTATGTCCATTGGGACATAAAATTTGTGCAAAATAATCTGAGTTTATAGATCTGCTTTGCAACAGAATAGAAATTATCTTCTTGTTGATGATCTATGGAATAACATACAATTTATTTGTTGGTATCTACACTAATAAAAGAGAAAAATGGTAATTGGCGTACGACGCTACCCTTTTCATTGGCTAATCAGGGCTATATGCAAATTAACTGCCAACTAAGATTGGCAGTTAACTGCCAACAAGATGGCGGTTAATTTGCGTATGTAGGCACAATGCAGGGAGGCGAAAGGGAAAGCAGGAAGAAGCCCCCTGCCACTGACAGTGATCGGA